>NC_092717.1:67495363-67812426 GCF_047496885.1 Scyliorhinus torazame | reverse complement strand
GTGGTCGGCACAGTGCCGGAAAGGCCCCCCCACCCCCCCCCACCCCCACCCGCCCCCGGTGATTTTCTGCGCACGATGGGTCGAGTGGCGGCCGAGATAGGCCGAGTCCCGCCGGCGGCGTTCACATGTGGTCCTACCTGGCGTGACCTCAAAGTTCATTCTGCGGGGGGGGGGGCCTGATGGGGGAGGGGTGATCCAGCCCCGGGGGGGGGCCTCCACCGTGGCCTGGCCCGCGATCGGGGCCTACCGATCGGCGGGCCGGCCTCTCCTGGTGGGGTCCTTTGTTCCTCTGCGCCGGGCCCCTGTAGCTCTCCGCCATGTTATGTCGGGGCCAATGCGGAGAAGGAAACTAGCGTGCATGCGCAAATTCTTGCCGGCCATATCAGCAGCTGGAGCTGCATGAGTCGCTCCAGTGCCGTGCTGGCACAGTGTAGGGCGCAGGATCGCCGATCCTTGGGGCCTGTTGACGCTGTCGTAAAACACGACGCCCTTTATGACGGCGTCAACACTTAGCCTCAGGATCAGAGAACCCCGCCCCCTGTTCCCTGTTGTGAAGAACATGGCTTATGGTAAACTTAAACTTAAAACAACTGCCCTCAGTTCTATGTTGGAATTTGATAGTATGTGAGGAAAGGTTTGAAATCAAAAGATTGATGTCCCAGATGTTTTGTGATGACTTTCAAAAAAAGAAATGTTTATTATGTATTAAAATAAGCAACAACACCATAAACTATAGGTATCATTTTTTGAGATAGGTGGCTGTACATAATATCAATCACTCGAGCCAGTTCCAAACAACCCTTATTACACTAACTTCAGAGTTAATTCTCCACGAACGTTCCACATCGTATAGATTATTAGAACTACTTAAAAATCCAGTAACAGCTACCACACCAGGCAGTTATAAATCTTTGGGGGTCAAGAATGTCTGTCTTGAGACGCCAGGTTTTTTTTACCTCAGAAGGTAAAACAAACAACTGGCTTCTCAAGACAGACGTTCTTCACAGACACGGCTTGATAGGAGTGAGACATCTATTCCTGCTGTGGCTGTGGTCTGAAGCAGTTACACTTTCATTGGTTTAATCATCTCCTGATATATAGTTTTTCCCTTTTGATCTTCACTTACCTGAACTAACCTCTTCAGAAGCCAAACTTAATTACCTTAATTTTGTGAGTCTATCCTATAAAGTTTAATGCAAAGTTCACACCTTGTCTTCTCCTTTGAACTTTAAACCAATTATTCAAAACCCTATATGTTCTGTTCCCCATTGTTACCAGCTTGCCTCAGGTAACCACTTGTTGAACTGTTGCTGGGCTTATCAACATCTCAAAAGCATTAGTGCTATTAGTATAACCAAACTGTCCCTGCTTTAAGCAGCTTACATTTTCTAATAGATTAAAAATATGTACATATAACCAGCATATATACATATATTATATGTATATGGAATACATATATTCCAATTTTTTGATTTTTTCTGATACTTTCATGTCATCATAGTTTTTCCTGACATTGGGCGGGATTCTCCTCTACCCGGCGGGGCGGGGGAGTTCCGGCGTAATGGAATGGCGGGAACCACTCCGGCGTCGGGCCGCCCCAAAGGTGCGGCTTGGCCTTTAGGGGCCAAGCCCTCACCTTCAGGGGCTAGGCCCGCGCCGGAGTGGTTTGCGCTCCACCGGCTGGTGGGAAAGGCATTTGGCGCCACGCCAGCCGGGGCTGAAAGGTCTACGCCGGGCGATGCGGGTCAGCGCATGCGCGGGAGCGTCAACGGCTGCTGACGTCATCCCCGCGCATGGGCAGGGGGGGGTCTCTTCCACCTCTGCCATAGTGAAGACCATGGCGAAGGCATAAGAAAAAGAGTGCCCCCACGGCACAGGCACGCCCGCAGATCGGTGGCCACCGATCGCAGGCCAGGCCACCGTGGGGGCACCCCCAGGGGCCAGATCGCCCCGCGTTCTGGGGCACCCCCAGATCTCCCAGGACCCCGGAGTCTGCCCGCGCCGCCTTGCCCCGCCGTTCAAAAAGTGGTTTAATCCACGCTGGCAGGACAGGCATTCTAGCAACGGGACTTCGGCCCATCGCGGGCCGGAGATTCAGCGGGGGTGGGCCCGCCAACCGGCGCGGTGCAATTCCCTCCCCCGCCGACCGGCGCAGCGCGATTCCCGCCCACGCCGAATCTCTGGTGGTGGATTCACGCCAGCCCCCGGCGATTCTCCAACCCAGCGGGGGGGCGGAGAATCCCGCCCATTGTTTTTAATTTTTACCAGAAAAGAAAGTTATTATTTTGTGGTTCAGTAGACATCTCCTCCTGGGGAAGTAGAAAATAAACAAAGCAATGAAATCTTGCATCAAAATAGTGCTAACTTCCATCTGCTCCTACGAATAAACTGGGTTTTATTCACTCAAATGTTGGTTTAATTTGCACTTACTTCCTGTGAGCACAATCTATTGAAAAGGGTGTTTACAGCCTTTCTGTGTCTGTATACCCATAGTAAGAAGTCTTACAAGATCAGGTTAAAGTCCAACAGGTTATTTATTTTGAACCACTAGCTTTCGGGTATACTATGTACACCCATAGTAATGGATTTTTAGATATTACTGACTAAGGCTATTTCAGTATTTATATTATGTCTCACATAGTTTCCCATTGCAGTCGAACATGGATGTTCCAATTCTGGAAGGATTTATTCTTTGGCTCTCTATTCTGAGATGCAGGAAATCTGCTTGCAGCTGGTCTTGGATCTGTGGCTGAGTCCAACAGATCTTTTTCAATCTTAATTTGTTTCCCGTGTTTGGAAATCCAACAGCTGGAGTCATGGAAATCATGAGAGGATCGAGTGACTCAGCGAGGAAATTTAGACGTTTATTGGGAAATACTGTAAAATTTAACATCTTCAATGAAAATCAAAAGCAATGGTCTAATATTTAAGGAAGACAAGCACGTCAATTTAGGAAAAGTGTAAAATTGTACACAAGGTACATGGTTTTTCAGCCCCATCACAAAACTGAAATAAAACTTTTTTGGGCGTTTCTGAAGCAAAAACAGAAATGTTCCAAAGATGTGACACTAACATTTTTTTCATTGGCTTCTTTAAGGCTTGTTAAGCAGAAATTAAAGATAAATATGAAAGGCCTGACAGCAGCAGAGGTTTATGTTCATAGAATTTCATAGAATTTACAGTGCAGAAGGAGGCCATTCGGCCCATCGAGTCTGCACCAGCTCTTGGAAAGAGCACCCTACCCAAGGTCCACACCTCCACCCTATCCCCATAACCCAGTAACCCCACCCAACACTAAGGGCAATTTTGGACACTAAGGGCAATTCATCATGGCCAATCCACCTAACCCGCACGTCTTTGGACTGTGGGAGGAAACCAGAGCACCCGGAGGAAACCCACGCACACACGGGGAGGATGTGCAGACTCCGCACAGACAGTGACCCAAGCCGGAATCGAACCTGGGACCCTGGAGCTGTGAAGCAATTGTGCTATCCACAATGTTACCGTGCTGCCTTAGTTCAGGCAGAACTAAGTTAGGTTTCAGGAGTTAGGTCTTTTCCCAGAGAATATTTGACAATCTGGAATATGCTGCCAATTCGTGGAGTGCTGAGCTCATTGAAGTGAGAACTGGGCCTGTTTTTAACTCTATTATCGGTATTATAGAACATAAATCCTGGCATGGAGACTGTATATAGGTATTCGAGCCGGTATGGTTTCCTGGACTAGGGAAAGTATATGTTGAGATAGTTTGCACACCACAATTGCCTGGAGTAGAATAGATGGACACGAGAGTCATTTCCTGTCCATTTTTGTTGTCTGTTTGAATGTAAATTTATTTATGCTTCCCTTCTGGCTCGCATTATTTGCTACAGCTCTTCGGAGGGGTTTAAACTAATTTGGCAGGGGGATGGGAAACTGATTTGTAGTCCAGGAGATGGCGTTGCTGGAGTTCAGGAAGTCTGCAGGCATGAAAGTGGTTTGGTGTGTCTACTTCAATGCGAGGAGCATCAGGAATAAGGTTGGTGAGTTTGAAGCATGGATTGGTACCTGGGACTACGATGTTGTGGCCAGTCACTTTAAATCTACCTTGATCTAAAAGCAGGTGGGGGAGGGGAGTCAACTCAGGCCAATTTAAAAAGAGCAACTTGTAACTCGCTCCCAGTGAGTTCTCCCAGTGAGCCAGAGAATCCACTGCCAGAGTGAGACAGCAAAGAGTGAGTTTGGGAATTTGAATCTAGGTGGGAATTCGAAGCTGGGTGGGGAGGAAGTGCTTTTTATTCCTGGTAAGTAGTTTTTCTGTTTTCTTTTCCTTTTCATTGGTATATTTATTTATTTTTTCTTCGTTGTTTATTTTTTTTTTGTGGAAATTACAGTTGTTGAAGTTAACCAAAGGTTTAAGACATGGCAGGAGATCTCAGACCCGTGTCATGCTCCTCGTGTGCGATGTGGGAGCTCAGGGACACGTCCACTGTCCCTGGCTCCTTCACGTGCAAGAGGTGTGTCCAGTTGCAGTTCCTGTTAGATCGTATGACGGCTCTGGAGCTGCGGATGGACACACTTTGGAGCATCTGCGATGCTGAGGACGTCGTGGATAGCACGTTTAGGTACTGAGGGAGATAGAAAATGGGTGACCAAAAGACAGAGGAAGAGTAGGAAGGCAGTGCAGGTGTCCCCTGCGGTCATCTCCCTGCAAAACAGATATACCGCTTTGGATATTGTTGAGGGAGATGCCTCACCAGGGGAAGGCAGCAGCAGCCAGGTTCATGGCACTGTGGCTGGCTCTGCTGCGCAGCTGGGCAGGAAGACGAATGGCAGGGCTATAGTGATAGGGGACTCAATCGTAAGGGGAATAGACAGGCGGATCTGCAGACGCAATCGAGACTCCAGGATGGTATGTTGCCTCCCTGGTGCAAGGGTCAAGGATGTCTTGGAGCGGCTGCAGAACATTCTGGGGGGGGGGGGGGGGGTGAGCAGCCAGCTGTCGTGGGATGAGGTCCTAAAAGCTGAATTCAGGGGGTTAGGAGTTAAACTAAAAAGTAGGACCTCAAAGGTAGTAATCTCAGGATTGCTACCAGTGCCACGAGCTAGTCAGAGTAGGAATGTCAGGATAGATAGGATGAATGCATGGCTTGAGAGATGGTGCCAGAGGGAGGGATTCAAATTCCTGTGGCATTGGAACTGGTTCTGGGGGAGGTGGGACCAGTACAAACCGGACGGTCTGCACCTGGGCAGGACTGGAACCGATGTCCTAGAGGGTGTGTTTGTTAGAGCTGTTGGGGAGAGTTTAAACTAATGTAGCAGGGGGGTGGGAACTGATGCAGGAAGTTGGAAGGTAGTAAAACAGGGACAGAAACAAAAGGCAGTAAGGGGGAAAGTGTAAGGCAGAGAAGCCATAGTCAAAAATCAAAAAGGGCGACAGTACAAGGTACAGTGACTGAGGGGAGCTCAGTGAATAGGCCCAGTAATACTGAAAGGAGTAAAACGGGAGTAAAAACATTAATGGTAAGCGATGTGGCAGGTTGTTACATGAAGATATGGGTTCAACGACAAGGAAAATTAGGAGAAAAGTAAAGAGGAAATAAAACTTAGGAGAGGTTAGTGATCGAGGTGTTCAGATTCAGAACAGAGGTAAAAAAAGCCAACATAAGTGTACTTTACCTGAATGCTCGTAGTATTCGGAATAAGGTAAATCATCGTGAATGACTATGATTTTGTGGCCATTACTGAAACATGGTTAAAGGATGGTCACGACTGGGAGTTAAATATCCGACGGTATCGAACTATTCGGAAGGACAGAGTGGATGGTACGGGAGGTGGTGTAGCTCTGTTATTTAAGGATGACATCCGGGCAATAGTAAGGGATGACATCGGTGCTATGGAGGATGAGGTTGAATCCATTTGGGTGGAAATCAGGAATAGTAAGGCGAAAAAGTCACTGATAGGAGTAGTCTATAGGCCACCAAATGGTAACATTATGGTGGGGCAGGCAATAAACAAAGAAATAACTGATTCATGTAGAAATGGTACAGCAGTTATCATGGGTGATTTTAATCTATGTGTCAATTGGTTTAGCCAGGTCAGTCAAGGCAGTCTTGAGGAGGAGTTTATAGAATGTATCCGCGATAGTTTCCTAGAACAGTATGTAATGGAACCTATGAGGGAACAAGCGGTCCTAGATCTGGTCCTGTGTAATGAGACAGGATTGATTCAGGATCTCATAGTTAGGGATCCTCTCGGAAGGAGCGATCAAAATATGGTGGAATTTAAAATACAGATGGAGGGTGAGAAGGTAAAATCAAACACGAGTGTTTTGTACTTAAACAAAGGAGATTACAATGGGATGAGAGAAGAACTAGCTAAGGTAGACTGCGAGCAAAGACTTTATGGTGAAACAGTTGAGGAACAGTGGAGAACCTTCCAAGCAATTTTTCACAGTGCTCAGCAAAGTTTTATACCAACAAAAAGAAAGGACGGTAGAAAGGGGGAAAATCGACCGTGGATATCTAAGTGAATAAGGGAGAGTATCAAATTGAAGGAAAAAGCATACAAAGTAGCAAAGATCAGTGGGAGACTAGAGGACTGGGAAATCTTTAGGGGGCAACAGAAAGCTACTAAAAAAGCTATAAAGAAGAGTAAAATAGATTATGAGAGTAAACTTGCTCAGAATATATAAACAGATAGTAAAGGTTTCTACGAATATATAAAACAAAAAAAAGTGGCTCAGGTAAATATTGGCCCTTTAGAGGATGAGAAGGGAGATTTAATAATGGGAGATGAGGAAATGGCTGAGGAACTGAACAGGTTTTTTGGGTCGGTCTTCACAGTGGAAGACACAAATAACATGCCAGTGACTGATGGAAATGAGGCTATGACAGGTGAGGACCTTGAGAGAATTGTTATCACTAAGGAGGTAGTGAAGCTAATGGGGCTAAAGGTAGACAAGTCTCCTGGCCCTGATGGAATGCATCCCAGAGTGCTAAAAGAGATGGCTAGGGAAATTGCAAATGCACTAGTGATAATTTACCAAAATTCACTAGACTTTGGGGTGGGCCCGGTGGATTGGAAATGAGCAAACGTGACACCACTGTTTAAAAAAAGAGGTAGGCAGAAAGCGGGTAATTATAGGCCAGTAAGCTTAACTTCGGTAATAGGGAAGATGCTGGAATCTATCATCAAGGAAGAAATACCGAGGCATCTGGAGGGAAATTGTCCCATTGGGGAGACGCAGCATGGGTTCATAAAGGGTAGGTCGTGCCTAACTAATTTAGTGGAATCTTTTGAGGACATTACCGGTGCTGTAGATAACGGGAAGCCAATGGATGTGGTATATTTGGATTTCCAGAAAGCCTTTGACAAGGTGCCACACAAAAGGTTGCTGCATAAGATAAAGATGCATGGCATTAAGGGGAAAGTAGTAGCATGGATAGAGGATTGGTTAATTAATAGAAAGCAAAGAGTGGGGATTAATGGGTGCTTCTCTGGTTGGCAATCGGTAGCTAGCTGTTGGGCCCACAATTGTTCACAATTTACATAGATGATTTGGAGTTGGGGACTAAAGGCAATGTGTCCAAGTTTGCAGATGACACTAAGATGAGTAGTAAAGCAAAAAGTGCAGAGGATACTGGAAGTCTGCAGAGGGATTTGGATAGGCTAAATGAATGGGCTAGGGTCTGGCAGATGGAATACAATGTTGACAAATGTGAGGTTATCCATTTTGGTAGGAATAACAGCAAAAGGGATTATTATTTAAATGATAAAATATTAAAACATGCTGCTGTGCAGAGAGACCTGGGTGTGCTAGTGCATGAGTCACAAAAAGTTGGTTTACAGGTGCAACAGGTGATTAAGAAGGCAAATGGAATTTTGTCCTTCATTGTTAGAGGGATGGAGTTTTCGACTAGGGAGGTTATGCTGCAATTGTATAAGGTATTAGTGAGGCCACACCCGGAGTATTGTGTTCAGTTTTGGTCTCCTTACTTGAGAAAGGACGTACTGGCACTGGAGGGTGTGCAGAGGAGGCTCATCTTACTGTTAATCCCAGAGCTGAAGGGGTTGGATTACGAGGAGAGGTTGAATACACTGGGACTGTACTCGTTGGAATTTAGAATGATGAGGGGGGATCTTATAGAAACATATAAAATTATGAAGGGAATAGATAGGATAGATATGGGCAGGTTGTTTCCACTGGCGGGTGAAAGCAGAACTAGGGGGCATAGACTAAAAACAAGGGGAAGTAGATTTAGAACTGAGTTTGGGAGGAACTTCTTCACCCAAAGGGTTGTGAATCTATGGAATTCCTTGCCCAGTGAAGCAGTAGAGGCTCCTTCATTAAATGTTTTTAAGATAAAGATAGATAGTTTTTTGAAGAATAAAGGGATTAAGGGTTATGGTGTTCAGGCCGGAAAGTGGAGCTGAGTCCACAAAAGATCAGCCATGATCTCATTGAATGGTGGAGCAGGCTCGAGGGGCCAGATGGCCTACTCCTGCTCCTAGTTCTTATGTTCTTATGTTCTTTTTATGGAGACGTGGATAGAACCGGGGCAGGAATGGTTGTTGGAGGTTCCGGGGTTTAGATCTTTCAGTAAGATGAGCCAAGGTGGTAAAAGATGTGGAGGAGTAGCATTGTTAATCAAGGATAGTGTAATGGCTGCAGAAAGGCAGTTTGAGGAGGATCTGTCTACTGAGGTAATGTGGGCTGAAGTTAGAAATAAGAAAGGAGCGGTCACTTTGTTAGGAGTTTTCTATAGGCAACCAAACAGTAACAGAGATGTGGAGGAAAAAATTGCAATGCAGATTTTGGATAGGTGCGGTAGTCACAGGGTAGTTGTCATGGGTGACTTTAACTTTCCAAATATTGATTGAAACCACTATAATTTGAATAGTTTGGATGGGGATGTTTTTATCCAGTGTGTGCAGGAGGGTTTCCTCACACAATATGTGGATAGAACGACAAGAGGCGGGGCCACATTAGATTTGGTACTGTGTAATGAACTGGGCCAAGTGTTAGATTTGGATGTGGGAGAGCACTTTGGAGATAGTGACCACAATTCGGTGGCTTTCACTATGGCAATGGAGAGGGATAGGAACATACGGCAGGGCAAGGTTTATAACTGGGGTAAGGGTAATTATGATGCGATTAGGCAAGAATTAGGGAGCATAAGATGGAAACAGGAACTGTCAGGGATAGGCACAATTGAGATTTGGAGCTTGTTCAAGGAGCAAATACTGCATGTCCTTGATATGTATGTCCTTGTCAGGCAAGGAGGAAATAGCTGAGTGAGGGAACCATGGTTTACAATAGAAGTTGAATGTTTTGTCAAGAGGAAGAATCCTTATGTAAGGATGAGAAAACAAGGTTCAGTTAGGGACTTGAGGGATACAAGATAGCTGGGAAGGAGCTCAAGAAAGGGCTGAGGAGAGCTAGGAGGGGGCATGAGAAGTCCTTGGTGGGTAGGATCAAGGAAAACCCCAAGGCTTATTACACTTATGTGAGGAATAAAAGAATGACCAAGGTGAAGTTAAGGCTGGTCAAGGACAGTAGTGGGAACGTGTGCATGGAGTCTGAAGATATAGGAGAGGCCCTAAATGAATACTTTTCTTCAGTGTTCACAAAGGAGAGGGGCCATATTGTTGAGGAGGATAGTGCGATATCGGCTTGTAGGCTGGAGGAGGTCGATATTCGGAAGGAAGATGTGTTAAAAATTTTGAGAAGCCTGAGGATAGATAAGTCCCCTGGGCCTGATGGGATATATCCTAGGATTCTTTGGGAGGCGAGGGATGAGATTGCAGAGCCTTTGGCTTTGATCTTTATGTCCTCACTGTCTACAGGAATAGTGCCAGAAGACTGGAGAGAGGCAAATGTTGTCCCCTTGTTCGAGAAAGGGAATTAGGTATAACCCTGGGAATTATAGGCCGGTTAGTCTCACTTCGGTCATAGGTAAATTATTGGAAAGGGTCCTGAGGGATAGGATTTATGATCATTTGGAAAGATACAGCTTAATCCAGGATAGTCAGCATGGATTTGTGAGAGGTAAGTCTTACCTCACAAGCTTGATTGTATTCTTTAAGGAGGTAACTAAGTACACAGATGAAGGTAGAGCAGTTGATGTCGTATACATGGATTTTAGTAAGGCGTTTGATAAGGTGCCCCATGGTCGGCTCATGCAGAAAGTAAGGAGGCATGGCATAGAGGGAAATTTGGCCGATTGGATCAGTAACTGGCTATAACATAGAAGACAGAGGGTGGTGGTAGATGGTAAATTTTCATCCTGGAGCCCAGTCACCAGCGGTGTACCACAGGGATCAGTGCTGGGTCCTCTGCTATTTGTGATTTTTATCAATGACTTGGATGATGGAGTTGAAGGTTGGGTTAGTAAATTTGCTGATGACACCAAGATTGGTGGAGTAGTGGATAATGTGGAGGGCTGATGTAGGCTGCAAAGAGACATTGATAGGATGCAGAGCTGGGCTGAAAAGTGGCAGATGGAGTTTAACCCTGATAAGTGTGAGGTGATTCATTTTGGTGGGACAAATTTGAATGCGGATTACAGGGAAACGGCAGGGTTCTGAGGAATGTGGAGGAGCAGACAGATCTCGGAGTTCATGTTCATAGATCTCTGAAAGTGTCCACCCAAGTGGATAGTGCCGTGAAGAAAGCTGTGGTTAGTATTTATTAACAGGGTGATTGAGTTTGAGAGCACGGCAGCACGGTAGCATTGTAGCATTGTGGATAGCACAATTGCTTCACAGTTCCAGGGTCCCAGGTTCGATTCCGGCTTGAGTCACTGTCTGTGCGGAGTCTGCACATCCTCCCCGTGTGTGCGTGGGTTTCCTCTGGGTGCTCCGGTTTCCTCCCACAGTCCAAAGATGTGCAGGTTAGGTGGACTGGCCATGCTAAATTGCCCTTAGTGTCCAAAATGGGGATAGGGTGGAGGTGTGGACTTTGAGTAGGGTGCTCCTTCTAAGAGCCAGTGACTATTCATTCTGTCTATGCCCCTCATAATTTAGTAGACCTCTATCAGGTCGCCCCTCAACCTCCGTCGTTCCAGTGAGAACAAACCGAGTTTATTCAACTGCTCCTCATAGCTAATAGCCTCCATACCAGGCAACATTCTGGTAAATCACTTCTGCACCCTCTCTAAAGCCTTCACATCCTTCTGGTAGTGTGGCGACCAGAATTGAACACTATACTCCAAGTGTGGCCTAACTAAGGTTCTATACAGCTGCAACATGACTTGCCAATTCTTATACTCAATGCCCGAGCCAATGAAGGCAAGCATGCCGTATGCCTTCTTGACTACCTTCTCCACCTGTGTTGCTCCTTTCAGTGACCTGTGGACCTGTACACCTAGATCTGTCTGACTTTCAATACTCTTGAAGGTTCTACCATTCACTGTATATTCCCTACCTGCATTAGACCTTCCAAAATGCATTACCTCACATTTGTCCGGATTAAACTCCATCTGCCATCTCTCCGCCCAAGTCGCCAAACAATCTAAATCCTGTTGTATCCTCTGACAGTCCTCATCGCTATCCGCAATTCCACTAACCTTGTGTCGTGTGCAAACTTACTAATCAGACCAGTTACATTTTCCTCCAAATCATTTATATATACTACAAACAGCAAAGGTCCCAGCACTGATCCCTGCGGAACACCACTGGTCACAGCCCTCCAATTAGAAAAGCATCCTTCCATTGCTACTCTCTGCCTTCTATGACCTAGCCAGTTCTGTATCCACCTTGTCAGCTCACCCCTGATCCTGTGTGACTTCACCTTTTGTACTAGTCTACCATGAGGGACCTTGTCAAAGGCCTTACTGAAGTCCATATAGACAACATCCACTGCCCTACCTCCATCAATCATCTTTGTGACGTCCTCGAAAAACTCTATCAAGTTAGTGAGACACGACCTCCCCTTCACAAAACCATGCTGCCTCTCACTAATACATCCATTTGCTTCCAAATGGGAGTAGATCGCGTCTCAAAGAATTCTCTCCAGTAATTTCCCTACCACTGAAGTACGGCTCACCGGCCTGTAGTTCGCTGGATTATCCTTGCTACCCTTAGAACATAGAACAATACAGCGCAGTACAGGCCCTTCGGCCCACGATGTTGCACCGAAACAAAAGCCATCTAACCTACACTATGCCATTATCATCATTATGTTTATCCAATAAACTTTTAAATGCCCTCAATGTTGGCGAGTTCACTACTGTAGCAGGTAGGGCATTCCACGGCCTCACTACTCTTTGCGTAAAGAACCTACCTCTGACCTCTGTCCTATATCTATTACCCCTCAGTTTAAAGTTATGTCCCCTTGTGCCAGCCATATCCATCCGCGGGAGAAGGCTCTCACTGTCCACCCTATCCAACCCCCTGATCTTAAACAGAGGAGCAACATTGGCTATTCTCCAGTCCTCCGGGACATCCCCTGAATTCATTGAGGATCCAAAGATTTCTGTCAAGGCCTCAGCAATTTCCTCTCCAGCCTCCTTCAGTTTTCTGGGGTAGATCCCATCAGGCCCAGGCGACTTATCTGCCTTAAAACATTTTAAGACGCCCAACACCTCGTCTTTTTGGATCTCAATGTGACCCAGGCTATCTACACACCCTTCTCCAGACTCAACATCTACCACTTCCTTCTCTTTGGTGAATACTGATGCAAAGTATTCATTTAGTACCTCGCCCATTTCCTCTGGCTCCACACATAGATTCCCATGCCTATCCTTCAGTGGGCCAACCCTTTCCCTGGCTACCCTCTTGCTTTTTATGTACGTGTAAAAAGCCTTGGGATTTTCCTTAACCCTATTTGCCAATGACGTTTCGTGACCCCTTCTAGCCCTCCTGACTCCTTGCTTAAGTTCCTTCCTACTTTCCTTATATTCCACACAGGCTTTGTTTGTTCCCAGCCTTTTAACCCTGACAAATGCCTCCTTTTTCTTTTTGGCGAGGCCTACAATATCTCTCGTTATCCAAGGTTCCCGAAAATTGCCGTATTTATCCTTCTTCCTCACAGGAACATGCCGGTCCTGAATTCCTTTCAACTGACACTTGAAAGCCTCCCACATGTCAGATGTTGATTTGCCCTCAAACATCCGCCCCCAATCTAGGTTCTTCAGTTCCCACCTAATATTGTTATAATTAGCCTTCCCCCAATTTTGCACATTCACCCTAGGACCATTCTTATCCTTGTCCACCAGCACTTTAAAACTTACTGAATTGTGGTCACTGTTCCCGAAATGCTCCCCTACTGAAACTTCTACCACCTGGCCGGGCTCATTCCCCAATACCAGGTCCAGTACCGCCCCTTCCCTAGTTGGACTGTCTACATATTGTTTTAAGGAGCCCTCCTGGATGCGCCTTACAAACTCTGCCGCGTCTAAGCCCCTGGCACTGAGTCCCAATCAATATTGGGGAAGTTGAAGTCTCCCATCACCACAACCCTGTTGTTTTTACTCTTTTCCAAAATCTGTCTTCCTATCTGCTCCTCTATCTCCCGCTGGCTGTTGGGAGGCCTGTAGTAAACCCCCAACATAGTGGCTGCACGCTTCTTATTCCTGATCTCTACCCATATAGCCTCACTGCCCTCTGAGGTGTCCTCCCGTAGTACAGCTGTGATATCCTCCCTAACCAGTAGCGCAAATCCGCCACACCTTTTACATCCCCCTCTATCCCGCCTGAAACATCTAAATCCTGGAACATTTAGCTGCCAATCCTGCCCTTCCCTCAACCAGGTCTCTGTAATGGCAACAACATCATAGTTCCAAGTACTAATCCAAGCTCTAAGTTCATCTGCCTTGCCCGTAATACTTCTTGCATTAAAGCATATGCACTTCAGGCCACCAGCCCCGTTGTGTTCAGCAACCTCTCCCTGTCTGCTCTGCCTCAGAGCCACACTGTCCCTCTTCCCTAGTTCTCCCTCAATGCTCTCACCTTCTGACCTATTGCCCCCCTGCCCACCCCCCTGCCATACTAATTTAAACCCTCCCGTGTGACACTAGCAAACCTCGCGGCCAGGATATTTATTCCTCCCCAGTTTAGATGCAACCCGTCCTTCTTATATAGGTCACACCTGCCCCGGAAGAGCTCCCAGTGGTCCAGATAACGGAAACCCTCCCTCCTACACCAGCTGTTTAGCCACGTGTTTAGCTGCTCTATCTTCCTATTCCTAGCCTCACTGGCACATGGCACAGGGGGTAATCCCGAGATTACAACCCTAGAGGTCCTGTCTATTAACTTTCTGCCTAGCTCCCTGAACTCCTGCTGCAGGACCTCATGCCCCTTCCTGCCTATGTCGTTAGTACCAATATGTACAACGACCGCTGCCTGTTTGCTCTTTCCCTTCAGGATGCCCTCTATTCGTTCGGAGACATCCTGGACCCTGGCACCAGGGAGGCAACATACCATCCTTGGGTCTCTTTCACGTCCACAGAAGTGCCTATCTGTGCCCCTGACTGTAGAGTCCCCTATTACTATTGCTCTTCTGCGCTTTGACCCTCCCTTCTGAACATCAGAGCCAGCCGTGGTGCCACTGCTCTGGCTGCTGCTGTTTTCACCTGATAGGCTATCCCCCCCGACAGTATCCAAATGGGTATACCTGTTCGAGAGGGGGACAACCACAGGGGATTACTGCACTGACTGCCTGCCCTTTCTGGTGGTCCCCATTTCTCTGCCTGCACCTTGGGTGTGGCCACATTTACATAACTGCTATCTATGACGCTTTCTGCCACCTGCATGCTCCTAGGTGCATCCAATTGCTGCTCCAACCGAACCATGCGGTCTGTGAGGAGCTCTAGTTGGGTGCACTTTCTGCAGATGAAGCCACCTGGGATGCTGGAAGCCTCCCGGACTTGCCACATCTCACAGTCAGAGCACTGCACCCCTCTAACTGACATTGCGTCAATTAATTAGTAAATTAAAGTTAGAAGTTTTTTTTTAAATTTAAAAAGTTACTGTTCACTATCTGTATCCTCGCACTAGATTTCTACTATAAATGTGAAAGCTAAATATAGTACTCTCTGATCTCTGGCTTAGATACCCCTCTAAATTATAATTAAGTAATTATGTTTAATTAGTTACCAATGCGTAATTTTTCAAATTTAGTGTAGATTCCCAACCTGCCACTCAGGTCACAGTTTTTCTGTGATGTCACCTCAGTCCCCCCCCCCCCCCCTCCACCACCCCCCCCCCCCCCCCATCACACACAATTTGAAAAGGTAATCAAAGTAAAAATGAGTAAAAATCACTTACTTACCTTCTGAGGGTCTCAGATGTTCTCAGGTTCTCTCCCTGCTGATTAAAAGTTACAAGCCAGAAGAATGAGAGAGAACAAAACAGTAGGGAAAAAGCACCTTCTCCCACTCTGCACCGAATTACCTCACTGCACCAAATTACCAAGTTTCAAATTCTCACTCTGTCTGTGTCTCACTCACTCAGGCTGTGTCTCCTTGACCTGCGCAACGCTTACTAAGTGCACTTTCTGTCTGTCTTTTATACAGACTTTAGGATGACTCACAATACTTAAACTTCAAAGAGAAGAATACAATGTGTACCTTTGTGCCCCTAAACAGGCCTCAGGTGACTTCCAGATAACAGCCTCTCAGCAATTAGGGTGGGGGCAGCTTCAGCCAATCAGACACTAAACAACACTGCACTTTCAACTGAAAAACAACAGAATTAGATTTATCACTTACCTTTCCTGGTTACCTCGCTGCACCAAATTACCAAGTTTCAAATTCTCACTCTGTCTGTGTTGATCTCCAAATTTCTTTCTCTGTCAGTCTGGCCTCAATAAAAGTTGAGACGGATTCGCACGTAAACAGAAGTTATTTATTTAGCTTGCAAGCTTGAATCATCTTACAGAAATGTAACAGGACATCCTGCCTCTTACACTCCAGAAAACGACTGAACTAACAGACAAAGGGATCTCTGCAAAATCAGTTCAAATGGTATCAAGTTTCACATACTCGACGGACATAGGTCAGCCTATGTCCCTCCTGACCTGTTTAATCTATTCTGATTGGCTCACTTCCAATCCCTTTCTCTGGCCCCTATCAATGCAGCCTCACTCTTATAGACACACCTCTTCCTGCTTTTTCCATGCGGTCTCAAATTCCTTTGTCCCTAACTGCAAGAATCAAAGTGGCTTATTTCTACATTACATTAACTAGTATCTCTAAAGTAACTATTTTATATCACATTCGTCATTCCCTCCTTTTATCATTCCATGATAACCGAACTATCCAATCTATAGCTACGGTTCCTCATCTAAAAAGATCCGTCGCTGCATTTCCAATTCCTGTCTTAGCCCCCCTTCATCTGCCTCACCCTCATGGATTTTAACAGTTAAATTTTTTTTTCTCGGTGATTGGGGCGGTGATCTGATCTAGTGCACCCCGCATTCTACCCATCACACATTTAAGGATGGCCAGGCCCACAAAGATGCAGCCGATAGCTACCACTAGATACATGGCCATATTTATCAACCAGTCCTTCCATCCTCCAGATCCCCAGTTACCCCAAGAGTCAGGATCCTGCATCCCGTCCAAGTGATCCCGTATGCGATCCATAAATTTAGTAATGTTAGCGGTCAAGTCCTGAACACACATGATCCACTTGCCCTGTACTATGGCGCATACCCCACCCTCACGGGCCAGAAGATAGTCAAGAGCATACCGGTTCTGCATTGCAAACAACCGTAGCTGAGACAACTCCTTGGTTATTGCCCCGAGGGCTCCCAAGGTTTCATTTCCCAAAATGGTAAGGCCGCAAATAAAATAATTCCGATCACTAACAGCCAAGGAACCCCCCACACCTCCCAGTGTCAATACGCTCAGAATGCCCCACCCGGCTGAGTGGCCCCGGTTGGGTGCAAGAACCTGAGGTTTTTTCCAGTTCTCGCAAAATTCAGCAGAGACTGCCCGGCGTGCTAACTGATTATGCAGGTTCCACGCCGAAGGGCAGGGGACTGTGGTAGGGACTAGAGTCCCTATAGCAATTCGGCGGGGAAATGGGGTGACAAAACGTTGGTCGCCGTACCATTAAATAAAAAGTAGTATCCTTGTTCCGTGTGGAGACTAGCATCACAATCAGCATATCGGTTGCGTAAGGACCTCCCAGTAGCCCAGTTTATCCAATTTTGAAATGCCCATTCGGGCCGCCCAGCAATGCAGAAAGCCCTATTCCCAACAGTGATATGAGAGACATTCACCCAGCCACAAAGGAGCTGGAGGCCAGCGTTCAATGGAACGCAAGTGGTGCTATAACAAACGCATTGGCCAGACGCCTGGGTGATATGGCACCTCCTGTCCGTACAGGTGGGAAACAGACATGTTATATTTGTGTCCACCTCTACCAGCAAACAGCCGTACCCTTCACTGCTGAAGCAATTCTCGTACGACCGGGAATCCCTATTGGGAGTGAAGTGGCTAGGTATGTACGCCCTCCACCGTCGCAGCCTATCGTACTGTGAATGGGAATTATCCCGAGGGAGGGGAAGGCAAATAGCCGGTGGTGCTGAATCCGGATCGTAAGGAAGAGTGACTTGCTCGGGCAATGGCTCGGAACGCTGACAATGAACCACCGTTTGGGGAGTGCCCCAAAGCGGTGAAACAGAAAATAACCTAGACACCGCTGCGGGGTTTGGGTAGCAGACAACCCGTCCCTGGCCATACAGATGGTGGTAAATCTGGTAGAAGAGATTCATACTACCCGGGTTTTCCTCAGTTTGGCCTTTAATTAACTTAAGTGCACCTCCCGGTAACCTACGTTCTAGCTGTACTTCCCTTCTCACACGCCCCGTCCTCTCTCTAGTCCCTTTCTCTTTCTCATGGTCTCTTCCTACACTCTTCTGACAGCCTGATGTTACCTTTATTGTACCACTTTTAACACATCCAAAATCAAATTTACATGTATTCCAAAAACAAGGCAATGTCCATATAATGTTCCCTTCCCATCGCCGGGACCGGTGCAGCTGCTTCATGACTCCCGCATTCTCCTTAACTTTGATGACCTTCCATGAGTCGATACCATGTCCTCGTATATGGGGGCAGTGAAGAACATCACCTGTGCATAGGTGATGTATCCTTGTAGATTGGTTGGGGCTACACAGATACATAATATTCCCCTTTTCCATGTCCATCGCCAATAACACGCCAAGCGAAGTGAGGCCAAATATCAGACAGACGATGCGTAGCCACTCCATCATGCTCCACACCTGTAAAATAGCACTGGAGAAGGGAGGCAGGTTAGTATCCGACCTTTTACAGTAGTGGAGATGGACTCAATTTTTTTAGTCTTGAGGGTCTGATTGTGTCTCTCAACCACCCCGGCTGCCTGCGGTCTGTAAGCACAGTGTAACTGCTGGCGTATGCCCAACTGGGAGCAAAACTCCTTGTTAATTTGTCCAATAAAATGAGGCCCATTATCAGAACTTAACTGAGCTGGTATACCGTACCGGGGAATGATTTCCCTCATCAAGACTTTAACCACAGTAGCAGCTTTACTATAGATAGTCGGATACGCCTCGACCCATCTGCTGAACACATCCACAATGACCAAAACATATTTGTAACATTGACACCTTTCCAACTCAATGTAATCCATTTGGAGCGTCTCAAAGGGACCACTGGGCAACGGGGTTTGCCCCTTCCCACAAGGGATACCTTTTCCGGTGTTATATTGCTGACAAATCAAACACCGATTACTGATACTTTGGGCCAACCCCTGCATTTTAGGGTGCCACCAAGTGTCCAGCAACAAATCACTAGTCCCCCGAGCCCCACAATGAGTTGCAAAGTGTACACATTCGATGACCCATAAAGCCAGCACATCAGACATACAAGTCTGATGTGCAGGCGTGGTCCATAAAGAGGAAACAGAATCATATGTACAACCTAACCGTTTCCACATTTGTTTATCACTCTCAGGAGCGTCCTCCTGTAACCTTATGATGTCTTGGATGGTTGGCATTGGCTTGTCAGAAGCAGACACATTCATAGTAGATCGTTTAGTCTGACTTAACATTTTAGGCACCATCACTTGCTGAATTTGTGCGGCTGTGCGCGCTGCACAATCTGCTCGTTCATTACCAACGTCAACTGGGGTTGTACCATTCGTGTGGGCAGCGCATTTAATAACGGAAATCTGCGCTGGCAGAAGGAGGGCCTGCAGTAGGTCATTAACTAAACCCCGGTTGGATATTTCTGTACCAGCCGAGGTAAGGAATCCCCTATTCTTCCAGAGTTGTCCGAAGTCATGAACTACCCCGAAAGCATATCGGGAGTCAGTGTAGATATTTACCCGGCGATCTCCCCCAAGTATACATGCACGGGTGAGGGCAAAAAGTTCAGCTTGTTGTGCTGAGTAAGGGGTCTGGAAAGCTGCCGCTTCTAAAATCAGACCATCCTGATCTATGATTGCATAACCCGACAGTCTCCGGCCAGTGGGGCTTACTAATGCACTGCCATCAACATACATAATCATGTCAGGTTGTTCTAACGAAATGTCACTCAAATCGCCCCTTATTGTGGTAGTTTCCTGAATCAAGGCTAAACAGTCGTGGCCAGGTGCGTCTTCATGGACAGGGGGACCACTAAGAAAACAGGCTGGATTGATAGTGGTACAGTATTTAAATGTCAGACGTGGATTGTTCAAAAGGTATATCTCATACCTATTCTGACGAGCTGCGGTAAGATGCTGACCATTCGCCCCATATCCCTGGCATGGTACTGGTCATGGACCTGACGTGTAATATGAGGGCTTACCGAAGCTGACTGTGGCCATAAATGTGGTGATATTGTAACAAAATCGGCTGTACCTTCTTTTCCCGTGACTGTGGCTGTACCCTTGACTGGCCATTCGGTCTCAAGTAATGGCCGGTATTTGTCCTCCAACTCCCTGTTTCGTCCAGTTCTGTCATAGGCCAGGGTAACGTGATGCAGTGATAGTGGCTGTTCAATGTCTAACGTCCACCACTGGGGACTGTTAGATGAGCACTGTTGTCTCATCCTCCTCTTCGCTGATCCACCCACCCAAAGTCACTATATTGGAGCTCCTGCTGGTAAACTACCATTTCTGCCGCTTGTTGGGATCGCAGATCATCCTTTTTCATTACATACTCAGTCTTAACCTTTGTAACTGAGCCTCCTTCTTGGCCTACACCCTCCTTCCAGTAAAATCTGACTGCCCTTGCCATCTGGGAAGGGTCGTTCTCTGTCCAATTCATGTTATTACATTTCACAGCAGTAACCACAGAAGGTGGTAGGCAATGCATTAACATAGCACAGTATTGAGGGGAATTCTGACCATTTTGATACAGCAAATCGCCTGACTGCCCCCGGTAGATTTCATTAAAACGCCCCAGACATTCCTATGGCTCGTCAATCTTCCTAGGTTTTAGGTCTAAGATAACAGAAAGATTTATGGGCCTTTGAAATGTGCTATTCAACGCATTCAAGATCTGTGTCCTTCTTTTCTCTATTTGCTCTCTTTTTTTTTTAAAACTTAAAAATGTTTGAAAATTCAAATTGAATTACTGCAACTTGCAAGCTTAGCTCTGATCTCAACTCAGAACTAAATTTACAATTTGCTTAACACAAACTTGTATAACATTTACAACTTAATTATTTCTTTATCTTAACAATTTTTCTTTTAACAAGTTTTTTTCTGTTACGTACACATAAGTATTAGCAAAATCAACTATCATAAGTATTAGCAAAATCAATTATCATCTCCAGATTGACACTTTTTAAAATGGTGTCCATGATCTTCTTTAAGTTTCTATTAATCTCCAGATAAAATGAGATAAACCTTATTTCAAGTAAGTAAAATTTAAGATTCTGGCAATTTCAATCAATTGCTTTCGAAAATAATAACTTTTATCAAAGAGGTGGAGAAACCCACTGGTTTCCTTTAATTAATTCAAAACGTAACTTTGCTGGTGTTCACTGACTCAAAGGAAAGGTATCCGATTACACTGCAGACTGGTGCTGTTATCTCAAGGCCTGAGTGAGAAGCACTGTCTGTTTTCAACTCCGCCTGCTGCTGTTAACCCTTTGAGAGACTTCTGCTTCAACCTCACAATCTCAACTAGACCTCGGAACTTTACAGTCCAAGGAGACAATTTTAGCTTAATCAACTATATATTTAAAACACTCACACATAGAGTTGAACCATCTTCAGATTTAAAAACAGTTATACTGGACTGAACCCCCATCTATTGAAGTCCCATCAGCCCCTGAACCCATATTATAGACTGAACCTTTATTATTTAAAGTCCCATCAGCCTCTGAACCCTGATAATAGACTGAACCTTTATTATTTAAGTCACATCAGCCTCTGAACCCTGATAATAGACTGAACCTTTATTATTTAAGTCACATCAGCCTCTGAACCCTGATAATAGACTGAACCTTTATTATTTAAAGTCCCATCAGCCTCTGAACCCTAACCCAAGCCGAAACAACAATATGAAATCCCATCAATTAAAGTGCTAATCCCCAGACTGACCTGTGATTTCGTCGAGGCGGTCTTTCTGTGCCAACCGCGAGTGACCAGACTAATCAGACGATAAGAAGAGGGGAACAATCAATGCTGGTCGTTTTCCATTTCTACATTGAGGGCCCTTTGTTCCCGTCCTCCTGTTCATAATCAGTCTAATTCTGATTTCGCAGTTGGATCAGGATCGCCCAGAGAAATCCCGGTTTTCGGCACCAAATGTTGATCTCCAAATTTCTTTCTCTGTCAGTCTGGCCTCAATAAAAGTTGAGACGGATTCGCACGTAAACAGAAGTTATTTATTTAGCTTGCAAGCTTGAATCATCTTACAGAAATGTAACAGGACATCCTGCCTCTTACACTCCAGAAAACGACTGAACTAACAGACAAAGGGATCTCTGCAAAATCAGTTCAAATGGTATCAAGTTTCACATACTCGACGGACATAGGTCAGCCTATGTCCCTCCTGACCTGTTTAATCTATTCTGATTGGCTCACTTCCAATCCCTTTCTCTGGCCCCTATCAATGCAGCCTCACTCTTATAGACACACCTCTTCCTGCTTTTTCCATGCGGTCTCAAATTCCTTTGTCCCTAACTGCAAGAATCAAAGTGGCTTATTTCTACATTACATTAACTAGTATCTCTAAAGTAACTATTTTATATCACATTCGTCATCTGTGTCTCACTCACTCAGGCTGTGTCTCTTTGACCTGCGGTAGGTTCTTTACTGAGAGAGTGGTTGGGGCGTGGAACGCACTCCCAGCGATGGTAGTGGAGTCGGACACTTTAGGAACTTTCAAGTGGTTATTGGATAGGCATATGGAGTGCACTAGAATGATTGGGAGTAGGTTGATTTGATCTTAGTCTCAGACGAGTTTGGCACAACATTGTGGGCCGAAGGGCCTGTTCAGTGCTGTACTGTTCTCGAGAAAGTCCAGAGTGATTGGTGCCTATTTTCTCGCGGGCGTGGGGACATAGCCCCATTATCAGAGAATTCTGCCCCTTGTTTCTTTTTTTTTTATTAAATATTTGATTGAAAATTTTTGGTCAACCAACACAGTACATTGTGCATCCTTTACACAATATTATAACAACACAAATAACAATGACCTATTTTATAAACAAAAAATGAATAAATAATAAATAACAAAAATGAAAACTAGCCCGAATTGGCAACTGCCTTGTCACAAGTAACACTCTCCAAAAATATAATTTAACAGTCCAATATATAATTATCTGTAGCAACGACCTATACATACTATACAGTATATATTAACAACCCTGAGAGTCCTTCTGGTTCCTCCTCCCCCCCCCTCCCCCCCCCCCCCCCCCCCGATCCTGGGCTGCTGCTGCTGCCTTCTTTTTCCCATTCCGTCTATCTTTCTGCGAGGTATTCGACGAACGGTTGCCACCGCCTGGTGCACCCTTGAGCCGACCCCCTTAGAACGAACTTAATCCGCTCTAGCTTTATAAACCCCGCCATGTCATTTATCCAGGTCTCCACCCCCGGGGGCTTGGCTTCTTTCCACATTAGCAATATCCTGCGCCGGGCTACTAGGGACGCAAAGGCCAAAACATCGGCCTCTCTCGCCTCCTGCACTCCCGGCTCTTGTGCAACCCCAAATATAGCCAACCCCCAGCTTGGTTCGACCCGGACTCCTACTACTTTTGAAAGCACCTTTGTCACCCCCATCCAAAACCCCTGTAGTGCCGGGCATGACCAAAACATATGGGTATGATTCGCTGGGCTTCTCGAGCACCTCGCACACCTATCCTCTACCCCCAAAAATTTACTGAGCTGTGTTCCAGTCATATGTGCCCTGTGTAATACCTTAAACTGAATCAGGCTTAGCCTGGCACACGAGGACGACGAGTTTACCCTGCTTAGGGCATCTGCCCACAGCCCCTCCTCGATCTCCTCCCCCAGCTCTTCTTCCCATTTCCCTTTTAGTTCATCTACCATAGTCTCCCCTTCGTCCCTCATTTCCCTATATATATCTGACACCTTACCATCCCCCACCCATGTCTTTGAGATCACTCTGTCCTGCACCTCTTGTGTCGGGAGCTGCGGGAATTCCCTCGCCTGTTGCCTCGCAAAAGCCCTCAGTTGCATATACCTGAATGCATTCCCTTGGGGCAACCCATATTTCTCGGTCAGCGCTCCCAGACTCGCGAACTTCCCATCCACAAACAGATCTTTCAGTTGCGTTATTCCTGCTCTTTGCCACATTCCATATCCCCCATCCATTCCCCCCGGGGCAAACCTATGGTTGTTTCTTATCGGGGACCCCCCCAAGGCTCCAGTCTTTCCGTCTCCACTGTCCCCAAATCTTCAGTGTAGCCACCACCATCGGGCTTGTGGTGTAGTTCCTCGGTGAGAACGGCAATGGGGCTGTCACCATAGCCTGTAGGCTAGTCCCCCTACAGGACGCCCTGTCTAATCTCTTCCACGCCGCTCCCTCCTCCTCTCCCATCCACTTACTCACCATTGAAATATTAGCGGCCCAATAATACTCACTTAGGCTCGGTAGTGCCAGCCCCCCCCTATCCCTGCTACGCTGTAAGAATCCCTTCCTCACTCTCGGGGTCTTCCCGGCCCACACAAAACCCATGATGCTCTTTTCAATCCTTTTAAAAAAAGCCTTCGTAATCACCACCGGGAGGCACTGAAACACAAAGAGGAATCTCGGGAGGACCACCATCTTAACCGCCTGCACCCTCCCTGCCATTGACAGGGATACCATATCCCATCTCTTGAAATCCTCCTCCATCTGTTCCACCAACCGCGTTAAATTTAACCTATGCAATGTGCCCCAATTCTTCGCTATCTGGATCCCCAGGTAACGAAAGTCCCTTGTTACCTTCCTCAACGGTAGGTCCTCTATTTCTCTACTCTGCTCCCCTGGATGCACCACACACAACTCACTTTTCCCCATGTTCAATTTATACCCTGAAAAATCCCCAAACTCCCCAAGTATCCGCATTATTTCTGGCATCCCCTCCGCCGGGTCCGCCACGTATACTAGCAAATCGTCCGCATACAAAGATACCCGGTGCTCTTCTCCTCCCCTAAGTACTCCCCTCCACTTCTTGGAACCCCTCAACGCTATCGCCAGGGGCTCAATCGCCAGTGCAAACAATAATGGGGACAGAGGGCATCCCTGCCTTGTCCCTCTATGGAGCCGAAAATATGCAGATCCCCGTCCATTCATGACCACGCTCGCCACTGGGGCCCTATACAACAGCTGCACCCATCTAACATACCCCTCTCCAAAACCAAATCTCCTCAACACCTCCCACAAATAATCCCACTCCACTCGATCAAATGCTTTCTCGGCATCCATCGCCACTACTATCTCCGTTTCTCCCTCTGGTGGGGCCATCATCATTACCCCTAACAACCTCCGTATATTCGTGTTCAGCTGTCTCCCCTTCACAAACCCAGTTTGGTCCTCGTGGACCACCCCCGGGACACATTCCTCTATTCTCATTGCCATTACCTTGGCCAGGACCTTGGCACCTACATTTAGGAGGGAAATAGGTCTGTAGGACCCGCATTGTAGCGGGTCCTTTTCCTTCTTTAAGAGAAGCGATATCGTTGCTTCAGACATAGTCGGGGGCAGTTGTCCCCTTTCCTTTGCCTCATTAAAGGTCCTCGTCAGTACCGGGGCGAGCAAGTCCACATATTTTCTATAGAATTCGACTGGGAATCCATCCGGTCCCGGGGCCTTTCCCGCCTGCATGCTCCTAATTCCTTTCACCACTTCTTCTACCTCGATCTGTGCTCCCAGTCCCACCCTTTCCTGCTCTTCCACCTTGGGAAATTCCAGCCGATCCAAGAAGCCCATCATTCTCTCCCTCCCATCCGGGGGTTGAGCTTCATATAATTTTTTATAAAATGTCTTGAACACTCCATTCACTCTCTCCGCTCCCCGCTCCATCTCTACTTCCTCATCCCTCACTCCCCCTATTTCCCTCGCTGCTCCCCTTTTCCTCAATTGGTGTGCCAGCAACCTGCCCCATATTCGTACTGTACACCCTGTGCCTTCGTCCATTGTGCCTCTGCAGTGCCTGTAGTCAGCAAGTCAAATTCTACATGTAGCCTTTGCCTTTCCCTGTACAGTCCCTCCTCCGGTGCTTCCGCATATTGTCTGTCCACCCTTAAAAGTTCTTGCAGCAACCGCTCCCGTTCCTTACTCTCCTGCTTCCCTTTATGTGCCCTTATTGATATCAGCTCCCCTCTAACCACTGCCTTCAACGCCTCCCAGACCACTCCCACCTGGACCTCCCCATTATCATTGAGTTCCAAGTACTTTTCAATGCACCCCCTCACCCTTAGACACACCCCCTCATCTGCCATTAGTCCCATGTCCATTCTCCAGGGTGGGCGCCCTCCTGTTTCCTCCCCTATCTCCAAGTCCACCCAGTGTGGAGCGTGATCCGAAATGGCGATAGCCGTATACTCCGTTCCCCTCACCTTCGGGATCAATGCCCTACCCAGCACAAAAAAGTCTATTCGCGAGTAGACTTTATGGACATAGGAGAAAAACGAGAACTCCTTACTCCTAGGTCTGCTAAATCTCCACGGGTCTACACCTCCCATCTGCTCCATAAAATCTTTAAGTACCTTGGCTGCTGCCGGCCTCCTTCCAGTCCTGGACTTCGACCTATCCAGCCCTGGTTCCAACACCGTATTAAAATCTCCCCCCATTATCAGCTTTCCCATCTCTAGGTCCGGAATGCGTTCTAGCATCCGCCTCATAAAATTGGCATCATCCCAGTTCGGGGCATATACGTTTACCAAAACCACCGTCTCCCCCTGTAGTTTGCCACTCACCATCACGTATCTGCCCCCGTTATCCGCCACTATAGTCTTTGCCTCGAACATTACCCGCTTCCCCACTAATATAGCCACCCCCCTGTTTTTCGCATCTAGCCCCGAATGGAACACCTGCCCCACCCATCCTTTGCGTAGCCTAACCTGGTCTATCAGTTTCAGGTGCGTTTCCTGTAGCATAACCACATCTGCCTTAAGTTTCTTAAGGTGTGCGAGTACCCATGCCCTCTTTATCGGCCCGTTCAGCCCTCTCACGTTCCACGTGATCAGCCGAGTTGGGGGGCTTCCTACCCCCCCCCTTGTCGATTAGCCATCACCTTTTTCCAGCTCCTCACCCGGTTCCCACGCAGCTGTATCTCCCCCAGGCGGTGCCCCCCCGCCCATCCTCTCCCATACCAGCTCCCCCCTCTCCCCAGCAGCAGCAACCCAGTAATTCCCCCCTCCCACCCCCCCCGCTAGATCCCCCGCTAGCGTAATTACTCCCCCCATGTTGCTCCCAGAAGTCAGCAAACTCTGGCTGACCTCGGCTTTCCCCCGTGACCTCGGCTCGCACCGTGCGACGCTCCCTCCTTCCTGCTTCTCTATTCCCGCCATGATTATCATAGCGCGGGAACCAAGCCCGCGCTTCTCCCTTGGCCCCGCCCCCAATGGCCAACGCCCCATCTCCTCCACCTCCCCTCCTCCCCCCATCACCACCTGTGGGAGAGAGAAAAGTTACCGCATCGCAGGATTAGTACATAAAACCCCTCTTTGCCCCCCACATTCGCCCCACCACTTTGTTCGAACGTTCTTTTTAATAACCCGCTCATTCCAGTTTTTCTTCCACAATAAAAGTCCACGCTTCATCCGCCGTCTCAAAGTAGTGGTGCCTTTCTCGATATGTGACCCACAGTCTTGCCGGTTGCAGCATTCCAAATTTTATCTTCTTTTTATGAAGCACCGCCTTGGCCCGATTAAAGCTCGCCCTCCTTCTCGCCACCTCCGCACTCCAGTCTTGATAAACGCGGATCACCGCGTTCTCCCATTTACTACTCCGAGTTTTCTTCGCCCATCTAAGGACCATTTCTCTATCCTTAAAACGGAGGAATCTCACCACTATGGCTCTGGGAATTTCTCCTGCTCTCGGTCCTCGCGCCATCACTCGGTATGCTCCCTCCACCTCCAACGGACCTGCCGGGGGCTCCGCTCCCATTAACGAGTGCAGCATCGTGCTCACATATGCCCAGACGTCCGCTCCCTCCACGCCTTCAGGAAGACCAAGAATCCTCAGGTTGTTCCTCCTTGCGTTGTTTTCCAGTGCCTCCAACCTTTCCACACATCGTTTCTGATGTGCCTCCTGCGTCTCCGTCTTCACCACCAGGCCCTGTATATCGTCCTCATTCTCGGCTGCCTTTGCCTTCACGACCCGAAGCTCCCGCTCCTGGGTCTTTTGTTCCTCCTTTAGCCCTTCGATCGCCTGTTTCTTCATTTCTTCATTTCCTTTTTGATCTCTTCCACACAGCATTTCAAGAACTCTTGTTGTTCAGGGCCCCATGTTAAACTGCCACCTTCCGACGCCATCTTGGTTTTTGCTTGCCTTCCTTGCCGCTGTTCTAAAGGATCCACTGCAATCTGGCCACTTCCCTCTCCTTTTTCCATCCGTATCCAGGGGGGATTCCCTTCTGGTTTACCGCACAGTGTTTTTAGCCGTCAAAATTGCCGTTGGGGCTCCTATCAAGAGCCCAAAAGTCCGTTTCACAGGGAGCTGCCGAAATGTGCGACTCAGCTGGTCATCGCCACACCCGGAAGTCCCTGCCCCTTGTTTCTAATATAGACAAACATATTTGACAGAAAAGTCTCAGACAGTCACACCTTGGTTCTAGGAGCAGAAAAGACACAGAGCTCAAAGCATCTGACTGCAAGCCAATTATATTCCACTTCCCAACGATGGGTATTAAAGAGCCTTAACAGGGGTTGAATTAAATTGTGTCAGGTGACCACTTTTGTACTTCATTTCAGTTGTGTTTTACAGGCCTTCCAATAACCATTGCATGTAGAGTGCATAAAGTAGAGCTGTGACCTGATTTGACGCTATTGGTTTGGAATACTCATGGACCAATGTAAACGCATAACTAATAGACTTCAGGCTGATACAGGGGTTGTAGGCCCGCATAGTTAAAAGACCATCAAACTTTACCAAGATGGCACCGGAGTGAGGCGACTCTCTGCGAGCACTCACAAACAGATCCACTTTTTACTTAACTTATACTCGTTCTAATCTTTTAAAATTTAATTCGAAACCTAACATTATTACTAACCTCTCTCTTTTATCCTCTCTTGCAGGCTTGAACATCCTCCGAGGCCCTTGGAGACCTTTTGACCCAACCCGACCTGACCTCCGCGACCTGGAAGAAGATTGGGCCCAAACCGGAAGTGAAGCCCCGACCTCGATTTGGAGCCGACCCGGACCTCGGAGCTCCAAACCCGGCCTAACTACCGACGCCAGCCCCTAGATCGCCTTTCCCAGTCCCCGGAGCTCCCGACCCGACCCCCGACGGCAAGACACGGCCCATCGCGACCCCGAGAGACCCGCCCAGCGACCTGACCCCGAAAGACCCGCCCAGCGTCCCAACCTACATGGTGATGGAAGAAAGAAAAATCCACGTGGAGGCTCGACCGGGCCTACTTCAAGATCCAACCCCAGGAGCGCCCAGGGAAGGAACAGACCACGGGACTCAGCCCAACCTGCCTCAGGATGCCCCTGCCCACGACCCAGGACCCCCGAAATGGCGGAGACCCCGCGTGAGGACCCAAACGCGCTGCAAGGTATTCCCGCGCCCGCAGAATGCCGGGACCCATCCAGATCGCAAACATGCCCTCCTAGCAACCCCTCTACCTCAACCAGTGCCCGGGACCCTGCCAAACGCGACCCCAGATAGGTAAACAGCGCCCTGGTCCCCGCCAGCGCCCTGGACCCTGCCAGACGCAACCACCTACCTTCCACAAGAGCTGACGTCGGCCATCGGATCCCAGGATCATCCAGCAGCAGCCGCCGACCGAGGAAGCGAGGGAAACGCGGCGGTCTGCAGGTTAGACTGAAGCAACGCAGTTTCAAGACCCCTCTCCCCAGCATACTCCTGGCAAACGTCCAAGCGATCGAAAACAAGCTGGATGAACTTAACGCTAGACTTACCTCTCAGAGGGAAGTAAGAGACTGCTGTGTGCTCTGTTTCTCAGAGACATGGCTCACCCCTGCCTCACCGGACTGTGCCATACAACCTGAAGGCTTCTCAATTCACCGGGCGGACCGCACGGCATCATCAGGCAAAGCGAAGGGTGGAGGGGTTTGCCTCCTCAACAACTCCTCCTGGTGCTTGGATGTGGCGACTCTGGCGAGCTACTGCTCCCCAGTCCTGGAATACCTGACCGTGAAGTGCCGCCCATATTATCTTCCACATGAGTTCACTTCAGCCATTATCACAGCGGTCTATATCCCACCCCAGGCAGTAGTGAGGAAGGCGCTGGACGAACTATACACAGTAACAAACAACTACGAAACAGAACACCCGGAGGCCTTGTTCATCATGGCCGGAGACTTCAACAAGGCCAACCTCAAGAGTGTACTGCCAAAATTCCACCAGCCCATCTCCTGTCCCACCAGGGGCGACAACACTCTTGACCACTGCTACTCAAAAATCAAGGGCGCCTACCGTTCCATCCCCCGACCGCACTTTGGGAAATCAGACCATAAGACGGTGCTCCTTCTCCCGGCATACAAGCAGAAACTCAAGCGGGAGAATCCAGCTAAGAAGGTTGTGCAGTGCTGGTCCGAGGAGACGTGACTGCTTAGAGACAGTGGACTGGTCCATATTTAAGAACTCAGCGACCAACTTAAATGAGTATGCCACCACCGTCGCAGACTTCATCAGCAAATGTGTGGACGACTGCGTGCCAAAGAAAGCAGTACGTGCGTTCCCCAACCGGAAACCATGGCTCAATCGCGAGATTGACTCCCGACTGAAGGACAGATCTGAGGCGTTCAAGGCAGACGACCCTGACCTATACAAGAAATCCAGGTACGACCTCCGCCAAGCCATCCGGAATGCCAAGAGAGAATATCAAACCAAGCTAGAGTCACAGACAGACTCTCGGCGGTTGTGGCAAGGACTAAACAACATAACGGGCTACAAAGCGAAGCCGAACAGTATCTCTGGCAGCAGTGCACCACTCCCCGATGAACTCAATGCATTCTATGCTCGGTTCGAGCGGGTAACCAACAATCCGCTGGCGAGTGCCCCAGCAGCCCATAATTCACCCATACCCACCATCACAGCTTCCGAAGTCAGATTGGCCTTCCTGAAAGTGAACCCTCGGAAGGCGGTGGGCCCAGACGGGATCCCTGGTCGTGCACTCAGAGCCTGCGCGGACCAGCTGGCAGAGGTATTCACGGACATCTTTAACCTGTCCCTACTCCACTCCGAGGTCCCCACCTGCTTCAAGAAGACCACCATCATACCGGTACCAAAGAAGAACCAGGCAACGTGCCTCAATGACGACCGACCAGTGGCCCTGACTTCAGTCGTAATGAAGTGCTTCGAGAGGTTGATCATGAAGCGCATCCCCTCCGTACTCCCAGAACGCCATGATCCACTGCAATTCGCATACCGCTGCAACCGGTCCACATCAGACACCATTTCCCTGGCCCTACACTCATCCCTAGAGCATCTCGAAAACAAGGACTCCTACATTAGACTCCTATTTATTGACTACAGCTCTGCCTTCAACACCATAATCCCAGCCAAGCTCATATCAAAGCTCCAAAACCTAGGACTTGGCTCCCCACTCTGCAACTGGATCCTCGATTTTCTGACCAACAGACCACAATCAGTAAGAATGAACAACAACACCTCCTCCACAATAGTCCTCAACACCGGCGCCCCGCAAGGCTGCGTACTTAGCCCCCTACTCTACTCCCTGTACACACACGACTGCGTGGCAAAACTTGGTTCCAACTCCATCTACAGGTTTGCTGACGATACGACCATAGTGGGCCGGATCTCGAATAACGATGAGTCCGAATACAGGAGGGAGATAGAGAACCTAGTGGAGTGGTGTAGCGACAACAATCTCTCCCTCAATGCAAAACTAAAGAGCTGGTCATTGACTTCAGGAAGCAAAGTACTGAACACACCCCTGTCAGCATCAACGGGGCCGAGGTGGAGATGGTTAGCAGTTTCAAATTCCTAGGGGTGCACATCTCCAAACATCTGTTCGGGGCAGCACGGTAGCCTTGTGGATAGCACAATTGCTTCACAGCTCCAGGGTCCCAGGTTCGATTCCAGCTTGGGTCACTGTCTGTGCGGAGTCTGCACATCCTCCCCGTGTGTGCGTGGGTTTCCTCCGGGTGCTCCGGTTTCCTCCCACAGTCCAAAGATGTGCAGGTTAGGTGGATTGGCCATGATAAATTGCCCTTAGTGTCCAAAATTGCCCTTAGTGTTGGGTGGGGTTACTGGGTTATGGGAATGGGGTGGCAGTGTTGACCTTGGGTAGGGTGCTCTTTCCAAGAGCCGGTGCAGACTCGATGGGCCGAATGGCCTCCTTCTGCACTGTAAATTCTATGACTCTATGACTATCTGTCCTGGTCCACCCACGTCGACGCTACCACCAAGAAAGCACAACAGCGCCTATACTTCCTCAGGAAACTAAGGAAATTCGGCATGTCCACATTGACTCTTACCAACTTTTACAGTTGCACCATAGAAAGCATCCTATCGGGCTGCATCACAGCCTGGTATGGCAACTGCTCGGCCCAGGACCGCAAGAAACTTCAGAGAGTCGTGAACACCGCCCAGTCCATCACACAAACCTGCCTCCCATCCATTGACTCCATCTACACCTCCCGCTGCCTGGGGAAAGCGGGCAGTATAATCAAAGATCCCTCCCACCCGGCTTACTCACTCTTCCAACTTCTTCCATCGGGCAGGAGATACACGCACGAGAACGCGCACGAACAGATTCAAAAACAGCTTCTTCCCCACTGTCACCAGACTCCTAAACGACCCTCTTATGGACTGATTTCATTAACACTACACCCTGTATGCTTCATCCGATGCCAGTGCTTATGTAGTTACATTGTATATGTTGTGTTGCCCTATTATGTATTTTCTTTTATTCCCTTTTCTTCTCATGTACTTAATGATCTGTTGAGCTGCTCGCAGAAAAATACTTTTCACTGTACCTCGGTACACGTGACAATAAACAAATCCAATCCAAACTAACTTGGACTTGTTTATTTCTTTTAACCACAATTTGTTGGTTTTCAGCTCAGTTCAGAAATGAGATAATTTACAAGTACTGTCAATGTTTTTCCTCTTTTCAGCAATGCTTTTTCTGTGGAGATGATGGCATACATAATAATAATAATATAATAATTGCTTAGTGTCAATGAAGTTACTGTGAAAAGCCCCTAGTCGCCACATTCCGGAGCCTGTTCGGGGAGGCCGGTACGGGAATTGAACCCGCGCTGCTGGCCTTGTTCTGCAGTACAAGCCAGCTTTTTAGCCCACCGGCCTAAACCAGCCCCTAGCTGAGCATATTGAGCAACACAGGGTCTGCTGGAGGAATCATCTGACATTATAACTGATAGACAAACAGCAAACACAGTAAATACTCAGCAGGTAAGGCAGCATCTGTGGAGAGAAACAAACTCCCTGGGTGGAATTTAATGGGGCCTCTGGGAGCAGGAAACAAGGTGGGAGGGTTGGGGGGGGGGGGGGGGGGGTGGCGCAGTGGAAGCTGGAGCATGAAGGAATAATAAGGCTGGTGCCAAAACTTTGGCTTCCCATCATTTGGTCAGTATGTCAGTGGCGGAGCGGGTATCATGTTGTCCAGTGGCAAGAACCAATTTCCCAGCATTTGCATAGCATGAATACTCATTTAATGAAAATTTTACTTAATGAAAATTGCATCCTACCTTCAAGATTAAGTCAGCAGAAGCCCATGCCTCCTGTTTCCTGACAGCTTAAAGGGGGCATTGCACAGACAAGATTTTGCAATCTTTGGATCTGAGGTGAGGCTTTGTGTTTGTCTAACTCAGTGGCATAGGAGAGAAGAGCAGGAGAAGCTGAACTATCCAGTAGTGGCAAGGAAAAGTTGAAAATGTGGGGGTGGTCAAATCCTCAAATGGTGCAATGGTTTAGCTGACAAGAGGTGATTGGGGCATCAAACAGCAGTTCAGCAAGGCACTGGCATATTTGTGGTGGGGGAGCAGTGCATGAACTGTCTGAATGGAGCCAGATCCATGCTTAAAGGGTAGTATTAATAGTTTGCGGGTTCTGGTTTTGTGTGTCCAATAAAGGCAGTTGAACCACATGGCATGTCTACAGTCAGAGAGGGGATATAAAGCTTGGGGTAAGAGTTTCTGGGGGATGTCGAGAGATGCCAGGGCTGGTCAAGGGTTATGAAGAGAGGCTCTCGGGTGATGGTAGGCAGGTCTAGGGTGAGCTGCAGGATTGACTGTAAGAGATGGAAGGTTGAGAGTCACTGTCAAGGTGATATTTGGAGGTTCAAGGTGATTGAGGGAAGGTACAGAGTGATGTTGAGAGGGTCAAGAGTAAGGGAAGAAGCTCAAGGGTGACCGAGGGAATGTTGAAATAGATGGGTTGCAGGGCCACACTGTACATTTCCATCAACATGGCTGCTGGCACAGTTTAAGCTGACAGGAGATCAGTTAGTTGTGCATCCATCTGGGATGGCCACTTCCCGATTACAAAATGGACACTTTGCAAAGATTGCAGGGAAAATGGACAATGCTGAGAAAACAAGCAGGTTCAGAGCTTGTCTGTATATTGGAGCCGCAGCTCCCAGACAAGACCAAAACTGTAGGCCCATTAGCATACTAATGGCCCATCTCCGGAAACAAAAGAGTAACATTTGAGTAACCGATACTAAAAGGCAGACACCCCGGCGACAGAGGAGACCGAAACAAAGCAGACCAAAGGCCACCTAGGACACGCCCAGCCATCAGGGCACCCACCCCTTTATTGGATGAAATCAATAGGAATTATCAAGAAACGGCCCAATTGATTGGGGCTAAGTTCAAGGCCCGCCCAAAAGAGCGCGAAGCCCCTTTGGGTATAAGACGGAGCCCCCAGAGAGAATCGCTCTCTTGGACTTGGCTCTCACAGCGGAGAGACCCGTCCACCAGCTGCACCAGAAACAAGTAAATCCAAGGTCAGCGCACGCTACCAGACAGACGACCTTAGCTGTTTCCCCTCTACCACTTTGACCCCAGTAGCCTCAGAACTGAACAACGGCCATTGTTCCTCTGACTGAGTGGGCGCCTGAAGCTAAGTATAGGCTTTAGCAGTAGTGATAGTTTAGTCTGTAGAGTTTTTGTGCATGAGTAGATTTAACTGTGTGTGTAAATAAATAAGCATTAACTTTGAACTAACTAACTGGGTGTACCGAGTCTTTGATCAGTATTCGGTTTGAACCTTGTGGCGGTATCGAGAGATACCTGGCTACTCTAGAGCAAACGTAATTAGAATTAAGGAAGGCGACCATATTGACCGTCATATTTAGAGCCAACCAAAGAGAGCAACAGTTGTGTGTGGAGACCACTGTGGGTTGGGAGAGGTTCAGAGTGTAGCTCATGGAAGGATCATGCATTACTGTTGGTCAGCTGCAGTTACTTGATGGATGAAGGGCATGTAAACAGAAGTGCTTATATCTTTGCCGACTTTCGGTGGCGGCCATGGTGTGAATGGTTGCACACAGAGCAGCTCCTGCTTGAATGCATAGAAAAGAGCTCTTTTTCTCCGATATTGGGTGGAATTTTGATGAAAAGGCGTAGGTGAAGGTTCGAGGAGTAGTTTCCCCCCCCCGGGAGTGGTATGTCTGCTGGTTACGAATCCCAGCCTAAGACGGTGAGAGACCTGGCCAGGAGTTGGAGGAAACCTGCGATGCAGCAGCCCGTGTAATGATGGTGGAGGGGGAAGGGCCTGTGCAACGTGGAAAGCCCCAGATGGAGCAGTTGATGGCTTTCATTAAGGAGGAATTCCACCAGCAGAGGAAGGAAATGTGGGAGGATTGCTCGAAGGCCATCGAAGGAGCTGTGGCAGCTGAAGAGTTCTCTGGAACAGGTGAAGTGTTTGGAGGTGCAGGGGTTGCAGATTCGGGAGATCGAAGGAATGATCTCAGACCACAGGCAATCGTCTGGTGACTCTGGAGGTGGAGAAGGGGCTCCAAGGAGACCTTTATAAAACGGTGAGGGCAAAGTTGGTGGAGCAGGAGAACCTGCGAATAGTGGGCTTGCCTGAAGGAGGAGAAGGTGTAAGTAATGTTTTGAAGATGATGGTGGCGGAAGGGGTGTTAGGTAAGGCCCTGAGGCAGAAGCCTAGAGCTGGAGAGCCGCCCTGGGCAGTGGTCGTGAGATTCCACAAATTTGTGGAGAAAGAAAAGATTTTACATTGGGCCAGAGAGAATGGAAGGGGAACAAGGTCCGACTTTATTAGTACATCGGAGCTGAGTTGGCGAAACAGCGGGCAGGGTTCAACAAGGCCAAGGCGTTGGTATACCGGTGGTGGATCAGGTTCGGAGTGCTTTACTTGGTGAACTATGGGTGACGTTTGAAGGTGGGAGTGTTATTTCAAGACCCCAGAAGTGGCCAAAGACTGCATTAAGGAGCATAAACTGGAGGATAACTGAGTGGACAATGCTGGGGAACCGGAGTGCTGGCACTTGGTAATGGTTGGAAACATAATTGAAGTGGGGGTAGGGATTGGGGGATTTCCGTCCCCTCAAATTTGGAGGAGGTCCTTTTCTGGGTTTGCTGTTTATCATAGAATTTGTCATGGAATTTACAGTGCCGAAGGAGGCCATTCGGCCCATCAAATCTGCACCGGCCCTTCAAAAGAGCACCCCATTTAAACCCACACTTCCAACCTATCCCCGTAATCCCACCTCACCTTTTTGGACACTAAGGGCAATTTTACATGGCCGAACCTGCACATCTTTGGACTGTGGGAGTAAACCAGAGCACCCTGAGGGAACCCATGCAGACACGGGGAGAACGTGCAGACTCCGCTGACAGTGACCAAGCCAGGCATCAAACCTGGGACCCTGGTGCTGTGAAGACATAGTGCTAACCACTATGCTACCGTGCTGCCCCAGTTTACTGTTGGGATTGGAAGGGGTGGTAGGGGTGAAGAGTTTATGTGGGGGTGGATTTTCCCATCCCCCCCTCCTGTTTTATGGGACGGTTTGTGTTTAACATTTGTTTGTTTGTTTTTGGTGGAGGCGGCCTGGAGTTCAGGAAGAGCCTTTGTTTGGGTGCAGGAGGGTAAGGTCAGCAGGGAGCCTTCCTCCTTGAGCGGAGGAGTGGGGGGAGGGGGAAGCGGAGGTCATTGGGACGTGCCTTTGAGCAGGCGCTGCCACACTAGCAGGTGATGCTGGTGAACAGAGGGGAGGTGGTGGGGGAGAAGGGAACATCTCGGAGAGTAGCTTGAGTCATGTCTTGGTCTTGTTTAACCGTTGTCAATAGTTAGGATGTAAATACATGTTTTGAACCAAAGACCGTTGGTTCCAGAATAAGAAGCCAAAGATTCCCAAGATGAACACACAATAACAGAATGATCATTAATGGCCACTGACACATCAGTGTGTGTTCAGAACACACACCAACCACCTTCAAATGTTCAAGCGGCAATTCCAGAGATGGCTCAGGATTTCCCAGGAGTCGGTAACTGACTTGTGTGCACTCCTTCAACAAGACCTGCAGCTCCCTAGGTTAGGAGGCAATCTCATGCCAGTCAAGGTGAATGTGGTGGATCATTTTGTGGGTCCGCTGGGGACATGTATTGGATATTCCAGGCTACAACGATAGACACAGGGGTGACCAATGCCCTGTTCAGAATGGCAACAATCAAGTTAGTTCACAAGAGATGCTGATAGCCAGGTCACAAGAGCAGTAGGTTTCAGGCACATCGCATGGTTCCTACAAGCACAGGGGGGTTATTGACCACACTTGTGGTCATTAGAGCTCCCTGGGAACAGTCAACTGCATTTGCCAATTGGAAGGTGGTTCACTCCCTTAATGTTCAACTAGTCTATGATCACATAAATCAAATTCCACAAGTGTGTACTCATTTCATAGGGGAATCTCATGATGCCAACATTTTATGCAACTCTAATCTCCCGGAGGTCCCTATTTGAGGTCCCGACCTAAGTACAAGGTTTGATCCTGGGTGACAAGGTTTATCCTCTCATGGTATGGTTCATGATACCAGTGGGTCATCCCCACATCCCTGTGGAGAAGTGTGACAATGTTGTGCATTACTCAACAAGGGAAATCATAGAGCAGACCATGAGATTGCTGGAAATACACTTCCACAGTCTTGACTGTCCCAGCAGGGCATTGCAATCATGCCACAGAGGATGTTCAGGACTGTTGCAGTCTGCTGCATATTACACAGCATGGCATTGTAAAATGGAGAGGAATTGTCAGAGTGAATAAAGAGGAATTGTTCTCCTCCAGGAGGATGGACAGAAAGGTAAGAAGAGGACAGAGATATTGTGACATATGTTCAAGCTGTCAGGGCTGTGGAGAGCTGTGCCAAGGCTGTCAAGAGACAATCTCATCTTTAATCAGTTCATGCAGGAATGAGGCACCTACCTGACAAGAGTACATTGACTTTGCCTGCACTGAACATGCGGACACCTCTGCCAGCCTCCACCCAGAGCTATCTCTACCTTCTTGGAGGCCAAGGGGACTGGACCTTTATCACAAAAAAAATCAAAAGATAAGACTGCTTCCGAGAATACAGACTTTTTACTTGCATGTAAATCACTGAAGCTTTTATGAGTAAACTTTCTGCTCCTTGCCCGTGTGACGGGCATAACACTTCTTATAGAACATAGAACATAGAACAATACAACGCAGTACAGGCCCTTTGGCCCACGATGTTGCACCGACATGGGAAGTCAAAAAACAAAAGCCATCTAACCGACACGATGCCATTATCATCCATATGCTTATCCAATAAACTTTTAAATGCCCTCAATGTTGGCGAGTTCACTACTATTGCAGGTAGGGCATTCCACGGCCTCACCACTCTTTGCGTAAAGGACCTACCTCTGACCTCTGTCCTTTATCTATTACCCCTCAGTTTAAGGCTATGTCCCCTCGTGCTAGCCATTTCCATCCGCGGGAGAAGGCTCTCACTGTCCACCCTATCTAACCCTCTGATCATTTTGTATGCCTCTATTAAGTCTCCTCTTAACCTTCTTCTCTCTAACGAAAACAACTTCAAGTCCATCCGCCTTTCCTCATAAGATTTTCCCTCCATACCAGGCAACATCCTGGTAAATCTTCTCTGCACCCGTTCCAAAGCTTCCACGTCCTTCCTATAATGAGGTGACCAGAACTGTACGCAATACTCCAAATGCGGCCGTACCAGAGTTTTGTACAGCTGCAACATGACCTCATGACTCCGGAACTCAATCCCTCTACCAATAAAGGCCAACACACCATAGGCCTTCTTCACAACCCTATCAACCTGGGTGGCAACTTTCAGGGATCTATGTACATGGACACCGAGATCCCTCTGCTCATCGACACTTCCAAGAATTTTACCATTAGCCAAATATTCCGCATTGCTGTTATTCCTTCCAAAGTGAATCACCTCACACTTCTCTGCATTAAACTCCATTTGCCACCTCTCAGCCCAGCTCTGCAGCTTATCTATGTCCCTCTGTAACCTGCTACTTCCTTCCACACTGTCGACAACACCACCGACTTTAGTGTCGTCTGCAAATTTACTCACCCACCCTCCTCTAGGTCATTTATAAAAATGACAAACAGCAACGGCCCCAGAACAGATCCTTGTGGTATGCCACTTGTAACTGAACTCTATTCTGAACATTTCCCATCAACCATCACCCTCTGACTTCTTTCAGCTAGCCAATTTCTGATCCACATCTCTAAATCACCCTCAATCCCCAGCCTCCGTATTTTCTGCAATAGCCTACCGTGGGGAACCTTATCAAACACTTTACTGAAATCCATATACACCACATCAACTGCTCTACCCTCGTCTACCTGTACAGTCACCTTCTCAAATAACTCAATAAGGTTTGTGAGGCATGACCTACCCTTCACAAAGCCATGCTGACTATCCCTAATCATATTATTCCTATCTAGATGATTATAAATCTTGTCTCTTATAATCCCCTCCAAGACTTTACCCACAACAGACGTGAGGCTCACCGGTCTATAGTTGCCGGGGTTGTCTCTATCCTTCTTGAACAAAGGGACCACATTTGCTATCCTCCAGTCCTCTGGCACTATTCCTGTAGCCAATGATGACATAAAATTCAAAGCCAAAGGCTCAGCAATCTCTTCCCTGGCTTCCCAGAGAATCCTAGGATAAATCCCATCAGGCCCCGGGGACTTATCTATTTTCAGCCTGTCCAGAATGGCCAACACCTCTTCCCTACGTACCTCAATGCCATCTATTCTAATAGCCTGGGTCTCAGCATTCTCCTCCACAACATTCTCTTTTTCCTGAGTGAATACTGATGAAAAATATTCATTTAGTATCTCGCCTATCTCTTCAGACTCCACGCACAACTTCCCATCCCTGTCCTTGACTGGCCCTACTCTTACCCTAGTCATTCGCTTATTCCTGACATACCTATAGAAAGCTTTTGGGTTTTCCTTGATCCTACCTGCCAAATACTTCTCATGTCCCCTCCTTGCTCGTCTTAGCTCTCTCTTTAGATCCTTCCTCGCTACCTTGTAACTATCAAGCGCCCCAACTGAAACTTCACACCTCATCTTCACATAGGCCTCCTTCTTCCTCTTAACAAGAGATTCCACTTCTTTGGTAAACCACGGTTCCCTCGCTCGACGCCTTCCTCCCTGCCTGACCGGTACGTACTTATCAAGAACACGCAGTTCCTTGAACAAGCTCCACATATCCAGTGTGGCCAACACTTGCAGCCTACTTCTCCAACCTATCCCCCCCAAGTCATGTCTAATGTCTAATGGCATCATAATTGCCCTTCCCCCAGCTATAACTCTTGCCCTGCGGGGTATACTTATCCCTTTCCATCACTAACGTAAACGTCACCGAATTGTGGTCACTGTCCCCAAAGTGCTCACCTACCTCCAAATCTAACACCTGGCCTGGTTCATTGCCCAAAACTAAATCCAATGTGGCCTGTCAACATATTGTGTCAGGAAACCCTCCTGCACACATTGTACAAAAAACGACCCATCTAATGTACTCAAACTATATCTTTTCCAGTCAATATTTGGAAAGTTAAAGTCTCCCATAATAACTACCCTGTTACTTTCGCTCTTATCCAGAATCATCTTCACTATCCTTTCCTCTACATCCCTAGAACTATTAGGAAGCCTAGAGAAAACTCCCAACAGGGTGACCTCTCCTTTCCTGTTTCTAACCTCAGCCCATACTACCTCGGAAGAAGAGTCCCCATCTAGCATCCTCTCCGTCACCGTAATACTGTTTTTGACTAGCAGCGCCACACCTCCCCCTCTTTTGCCTCTTTCTCTGAGCTTACTAAACCACCTAAACCCCGGAACCTGCAACAACCATTCCTGTCCCTGCTCTATCCATGTCTCCGAAATGGCCACAACATCGAAGTCCCAGGTACCAACCCATGCTGCCAGTTCCCCTACCTTATTTCGTATACTCCTGGCATTGAAGTAGACACACTTCAAACGCCCTCCTGCGAAGTCAAATCTGTGCTCCTGACCTCTATACTCTCAATCTCCCGTACCCTAAAACTACAAACCAGGTTCCCATGCCCCTGCTGCATTAGTTTAAACCCCCCCAAAGAGCACTAACAAATCTCCCCCCCAGGATATTTGTGCCCGTCAGGTTCATCCTGTCTGTAGAGATCCCACCTTCCCCAGAAAGAGCCCCAGTTATCCAGAAATCTGAATCCCTCCCACCTGCACCATCCCTGTAGCCATGTGTTTAATTGCTCTCTCTCCCTATTCCTCATCTCATTATCACGTGGCACGGGCAGCAACCCAGAGATAACAACTCTGTTTGTTCTAGTTCTGAGCTTCCATCCTAGCTCCCTGAAAGCATGCCTGACATCCTTGTCCCCTTTCCTACCTATGTCGTTAGTGCCAATGTGAACCACGACTTGGGGCTGCTCCTCCTCCCCCTTAAGGACCTGGAAAACACGATCCGAGACATCACGTACCCTTGCACCTGGGAGGCAACATACCAAACGTGAGTCTCTCTCGCTCCCACAAAATCTCCTATCTGTGCCCCTGACTATCGAGTCCCCAATTACTAATGCTCTGCTCCTCTCCCCCCTTCCCTTCTGAGCAACAGGGACAGACTCCGTGCCAGAGGCCCGTACCCCATGGCTTACCCCTGGTAAGTCCCCCCCCACAAGTATCCAAAGCGGTATACTTGTTACTCAGGGGAATGACCGCAGGGGATCCCTGCACTGACTGCTTGTTCCGAGTCCCTCTTACAGTTACCCATCTATCTCCAATCTTTGGTGTAACTAATTCCCTGAAGCTGCTATCTATGACCCCCTCTGCCTCCCGAATGATCCGAAGTTCATCCAACTCCAGCTCCAGTTCCCTAACTTGGTCTTGGAGGAGCTGGAGATGGCTGCACTTCCTGCAGGTAAAATCAGCAGGGACACTAACGGCATCCCTCACCTCAAACATCCTGTAGGAGGAACATTGCACTACCTTCCCTGCCATCCCTCTAACTTCCAACCAAGTTCTGGTTAATAAATAAAAAAAATGTTTTAAATAATATAATATGGCACTTACCTCACACCAATGGGTCTTATTATTAGGTTAGAGGAGGCGGGCGGGTGGGAGACACTACACGTGTAGTGTCTCGGGTTTCCCCTCCACCAGAATTTATTGGATGGGGGGGGGGAACCTTCCCAGAAGTCCGCGGGTCGAACTTCCGGTTCCCGCCTTATATTAAAAAAAAATAAAATAAAACAGAAAAGAAGAACAGAATCGGGACCAGGTAAGTGTTTTTTAAATCAAAAACTTACCTCCCGACACGTCCCTGCACTCTGCTCCCGCCGAACTTCTGAGGACTGCTCCTGTAAGGTAAGTGTTTTTAAATCAAAAACTTACCTCCCTTCTTGTGCTGATATATAATGTTGGGCAATCTCCTTGGCACATAATTTATGGGAGGACCACCAGAGGCTGCATGTTCAGCCACGTCACATTGCCTTGATAATACACTTAAATACTGAATTTGACAATATAGCAACATTTTTGAGGTCCCGAGCATCACAGATGCCAGTCTTCAGCCAATTTGATATCAAGAAATGGCTGAAGTCACTAGATACTGCAAAGCCACGGGCCCTGATAATATTCCTGCAATAGTACTGAGAACTTGCCGCGTCCCTAACCAAGCTGTTCCAATACAATGCCAATACAGGCATCTACCCAGAAATGTGGAAAATTGCCCAGGTATGTCCTGTACACACAAAACTGGACAAATTCAACCTGACCATTTATCGCCCCCTCATGTATTTCAATCATCAGTGAAGCAATGGAAGAGGTCATCAACAGTGCTATCAAGCGACACTTGCTCAGCAATAACTCAATTTGGGTTCTGCCAGGGTCACTCAACTCCTGACCACATCACAGCCTTAGTTCAAACATGGACAATGGAGTTGATCTCCGGAGGTGAGGTGAGAGTGACTGCCCCTGACATCAAGGCAGCATTTGACCGAGTGTGGCATCAAGGAGACTTAGAAAAACTGGAGTCAATGGAAATCAGGGACTATTCTCCGCTGGTTGGAGTCAAACCTGGCACACAATTAGGAGAGAGGAATGTGCAACTAGACCTAGGTGTCCTTGTATACCAGTCACAGAAGTTAAGCATGCTGGTGCAGCAGGCAATAAAGAAGGCAAATGGTATGCTGGCCTTCATTTTGAGAGGATTAGCTTGCAGGAGCAGGGATGTGTTGCTGCAATTATACAGGGCCTTGGTGAAGCCACACCTGGAATATTGTGTGCAGTTTTGGTCTCCTTATCTGAGGAAGGATGTTCTAGCCGAGAGGGATGCTGGGTTTCTCCATTTGGGAGGCTGTGGACGAATTCTCCGGTCGTTGTGATTCACTTTTTGCTTTGAAGCCATGTGTAGAAATAGTAGATGTTGAGGATTTCCAGCATCTTTTGTTTCTATTTGTGGGAAAGGCATTTGGCAAGTTCAGGCTCACTTCATTTGGTTAAGCATTCTATTCGCTGTCCCCATTTCATCCAGCTTTCCTACAGTCCCAGAATTTATCCTGCTGTCTTGACTGCAGAACAGCAATGTAAACATTTTTTAAAAACCCTCAAAGTTAGTAGTAGGTTTGGTACTTCTGTCAAAAGGCATTCTCAAACTTAAGAGACTAAAATCCAACGAAGTTCACCGATTTTCCCGGTGGCGTGGGGCGGTTACAATGGGAAATGCCATTGACAAGCAGCGGGAAGATGAATCCCGCCATCAGCGAAGAGCCCGCGGCCGTGAAACACACAGCTGGGGGACCGGAGAAACCAGCCCTATGTTTTCCCGCCGGGGGAGAATTGCCGTTGGGAGCACAAATAACAAAGAAATTCAGTATCCCTTGCCATGCAAATTTATGCATGGTGAGGAATACGAGGGATTCCCGAGGGAATCCTGTTATCGGGCCACTATTTAGAGCGGGCAGCCCAATAGCGAAGCCCAACTTCCACAAACCAGCTGTGAGCCTTGCTTCATTCTTCATGGATGACTCTTAAGTGCTGAAACCACAATGTTTTCATTTAAAGGGCTGGTTTAGCTCAGAGGTCTAGACAGCTGGTTTGTGATGCAGAACAAGGCCAGCAGTGTGGGTTCAATTCCTGTACCTGCTGAGAATTCTGAATTCTCTCTCTGTGTACCTGAGTAGGTGCTGGAATGTGGCGACTAGGGGCTCTTCACAGTAAATTCATTGCAGTGTTAATGTAAGCCTACTTGTGACAATAAAAAGATTATTATTGTTATTCAAACATCAACCACATCAAAGACAGTTAAGTTCTGTCAATTTCCAGCTCAGCACTTCAAAATCACTCCAGCGTGAAGGGGTGTGACTGGAAAGCATTTAACTCATGAACAATGAAAAAGATGAATGAATCAAGGTTCACAGCTGTGTTTGTGAAAGCTGTCAATCACATCCCACTAAGGAGAATTAATGTATTTAATGGAATGAATGAAATGAATGACTTGCAGCTCAAGAGGCTGTGGGGTTTAAACACAGGTCTTTGGTTTACTCTTTCCAGGAATTGACATGTGGTGCTTCCTCTTTCAGGGCTAGCAGCTGCATTCCCTGTTACAACAGTAATATTTTCCACTTGCCCCTGTCTGGCCTGCTCACTGGCTTGATTATTTATGGGGTCTCTGGAAGGTGGGGTTCCTTTATTTAGGGATTCTCTGACAGGTGCTTTTATTTCAAGGGTCTCTGGGGGGCCCCTGTTAGGGGGTTTCAGTGAGGGGGGGTCACTTTATTTAGGGGGTCTCGGGGTGGTGTGGGGGATGGGGGATCTAGTTGGGGGTGGGGTGGGCAGGTCTGGCATTATGGGTGGGGAGGGTGAACTTTGAGGGGGCCACTCCTTTAAGGTGTTACCCCCCGTGGTCCACCATGTCAGGGCCATGCTGGTAAATACTAGTAGTGATCGGTGCTCACATTATCACCGGACCAGAGAATCACGCGGGAGATTTAAAAAGCGCAGGAGCTGCGAGTCAGAGCGGAGATTTAAAAAGATCGCGGCCTAGTTTCGGGAGCCGTTCGGAGGAGGAGGAGCAGTCTTTGTCAGGGAGAGAACCTGAGAACATCTAAGACACTCAGAAGGTAAGAAGGTAAGTAAGTGATTTTTACTCATTTTTACTTTTATACCTTTTTCAAATTGTGTGTGTCGGGGGGAAACTGAAGTGACATCACAGAAAAGCTGTGACCTGAGTGGCTGGTTGGGAATCTACACTAAATTTAAAAAATTAAGCATTGGAAACTAATTAAACATAATTACTTAATTATAATTTAGAGGGGTATCTCAGCCAGAGATCGGAGAGTACTATATTTAGCTTTCGCATTTATATTAGAAATCTAGTGCTAGGAAACAGATAGTTAACAGTAACTTTGAAAGAAAATGTAAAAATATATGTAAAAATTTTTTTTTAAACTTTTAATTTTAATTAATTGACGCAATGTCAGTTAGAGGGGAGCAGTGCTCTGACTGTGAGATGTGGCAGGTCCGGGAGGCTTCCAGCGTCCCGGATGGCTTCATCTGCAGAAAGTGCACCCAACTGGAGCTCCTCACAGACCGCATGGTTCGGTTGGAGCAGCAATTGGATGCACTTAGGAGCATTCAGGTGGCGGAAAGCGTCATAGATCGCCGTTATATAAATGTGGTCACACCCAAGGTGCAGGCAGAGAAATGGGTGACCACCAGAAAGGGCAGGCAGTCAGTGCAGGAATCCCCTGTGGTTGTCCCCCTCTCGATACTGTCCCCCTTTGGATACTGTCGGGGGGGATAGCCTATCAGGGGAAAACAGCAGCAGCCAGAGCAGTGGCACCACGGCTGGCTCTGATGTTCAGAAGGGAGGGTCAACACGCAGAAGGGCAATAGTAATAGGGGACTCTATAGTCAAGGGCACAGATAGGCGCTTCTGTGGACGTGAAAGAGACTCCAGGATGGTATGTTGCCTCCCTGGTGCCAGGGTCCAGGATGTCTCCGAACGGGTAGAGGGCATCCTGAAGGGGGAGGGCAAACAGGCAGAGGTTGTTGTACATATTGGTACTAACGACATAGGCAGGAAGGGGCATGAGGTCCTGCAGCAGGAGTTCAGGGAGCTAGGCAGAAAGTTAAAAGACAGGACCTCTAGGGTTGCAATCTCGGGATTACTCCCTGTGCCACGTGCCAGTGAGGCTAGAAATAGGAAGATAGAGCAGCTAGACACGTGGCTAAACAGCTGGTGTAGGAGGGAGGGTTTCTGTTATCAGGACCACTGGGAGCTCTTCTGGGGCAGGTGTGACCTATATAAGAAGGACGGGTTACATCTAAACCGGAGAGGCATAAATATCCTGGCCGCGAGGTTTGGTAGAGTCACACGGGAGGGTTTAAACTAGTATGGCAGGGGGGTGGGCAATAGGTCAGAAGGTGAGAGCATTGAGGGAGAACTAGGGAATAGGGACAGTGGGGCTCTGAGGCAGAGCAGACAGGGAGAAGTAGCTGGACACAGCGGGTCTGGTGGCCTGAAGTGCATATGTTTTAATGCAAGAAGTATTACGGGTAAGGCAGATGAACTTAGAGCTTGGATTAGTACTTGGAACTATGATGTTGTTGCCATTACAGAGACCTGGTTGAGGGAATGGCAGGATTGGCAGCTAAACGTTCCAGGATTTAGATGTTTCAGGCTGGATAGAGGGGGATGTAAAAGGGGAGGCGGAGTTGCGCTACTGGTTAGGGAGAATATCACAGCTGTACTGCGGGAGGACACCTCAGAGGGCAGTGAGGCTATACAGGTAGAGATCAAGAATAAGAAGGGTGCAGTCACAATGTTGGGGGTTTACTACAGGCCTCCCAACAGCCAGCGGGAGATAGAGGAGCAGATAGGTAGACAGATTTTGGACAAGAGTAAAAACAACAGGGTTGTGGTGATGGGAGACTTCAACTTCCCCAATATTGACTGGGACTCACTTAGTGCCAGGGGCTTAGACGGGGCGGAGTTTGGAAGGAGCATCCAGGAGGGCTTCTTAAAACAATAGGTAGACAGTCCAACTAGGGAAGGGGCGGTACTGGACCTGGTATTGGGGAATGAGCCCGGCCAGGTGGTACCCAGTAGGGGAACATTTCGGTAACAGTGACCACAATTCAGTAAGTTTTAAAGTATAAGAGTGGTCCTAGGATGAATGTGCTAAATTGGGGGAACGCTAATTTTAACAATATTAGGCGGGAACTGAAGAACCTAGATTGGGGGCAGATGATTGAGGGCAAATCAACATCTGACATGTGGGAGGCTTTCAAGTGGCAGTTGAAAGGAATTCAGGACCGGCATGTTCCTGTGAGGAAGAAGGATACATACGGCAATTTTCGGGAACCTTGGATAACGAGAGATATTGTAGGCCTCGTCAAAAAGAAAAAGGAGGCATTTGTCAGGGCTAAAAGGTTGGGAACAGACGAAGTCTGCGTGGAATATAAGGAAAGTAGGAAGGAACTTAAGCAAGGAGTCAGGAGGGCTAGAAGGGGTCACGAAAAGTCATTGGCAAATAGGGTTAAGGAAAATCCCAAGGCTTTTTACATGTACATAAAAAGCAAGAGGGTAGCCAGGGAAAGGGTTGGCCCACTGAAGGATAGGCAAGGGAATCTATGTGTGGAGCCAGAGGAAATGGGCGAGGTACTAAATGAATACTTTGCATCAGTATTCACCAAAGAGAAGAAATTGGTAGATGTTGAGTCTGGAGAAGGGTGTGTAGATAGCCTGGGTCACATTAAGATCCAAAAAGATGAGGTGTAGGGTGTTTTAAAAAATATTAAGGTAGATAAGTCCTCAGGGCCTGATGGGATCTACCCCAGAATACTGAAGGAGGCTGGAGAGGAAATTGCTGAGGCCTTGACAGAAATCTTTGGTTCCTCACTGTCTTCAGGGGATGTCCTGGAGGACTGGAGAATAGCCAATGTTGTTCCACTGTTTAAGAAGGGTAGCAAGGATAATCCAGGGAACTACAGGCCGGTGAGCCTTACTTCAGTGGTAGGGAAATTACTGGAGAGAATTCTTCGAGACAGGATCTACTCCCATTTGGAAGCAAATGGACATATTAGTGAGAGGCAGCATGGTTTTGTGAAGGGGAGGTCGTGTCTCACTAACTTGATGGAGTTTTTCGAGGAGGTCACTAAGATGATTGATGCAGGTAGGGCAGTGGATGTTGTCTATATGGGCTTCAGTAAGGCCTTTGACAAGGTTCCTCATGGTAGACTAGTACAAAAGGTGAAGTCACATGGGATCAGGGATGAACTGGCAAGGTGGATACAGAACTGGCTAGGTCATAGAAGGCAGAGAGTAGCAATGGAAGGATGCTTTTCTAATTGGAGGGCTGTGACCAGTGGTGTTCCACAGGGATCAGTGCTGGGACCTTTGCTGTTTATAGTATATATTAATGATTTGGAGGAAAATGCAACTGGTCTAATTAGTAAGTTTGCAGACGACACAAAGGTTAGTGGAATTGCGGATAGCGATGAGGACTGTCAGAGGATACAACAGGATTTAGATTGTTTGGAGACTTGGGCGGAGAGATGGCAGATGGAGTTTAATCCAGACAAATGTAAGGTAAAGCATTTTGGAAGGTCTAATGCAGGTAGGGAATATACAGTGAATGGCAGAACCCTCAAGAGTATTGAAAGTCAAAGAGATCTCGGAGTACAGGTCCACAGGTCACTGAAAGGGGCAACACAGGTGGAGAAGGTAGTCAAGAAGGCATACGGCATGCTTGCCTTCATTGGCCGGGGCATTGAGTATAAGAATTGGCAAGTCATGTTGCAGCTGTATAGAACCTTAGTTAGGCCACACTTGGAGTATAGTGTTCAATTCTGGTTGCCACACTACCAGAAGGATGTGGAGGCTTTAGAGAGGGTGCAGAAGAGATTTACCAGAATGTTGCCTGATATGGAGGGCATTTGCTATGAGGAGCGGTTGAATAAACTCGGTTTGTTCTCACTGGAACGAAGGAGGTTGAGGGGCGACCTGATAGAGGTCTACAAAATTATGAGGGGCATAGACAGAGTGGATAGTCAGAGGCTTTTCCCCGGGTAGAGGTGTCAATTACTAGGGGGCATAGGTTTAAGGTGGGAGGGTCAAGGTTTAGAGTAGATGTACGAGGCAAGTTTTTTACGCAGAGGGTAGTGGGTGCCTGGAACTCGCTACCGGAGGAGGTGGTGGAAGCAGGGACGATAGTGACATTTAAGGGGCATCTTGACAAATACATGAATAGGATGGGAATAGAGGGATACGGACCCAGGAAGTGTAGAAGATTGTAGTTTAGTCGGGCAGCATGGTCGGCATGGGCTTGGAGGGCCGAAGGGCCTGTTCCTGTGCTGTACATTTCTTTGTTCTTTGTTCATGTGGGCCTGGAGAATATGGTGCCTGGCCCGCTAACTGGATGCAAATAGGTCATTAGGACCCATCTGCATCCTAATAATAAGAATCTTTATTGTTGTCACAAGTAGGCTTACATTAACACTGCAATGAAGTTACTGTGAAAATCCCCTAGTCGCAACATTCCGACGCATATTGGGTACACAGAGGGAGAATGTTGGTGCGGGATTCTCTGATCCTGAGGCTAAGCGTTGATGCCGTCGTAAACGCCATCGGGTTTCCCGACGGCGTCAACATGGCCTCAGGAGCAGCGATTCTGACCCCTACAGGGGGCCAGCACGGCACTGGAGCGACCTACGCCGCTCCAGCTGCCGTTCCCGGCGTCAGATGGGTGCTGCGCGTCTGTGTGTAGTGGGGCTGGCGCCAACGCGCACATGAGCAGTGGGATCGGCGCGATTGCCGCGCATGCGCGGTGGCTCCCTTCTCCGCGCCAGACCCGACGCAACATGGCCAGGATTCGAACCCGGGTCCTCAGCGCCGCAGTCCCAGTGCTATCCACTGCGCCACATGCTGCCCTGCCAATCCTTTTTTTAACCCGGCCACCTCATCAGGAACCCCACAACCAGGCCACTATTAGTAGCGGGGAGCTGAATTCATCGCAAGACCTTTAATGGAACCCAGATCTGTATGCTGGAGATTCCCCTGCAACCATGGGCAATGCCACCCCCTGCAGATATGCGCATTATTCCCATGCCCCCCAAGTGAGGATGGTCCACTATGGGATCGCTGAGGGTCCCCCACACTTTCAATTCTCCCCTCCCCCTCCCTACTTCAGGATGCCCATGCCCTAGTCTTTCCCAACTTTTATGAAGCCCCTTCAGACCCCATCTCTTCAACCCCACATCCCACCTTCCCTTTCATGGGCATGGTGCCCCTCATGCCCTGACCTTGGCACTGCCAACCTGGAACCCGGCAGCCTGGCACCTGGGGAGTGCCCATGGCAGTGCCATCTGAGCATCCAGACAGTGCTTTGGCAGCATTGCCAGTGTGTCAGGTTGGCACTGCCCAGATGCCAGGGTACTGTGCTGCTCACTTCCCAACCATTCGGGGGCTCCAATGGCCTCTAAGACCCCCGAAGTGGCCATCACACCTGGTCTCTACTTGTGCAGACCAGTACTAATCGGCACTCGGTTGAGGCCTTGCCTGTGACTTGAGGCGGCTGGGAGAATACAGCCACAATAGGCTGTGCATATTTAAATGAGCCTAATGGATCATTTAAATATGATTATCTGGATCAAGCGCAGAGAGGGTGAGTTCCAGATAGTACCGCAGTCTGGGTGACTCGCGTGAGATTTTGCGCCTGCCGCAAAGCCTGATTTAGACCTCCCGCGATGCACCAGGCACATCCAGATTGGCGCTGGGCACAATGCGGTGGGAAAATCAAGTCCAACATTTTGTGTCTAAGACTCCCAAAGTGGCTAGCGTATCTCGGGCCTAATGTCTTTCGGGAACTTTGGAGCATTCGCGATGCTGAGGACGTCATGGATAGCACGTTTGGCGAGTTGGTCACACCGCAGGTGAAAATTACTGAGCGGGAGAGAAAATGGGTGACCAAAAGATAAAGCAAGTGTAGGAAGGCAGTGCAGGTGTCCCCGGTGGTCATCTCCCTGCACAGCAAGTATACTGCTTTGGATACTGTTGAGGGAGTTGGCTCACCAGGGAAAGGCAGCAGCAGCCAGGTTCATGGCACTGTGGCTGGCTCTGCTGCGCAGGAGGGCAGGAAGAAGAATGACAGGGCGAGAGTGATAGGGGACTCAATCATAAGGGGAATAGACAGGCGGTTCTGCTGACACAATCGAGACTTCAGGATGGTATGTTGCCTCCCTGGTGCAAGGATCAAGGATGTCTCAGAGCGGCTGCAGGACATTCTGGGGGTGGAGGGTGAACAACCAGTTGTCATGGTGCACATAGGTAAAAAGCAGGATGAGGTCCTACAAGCTGAATTCAGGGAGTTAGGAGTTCAACTAAAAAGTAGGATCTCAAAGGTAGTAATCTCAGGATTGCTACCAGTGCCACGCGCTAGTCAGAGTAGGAATGTCAGGATAGATAGGATGAATGTGTGGCTTGAGAGATGGTGCAAGAGTGAGGGATTCAAGTTCCTGGTGCATTGGAACTGGTTCTGGGGGAGGTGAGACCAGTACAAATCGGGCGGTCTGCACCTGGGCAGGACTGGAACCAATGTCCTGGGGTGGTGTTTGCTAGTGCTGTTGGGGAGGGTTTAAACTAATGTGGCAAGGGGATGGGAACCGATGCAGGAAGGCGGAGGGAAGTAAAACGGGGCCAGAAACAAAAAGCAGTAAGGGGGAAAATATAAGGCAGAGAAACCATAGTCAATAATCAAAAAGGGCCATAGCACAGGGTACAGTGACCGAGGAGCATGTGAAAAGGGAGGTGATCAATGCTGGATTGAGGGTGTTGTACCTAAATGCGCAAGGTATGCGGAACAAGGTAAATGAGCTTGTTGTGCACATTGAAATTGGCCGGTACGATGTTGTTGGACATCACAGAGATGTGGCTGCAAGGGGATCGGGGCTGGGATCTAAATATCCAAGGATATATGACCTATCGAAAGGACAGGCAGATGGGCAAAGGGGGCGGGGTTGCATTGTTAGTAAGGAATGAAGTTAAATCGATAGCAAGGAGCGATATAGGATCAGAAGCCATAGAATCGCTGTGGGTAGAGTTGAGGAATCGCAAAGGTAAAAAGACCCTGATGGGAGTTATGTACAGGCCCCCGAGCAGTAGTCAGGATATGCGGCAGAAAATAAATCAAGAGATAGAAAAGGCAAGTAAAAAAAGCAATATTACAATAATCATGGGGGACTTCAATATGCAGGTGGACTGGGAAAATCAGGTTGGTAGTGGATCCCAAGAAAAGGAATTTGTGGAATGTCTAAGAGATGGGTTTTTGGAGCAGCTTGTGACAGAGCCTACGAGGGAACAGGCAATTCTGGATTTGGTGATGTGTAATAAGGCAGACTTGATTAGGGAACTTCAGGTGAAGGAACCCTTAGGGAGTAGTGACCACAATATGATAGAATTTACCCTGAAGTTTGAGAGGGAGAAGCTGGAATCAGATGTAACGGTATTACAAGTAAATAAGGGTAACTACAAAGACATGAGGGAGGAGCTGGCCAGAGTTGATTGGAAAAGGAGCCTAGCAGGGCAGGCAGTGGAACAGCAATGGCAGGGGTTTTCGGGGGTTATTAGAGAGGCACAACAGAAATTCATCCCAAGGAGGAGGAAACATGCTAAGGGCAGGACAAGGCATCCAATGGCTGAGGAGGGATGTCAAGGGCAGCATAAAGGCTAAAGAAAATAAAGTGACGAGGATTAGTGGGAAACCAGAGGATTGGGAAGCCTTTAAAAGGAAGCAGAGGACAACTAAAAAAGCATTCGGGGGAGGAGATGAAGTATGAGTGCAAGCTAGCTAGTAATATAAAGGAAGAAAGGAGGTGTTTTTTTCAATATATAAAGGTAATAGACATTGGACCACTGGAAAATGTTGCTGAAGAAGTAATAATAGGAAACAAAGAAATGGCAGACGAACTGAATATTTACTTTGCATCAGTCTTCACGGTGGAAGACACCAGTGGGTTGCCAGAGCTCCAGAAGAACCAGGGGGCAGAGGTGAGTGCAGTGACCATTACTAAGGAGAAGGTTCTGGGGAAACTAAAAGGTCTGGAGGTGGATAAGTCGCCTGGACCGGATGGACTACACCCCAGGTGTAGCTGAGGAAATTGTGGAGGCATTGGTGATGATCTTGCAGAATCACTGGAACAGGAAGGTCCCAGAGGACTGGAAAGTGGCTAATGGAACACCACTGTTTAAGAAGGGAGGGAGGCAGAAGACGGGAAATTATAGGCCGGTCAGCCTGACTTCGGTCATTGGTAAGATTTTAGAGTCTGTATTAAAGATGAGATTGTGAAGTACTTAAGATGAGATTATGAAGTGCATGGTAAAATAGGACTGAGTCAGCACGGCTTTATCAAAGGGAGGTTGTGTCTGACAAATCTGTTAGAGTTCTTTGAGGAAATGAGGAAATGGCTGAGGAACTGAACAGGTTTTTTGGGTCGGTCTTCACAGTGGAAGACACAAATAACATTCCAGTGACTGATGGAAATGAGGCTATGACAGGTGAGGACCTTGAGAGGATTGATATCACCAAGGAGGTAGTGATGGGCAAGCTAATGGGGCTAAAGGTAGACAAGTCTCCTGGCCCTGATGGAATGCATCCCAGAGTGCTAAAAGAGATGGCTAGGGAAATTGCAAATGCACTAGTGATAATTTACCAAAATTCACTGGACTCTGGGGTGGTCCCGGCGGATTGGAAATTAGCAAACGTGACACCACTGTTTAAAAAAGGAGGTAGGCAGAAAGCGGGTAATTATAGGCCAGTGAGCTTAACTTCGGTAATAGGGAAGATGCTGGAATCTATCATCAAGGAAGAAATAGCGAGGCATCTGGATGGAAATTGTCCCATTGGACAGACGCAGCATGGGTTCATAAAGGGCAGGTCGTGCCTAACTAATTTAGTGGAATTTTTTGAGGACATTAACAGTGCGGTAGATAACGGGGAGCCAATGGATGTGGTATATCTGGATTTCCAGAAAGCCTTTGACAAGGTGCCACACAAAAGGTTGTTGCATAAGATAAAGATGCATGGCATTAAGGGGAAAGTAGCATGGATAGAGGATTGGTTAATTAATAGAAAGCAAAGAGTGGGGATTAATGGGTGTTTCTCTGGTTGACAATCAGTAGCTAGTGGTGTCCCTCAGGGATCAGTGTTGGGCCCACAACTGTTCACAATTTACATAGATGATTTGGAGTTGGGGACCAAGGGCAATGTGTCCAAGTTTGCAGACGGCACTAAGATAAGTGGTAAAGCAAAAAGTGCAGAGGATACTGGAAGTTTGCAGAGGGATTTGGATAGGCTAAGTGAATGGGCTAGGGTCTGGCAGATGGAATACAATGTTGACAAATGTGAGGTTATCCATTTTGGTAGGAATAACAGCAAAAGGGATTATTATTTAAATGATAAAATATCAAAACATGCTGCTGTGCAGAGAGACCTGGGTGTGCTAGTGCATGAGTCGCAGAAAGTTGGCTTTCAGGTGCAACAGGTGATTAAGAAGGCAAATGGAATTTTGTCCTTCATTGCTAGAGGGATGGAGTTTAAGACTAGGGAGGTTCTGCTGCAATTGTATAAGGTGTTAGTGAGGCCACACCTGGAGTAATGTGTTCAGTTTTGGTCTCCTTACTTGAGAAAGGACGTATTGGCACTGAAGGGTGTGCAGAGGAGATTCACTAGGTTAATCCCAGAGCTGAAGGGGTTGGATTACGAGGAGAGGTTGAGTACACTGGGACTGTACTCGTTGGAATTTAGAAGGATGAGGGGGGATCTTATAGAAACATATAAGATTATGAAGGGAATAGATAGGATAGATGCGGATAGATGTTTCCACTGGCGGGTGAAAGCAGAACTAGGGGGCATAGCCTCAAAATAAGGGGAAGTAAATTTAGGACTGAGTTTAGGAGGAACTTATTCACCCAAAGGGTTGTCAAACTATGGAATTCCTTGCCCAGTGAAGCAGTAGAGGCTCCTTCATTAAATGTTTTTAAGATAAAGATAGATATTTTTTTGAAGAATAAAGGGATTAAGGGTATTGTTGTTCGTGCCGGAAAGTGAGCTGAGTCCACAAAAGATCAGCCATGATCTCATTGAATGGTGGAGCAGGCTCGAGGGGCCAGATGGCCTACTCCTGCTCCTAGTTCTTATGTTCTTATGTAGGTAACAAGGAAGTTAGATAAAGGAGAACCAGTGGATGTGATTTATTTTGATTTCCAGAAGGCCTTTGACAAGGTGCCGCATAGGAGATTGTCAAATAAGTTAAAAGCCCATGGTGTTAAGGGTAAGATCCTGGCATGGATAGAGGATTGGCTGACTGGCAGAAGGCAGAGAGTGGAGATAAAGGGGTCTTTTTCAGGATGGCAGCCGGTGACTAGTGGTGTGCCTCAGGGGTCTGAGCTGGGACCACAACTTTTCGCAATATTCATCAATGATCTGAAAGAAGGAACTGGAGGCACTGATGCTAAGTTTACCGATGATACAAAGCTCTGTAGAGGGACAGGTAGTATTGAGGAAGCAAGGGGGCTGCAGAAGGATTTGGACAAGCTAGGAGAGTGGGCAATGAAATGGCAAATGAAATACAATGTGGAAAAGTGTGAGGTTATGCACTTTGGAAGGAGGAATTTAGGCATAGACTATTTTCTAAATGGGGAAATGCTGAGGAAATCAGAAGTACAAAGGGACTTGGGAGTCCTTGTTCACGATTCTCTTGAGGTTAATGTGCAGGTTCAGTCGGCAGTTAAGAAAGCAAACGCAATGTTAGCATTCATGTTAAGTGGGCTAGAATACAAGACCAGGGATGTACTTCTGAGGCTGTATAAGACTCTGGTCAGACCCCATGTGGAGTATTGTGAGCAGTTTTGGGCCCCGTTTCAAAGGAAGGATGTGCTGGCCTTGGAAAGGGTCCAGAGGAGGTTCACAAGAATGAACCCTGGAATGAACAGCTTGTCTATGAGAAACGTTTGAGGACTCTGGATCTGTACTCATTGGAGTTTAGAAGGATGAGAGGGGATCTTATTGAAACTTACAAGATACTGCAAGGCCTGGATGGAGTGCACGTGGATGTTTCCACTTGTATGAAAAATTAGAACCAGAGGGCACCATCTCAGACGATCCTTTAAACAGAGATGAGGAGAAATTTCTTCAGCCAGAGGGTGGTGCATCTGTGGAACTCTTTGCCACAGAAAGCTGTGGAGGCCAAATCACTGAGTGTCTTTATGACAGAGATAGAAAGGTTTTTGATTAATAAGGGGGTTATGGGGAGAAGGCAGGAGAATGGGAATGAGAAAATGTCAGCCATGATTGAATGGCGGAGCAGACTCAATGGGCCGAGTGACCTAATTCTGCTCCTATGTCTTATGGTCTTATGGTGTCTGTGGGACTCTGGAGCTCTGAAGCAAAGTCATATTGGACTCAAAGCATTAAATCAGTTACTCTCTCCATAGATGCTTCCAGACCTGCAGAGTTTTCCAGCACTGTCTGTACTTACTTTGTGCCTCCATCATCCGCATATTTTTCGCTTATATTTTAATCTAATTCCTCTTTAAAAGTCTCCTTTGGTCCAATTTGCTGACCTATTCAAATGAAACAAAGGGGCTGGTTTCATGGAATTTGCAAAGGCCTCTGCAATGCCATGCAAAATAGGATTACTGGATCGAGATGGATGGATTCCAGGAGGTTTCATTGCACAATGTTTAGCTAGGGGTTAAGTCACAACACCAATTCATTGATAAAATGCCCTGACTTGAAATTTCCCAAACTCAGTTCAATTCTCCAGGATTGCGCAAAGCGGACAAGAAGCTGATAATATGAGAAATTCCATTCACTGTTTGATAATCCTTTTGAGAATTCTCTAGGATTTTTAATTCAAGTGGTTCCTAGCAATGCCCAGGGGATTAACCCTTAACTCCCGAAGACTGCTGGAGTGTGGGTGACCCGAATTACATGCATTGACCACACTGCAGATGAACATAGTCCTCATTTAGACATGCTCAGTACTTGAAATACAAGCAGAAAATTGTAGCTTAACCTTGGTTACACATCACATCACACTGAGTACTTGGCAACAGTATCAGACTCATTAAGAAAAAGGTCAGACTTGCAGTTGTTCAGGTAATAAATTCACATAACTTTACCTAATGTGCAGTTGTCTGCTTTAAAATTCCTGGAGGCAGGAAATAACTGTGCCGGAATGTGAATTATATTGTCAGTGTACAAAACCCTTATTTGTGCATTGATTAGAAAGTGCTGCCCTGCCCTTTATAAACTAAGCTTAAACTGTAAAAAAAACTTGAATATCAACTCAGCAGTTAATATTTCTTAGAGTCAATTTGTAATTCAGACGAATAATTTCAAATGAGTGCAGGCAAATAACCCACAAAGAGCAAAATGATAATGAACAGACAGTCTGTTTCTAGTAATGTTGATTGAAGGGCAAATATCATCCGGGATGCTTGGAAGGATTTCTCTGCTCTGCTTCAGAATATGCCACCGGATCTGGATTTCTGTCCAACATAAAGGGAAGAGAGTCTTTGTTTGATATCTCATCTGAAAGACAGCGGGCGGGATTCTCCGTCCCACCTCACCAGAAAACTGGTGCGGCACGCCTTCCCGGCTGCAGCAGGATTCTCCATCTTGCCAGTCGGCCAATGGAGTTTCCTATTGTGGACAGCCCCACGCCGTCGGGAAATCCCAGTGGTGGGAGATTTGATTTGATTTGATTGTCACATGTACCGAAATACAGTGAAAAGTATTTTCCGCAGCCAAGAGAACGTACACAGTATGTGCATAGTAGACAAAACAAGAATACCCGACAGAGTACATTGACAAATGGTACATCGACAAACAGTGATTGGTTACAGTGCGGAACAAGGGACCAAACAAAACAAATACATGAGCAAGAGCAGCATAGGGCATCGTGAATAGTGTCTTATAGGGAACAGATCAGTCCAAGGGAGAGTCGTTGAGGAGTCTAGTAGCTGTGGGAAAGAAATTGTTCCTATGTCTGGATGTGCGGGTCTTCAGACTTCTGTATCTTCTGCTGATGGAAGGGTCTGGAAGAAGGCAATGCCTGGATGGGAGGGGCCTCTGATAATGCTGTCTGCCTTCCTGAGGCAGAATCAATGTGAGGGTGGCAAGATTGTATGATGCGTTGGGCTAAGTTCACCACACTCTGCAATTTCTTGCGATCTTGGGCTGAGCAGTTGCCATACCAAGCTGTGATGCAGCCCGATAGGATACTCTCTATGGCACATTTGTAGAAGTTTGTGAGAGTCGATGCAGACATGCCGAATTTCTTTTGCTTCTGTCGGAAGTAGAGACGTGTTGGGCTTTCTTGACTGTTGCATAAACGTGAGTGGACCAGGACAGTCTGTTGGTGATGGTGACCTCCAGGAACATAAAGCTATCGACCATCTCCACTTCGGAGCCATTGATGCAGACGCAACGGAGAATCAGGCCAGCAGAGAATTCAGCCCAACTTCTCAAACAGTGCAGCACTCTCCAAGTATCATACAAGTCCCAAAAGATGTGCTTATTAGGTGAATTGGACATTCTGAATTCTCCCTCAGTGTACCCAAACAGGTGCCGGAGTGTGGTGATTAGAGGATTTTCACTGCAACATCATTGCAGTGTTAATGTAAGCCTACTTGTGACACAAATGAAGATTTATTATTTATACTATTAAAAAAATAGCAGAATCACAGAATTTACAGTGCTGAAGCAGGCCATTCAGCCCATCGAGTCTGCACCGGCTGTTGGAAAGAGCACCCTACCCAATCCCACACCTCCACCCTCTCTGTAGCCCAGTAACCCCATCCAATCTTTTTGAACACTTAGGGCAATTTATCATGGCCAATCCACCTAACCTGCACACCTTTGGACTGTGGGAGGAAACCGCAGCACCTGGAGGAAACCCACATAGACACGGGGAGAACGTGCAGACTCCACACAGACAGTGACCCAAGTCGGGAATCGAACCTGGGACCCTGGAGCTGTGAAACAACCGTGCTAACCACCATGCTCCCGTACTGCCCTATCGATCAGATCATGACTTATGTGTGGGTGAATAATGGTGTGGATCTCACCCACAAAAAACAGTGAGAAACACCCCTTCAAACTTGCCCAAATGATTCAGTTAAACTATGCCCTACAGCTCTACCCAAAGTATCAACTCAAAATTAAATGAGACATTTTACCACATTCATTGAAGTGCTTTTTAAAAACTTACCTGGTTGCTGTGGTTCGTTTAAGGACAGTTTGTTGGGCCACATGTCGTCCTGGGTTTCCTGAGTTTATCCAGCACCAGCTGCCTCAATCAAAGCAAACTAACTGCAGGCCCTACAGCCTTTTATTTCTATGCAAATAAATGGCCTAACTCCTGTTTCAAGAGTGGGCATGACACCAATCCTTCAGTCTTTACTTATATGAAGGTTCGTGTACTACCTTAATTAGCATGTGGATCCATATTGGTGCTCAGGAAGCCATTTAGTGCCTGAGAAAAAGAGCACTGCATGTTGGATTACTAGGCCATGGGCAGAGTTCAGTCAAAACATTCCAAGTATCATTTAGGGCAAGTTTGGTGGGGTGTATCCTGCTGGCTTTTGGGTGAGATTCACACCAGTATTCAAGCACACATAGGCCAGGTAGTGAGAAGTAACTGAGGAGGATTCTGGGAGAAGTCAGCTCGCTCACTCCAACTCAGAAGGACATCACGGAGAACCCAGTGTCAAAGATGTGCGGAGCGGATGCAGGAAAGGTGGCTCTCTTGCTGGAAATTTGGAATTTGGCACATTTAGTCCGAAAATAGGCCACTAAATGAGCAAAAACACCCCGAGGCCAAAAAAAGGAGCAACCACGCGCCATCATTGCCAAGCTACACAGGTTCCAAGAGAGAGAGCAGATCCTGAACTGGGCAAGACATACGGTCCTGTAGCTGGGATGGGCATTCGATCCGTGGTTATTGGGAAATGGGGGCAGACTTGGCCAAATGCTAAGCCGAATTTAACGCAGGCAAGGCAGTCTTGTACAAAAGCAAAGTACAGTTCAGGATGCTGCACCCAGCTACGATGTGAGTTACCTTCCAGGGCAAGCAACCTTCCAGGGCAAGGAACCATCCAGGGCAAGCAACCTTCCAGGGCAAGGAAACTTCCAGGGCAAGGAACCTTCCAGGGCAAGCAACCTTCCAGGGCAAGGAAACTTCCAGGGCAAGGAAACTTCCAGGGCAAGCAACCTTCCAGGGCAAGGAACCTTCCAGGACAAGGAAACTTCCAGGGCAAGCAACCTTCCAGTGCAAGGAACCTTCCAGGACAAGGAAACTTCCAGGGCAAGGAAACTTCCAGGGCAAGCAACCTTCCAGGGCAAGCAACTTTCCAGGGCAAGGAAACTTCCAGGGCAAGCAACCTTCCAGGGCAAGCAACCTTCCAGGGCAAGGAAACTTCCAGACCAAGCAACCTTCCAGGGCAAGCAACCTTCCAGGGCAAGGAAACTTCCAGGGCAATCAACCTTCCAGGGCAAGCAACATTATTTCTCCGCACTGGCCGAAGCACATGATTCGTGCGTAGATATGGATTGGGAAAGCAGCAGCAACAATGAGAACGAACTTTGATGAACAATTGACAGGATAAAGTTGCCTCGCTTTCAAACCTATTCAAGTCCCTGGAAGGAGGGGTAAAGGCAGAATGGTGCAGAATTGAGAGAGGAGAGGAAGGGGAGGGAAGCAGCAGGCAGGGGAGGTAAAAATTGCATCGCGGGTGGGGAGGGGGTGGGCAGCACACTAGCAAGCAGGCAAGTATGGTGAGGGGGGATCTGCAGCACAGCTCCCAACGGGGTGGGAGTATCTCGCAGACCAGAGTTGGGGAAGGGTTAAAACCCCAGGCACGGGAGCAGCAGGAACAAGGGCCTCGGAAACGGCCATCTTGGATGGCCTCCAAGCAAACTGAAACCCAGAAGTGCAGGGGCACATCCACATGGAGACTATGGCAACATCGGCCATTTTGGATGGCCCCCCAACAAAAGTAACCCCAGAGTGCAGGGGCGTGTCACGATATGCAAACATGCAGCTAATGAACACATAGAATAGGACATGACCAATGAGCAGTCAGGACACTCAGGGATGGTATTTCACTATGAAAGGGATGAGGCACTCACATAAGAACATAAGAACTAGGAGCAGGAGTAGGCCACTGGCCCCTCGAGCCTGCTCCACCATTCAATGAGAACATGGCTGATCTTTTGTGGACTCAGCTCCACTTTCCGGCCCGAACACCATAACCCTTAATCCCTTTATTCTTCAAAAAACTATCTATCTTTATCTTAAAAACATTTAATGAAGGAGCCTCAACTGCTTCACTGGGCAAGGAATTCCATAGATTCACAACCCTTTGGGTGCAGAAGTTTCTCCTAAACTCAGTCCTAAATCTACTTCCCCTTATTTTGAGGCTATGCCCCCTAGTTCTGCTTTCACCCGCCAGTGGAAACAACCTGCCCGCATCTATCCTATCTATTCCCTTCATAATCTTATATGTTTCTATAAGATTCCCCCTCATCTTTCTAAATTCCAACGAGTACAGTCCCAGACTACTCAACCTCTCCTCGTAATCAAACCCCTTCAGCTCTGGGATTAACCTAGTGAATCTCGTCTGCACACCCTCCAGTGCCAGTACGTTCCCTTCTCAAGTAAGGAGACCAAAACTGAACACAATACTCCAGGTGTGGCCTCACTAACACCTTATACAATTGCAGCATAACCTCCCTAGTCTTAAACTCCATCCCTCTAGCAATGAAGGACAAAATTCCATTTGCCTTCTTAATCACCTTTGCACCTGTAAACCAACTTTTTGCGACTCATGCACTAGCACACCCAGGTCTCTCTGCACAGCAGCATGTTTTAATATTTAATCATTTAAATAATAATCCCTTTTGCTGTTATTCCTACCAAAATGGATAATCTCACATTTGTCAACATTGTATTCCATCTGCCAGACCCTAGCCCATTCACTTAGCCTATCCAAATCCCTCTGCAGACTTCCAGTATCCTCTGCACTTTTTGCTTTACCACTTATCTTAGTGTCGTCTGCAAACTTTGGCACATTGCCCTTGGTCCCCAACTCCAAATCATCTATGTAAATTGTGAACAGTTGTGGGCCCAACACTGATCTCTGAGGGACACCACTAGCTACTGATTGCCAACCAGCGAAACACCCATTAATCCCCACTCTTTGCTTTCTATTAATTAACCAATCCTCTATCCATGCTACTACTTTCCCTTAATGCCATGCATCTTTATTTTATGCAGTAACCTTTTGTGTGGCACCTTGTCAAAGGCTTTCTGGAAATCCAGATATACCACATCCATTGGCTCCCCGTTATCTACCGCACTGTTAATGTCCTCAAAAAATTCCACTAAATTAGTTAGGCATGACTGCCCTTTATGAACCCATGATGCGTCTGCCCAATGGGACAATTTCCATCCAGATGCCTCGCTATTTCTTCCTTAACGATAGATTCCAGCATCTTCCCTACTACCGAAGTTAAGCTCACTGGCCTATAATTATCCACTTTCTGCCTACTTCCTTTTTTAAACAGTGGTGTCACGTTTGCTAATTTCCAATCCGCCGGGACCACCCCAGAGTCCAGTGAATTTTGGTAAATTATCACTAGTGCATTTGCAATTTCCCTAGCCATCCCTTTTAGCACTCTGGGATGCATTCCATCAGGTCCAGGAGACTTGTCTACCTTTAGCCCCATTAGCTTGCCCATCACTACCTCCTTGGTGATAACAATCCTCTCAAGGTCCTCACCTGTCATAGCCTCATTTCCATCAGTCACTGGCATGTTATTTGTGTCTTCCACTGTGAAGACCGACCCAAAAAACCTGTTCAGTTCCTCAGCCATTTCCTCATCTCCCATTATTAAATCTCCCTTCTCATCCTCTAAAGGACCAATATTTACCTTAGCCACTCTTTTTTGTTTTATATATTTGTAGAAACTTTTACTATCTGTTTTTATATTCTGAGCAAGTTTACTCTCATAATCTATCTTACTCTTCTTTATAGCTTTTTTAGTAGCTTTCTGTTGCCCCCTAAAGATTTCCCAGTCCTCTAGTCTCCCACTGATCTTTGCTACTTTGTATGTTTTTTCCTTCAATTTGATACTGTCCCTTATTTCCTTAGAGATCCACCGTCGATTTTCCCTCTTTTTACCGTCACTTGGAAGGTTCTCCACTGGTCCTCAACTGTTTCACCATAAAGTCTTTGCTCCCAGTCAACCTTACTAGTTCTTCTCTCATCCCATTGTAATCTCCTTTGTTTAAGCACAAAACACTAGTGCTTGATTTTACCTTCTCACCCTCCATCTGTATTTTAAATTCCACCATATTGTGATCGCTCCTTCCGAGAGGATCCCTAACTATGAGATCCTGAATCAATCCTGTCTCATTACACAGGATCTTGGACCGCTTGTTCCCTTGTAGTTTCCATTACATACTGTTCTAGGAAACTATCGCGGATACATTCTATAAACTCCTCCTCAAGGCTGCCTTGACCGACCTGGTTAAACCAATCGACATGTAGATTAAAATCCCCCATGATAACTGCTGTACCATTTCTACATGCATCAGTTATTTCCTTGTTTATTGCCTGCCCCACCATAATGTTACTATTTGGTGGCCTATAGACTACTCCTATCAGTGACTTTTTCGCCTTACTATTCCTGATTTCCACCCAAATGGATTCAACCTTATCCTCCATAGCACCGATGGCATCCCTTACTGTTGCCCGGATGTCATCCTTAAATAACAGAGCTACACCACCTCCCTTACCATCCATTCTGTCCTTCCAAATAGTTTGATACCCTCGGATATTTAGCTCCCAGTCGTGACCATCCTTTAACCATGTTTCAGTAATGGCCACTTTCCCCGCCTCTTTCCACAGACCAGCAGAGACAGAGTGAGACAGGGTGTATCCTCAGCATCACACCCCAGCACGTCGCTTAGAACAAGGCTGGTTCAGTCAGACTGAGTTACTACATTTAGATTAGCAGAGAGTCAAACACATTGAGAACTGTGCTAATAGTTCAATAAAACGCATTGAACTCACTTCAAAGTCTGGAGCATCTTTTACTCAAAACTGCATCAAGTGGCAGCTTGTGTTATTCCAAATTACATAACACCAGGAGTCTGTTCAATCTAGTTAGTTCAACTTAGCAAGATCTGTGACAACCAGCGAATGTACACCGGCAAAATGGAAAAAATTCAGGCTGCTCACCAGCTCAGGATCTCCGGCAATCGCAGTGCCAACTGGCGGACATTCAAGCAGAAATTTCAGCTTTAGGTCGAAGCATCAGACCTCCAATTGTGCGTCTGATGCACGGAAGATAGCTCTTCTCCTCATCACAGCGGGTGATCACGCCTTGGAAATATTCAACTCCTTTCACTTCGCCGAAGACCAGGACAAGACAAAGTTTCAGACCATCCTGGACAAAGTTGACAGCCGCTGTGAGGTGGACACCAACAAAATCTTCGAGCGCTACATATTCAAGCAGCGATTGCAAGGTAAAGATGAATCCTTCAACTCATATTTAACTAACCTTAGACTGCTAGTGCAATCCTGCAACTTCGGAGATATCACTGACTCCATGATCAGAGACCAAATTGTTTTTGGAATTCACTCTGATCCTCTGAGAGAGCAGTTACTGAAGATCAAGCATATGACCCTGCCAGTCGCGATTAAAACATGCACAGTGCATGAGCACGCTAAAAATCGCTATTCCAGGTACAAAACGGCAGAAAATAACAAACTAGACTCCCACGAGGCGGAGCGTGTGCAGACCATCTCCAGGATGCAGCGCCTCAACATTGATGGAAGCGGCCATTTCACGCGCTCTTCCCAGGGCCCGACGCATGCGTGATGCGAATAGGGTAACGAAGCGGCCGAAACCTGTACTGCGCAGGTGCAGATGTCTGAGAACCGCACTGCGCATGCACAACGATGCACGGAGCGTCGGGACAACGACACACGGAGCGTCATGACGTAATCGAAATGAGGCACCGCCCATTTAAAGAAACACTGCCCAGCAAGAGGCAGAAGCTGTTTAAACTGTGGGAAACCAGGCTACTATGCAGCCCTGTGCAGATCTGCACCACCAGTCAGCAGCCAGTGCTCCCAATTCCAACGACGCACATCCGGAGTGTGCAACAGCGCCTACAGGATTCTGATCCCGGCATTGCAACGGATCCAGATGCTGAATGCCTGGACAACACCTACCGTGTGGGCATTATTACAAAGTATGAATATGCCACATCAGACACATCGCAAGTCCAATCGATCCCAGCTGTGGATTCCGAGGACGAATGGCGAGCAGTGATGAAATGAAATGAAAATCGCTTATTGGCACGAGTAGGCTTCAATGAAGTTACTGTGAAAAGCCCCTAGTTGCCACATTCCGGCGCCTGTTCGGGGAGGCTGGTACGGGAAGGTTGTTATGGGGCGAGGCTTTTCAGAACCCCAAAATGTATCATTGAGTTCAACCAACCTCTCCTTTTAATGGATTTGTTGCTTTTCCGAGCACCCGGCTTTTTCCCGAGGTGTGGGATTACAATTATGGACATGTGGGTTTTTAAACACAAAACACTGTTTATTCCATAAACTCAACTTAACATCTTAAATAAACATTGGATCTCTTAACACCCCTTACTTCAAAGATAACTCAGAAAATACTGCAACAGTAAATAATTCCTTAAAATGTTCCTTCAAACGTCCAAGAGACTTAACACCTTTAAACAGTATCACATCAGGTTAAAGGACATATATATTTTCTGTAGAATGGCAGAGATATATTAACTTGGTTGCCTTCTGCTCCAGCAAAACAGCCAGGCACTTTTAAACTGCTCTCTGCAAAACCAGCCAGGCACTTTTTAGCTGCAAAACCAAACTGCAAAATGGCTGAACTGAGCTGAGCTCCACCCACTCTATGACATCACTGTTTTCTTAAAGGTACATTGCTTAAACATCCAGTTCTTAAAGGCACTCTCGCATGACACCTCCCCCCAAGGAAAAAAACCCATCAACTTCAAGATGTTTTCATTTTTCACTTTTGCACCATCACTAAGAAAAATACACAGTAAATATACCGTTTCGTTTTTAAAAAAAAAACACATGCAAACAGGTATAATAATATAGTCCATTTTTCTTTGTTCTTCTTCCTCCAACCGAAATCCTTTTTGATTGACAGTCTCTTTGAACAAAGTCTCTGCACGATCCATCCATTCCTCGACTCCTCGGCATTTCTCTTTAGAATCAGATGCTTTAGTTCAATCTGACCACAGAGCCCCTTGCAATTCTCCAATACAGGAACATTGGTGATCACAGCTTTCAGGCACTCAAATGCCTGTTGAAAGTCTGCTGTCCATTAAAAAAAAATTTCGGTTTCTTTCGAAAGTCCATCAGTGGAGTAATCACGCCCCAAAACATTTGCACAGCTATTCGATCAAATTCATTCATGTTAAGAGATCGCAATGCTCCCCTTCATCTTGAGGGTATCGGAAACTCCTCAAGGAAAGTGATTCGGGCGTCTCCAAATTCACTTTCGGCTAGGTTCATCACCAAACCCGCATCCTGAAGTCGATCGAAGAACTCCATGCGATGTTTTAAATGTCCTTTCCATGTCTGGAAGTTGGAAATAAAAGCAGATTGTCCCACTTTCTCAATGCAATCCTTCAAACGTGGGATAGGATAAGAGTCCGTTCTTGTAACTGCATTCATCTTTCGATAGTCCACCCACAACCGTTGGGTACCATCTGGTTTAGGTACCATCACTATGGGTGAGCTCCATTGGCTGCAACCCACTACAATTATGCCATTCCTCAGCATACTCTCAATCTCTCTGTTAACCTGTGCCAATTTTAAAGGATTAAGTCTATATGGATTTTGATAGGAACAGCATTTCCCACATCTACATCATGTATAGCCATTTTAGTACTTCCCAATTTATCTCTACAAACTTGCCCATGTGATATCAATAACTCTTTCAGGTCAGTTTGTTTTTCCTCTGGAAGGTAACTTAACAATTCATCCCAATTTTTAAGAACATCCTCATTTTCCAATTTAATTTGAGGTATGTCAAATTCACAGTCATCTGGATTTGGTTTGTCACTTTGAGTTAGAATCATTAAAACCTCCTTTTTCTCTCCTTCCCTTTCAAAGTACCTTTTAAGCATATTCACATGACACACTCGGTGAGTCTTCCTTCTATCTGGTGTTTTTACCACATAATTCACCTCACTTAATTTCCTTTCAATCTGATATGGTCCACAAAACCTAGCTTTTAAAGGCTCCCCTACCACTGGTAACAACACTAAACTTTTATCTCCACTGGCAAAACTACGCACTTTGGATTTCTTGTCCGCTACCCTTTTCATCACATTTTGTGCAACTTTCAAATGTTGTCTTGCCAATTTACCTGCTCTATTTAATCGTTCCCTAAAATTTGACACGTAATCCAATAGTGTAATTTCTGATTTCTCACTCACCAATTTTTCCTTAATCAATTTAAGAGGTCCTCTTACCTCATGACCAAAAATTAGTTCAAAAGGACTGAATTTGGTTGACTCATTAGGTGCATCCCTAATTGCAAACAATACGAATGGGATTCCTTTATCCCAATCCTCTGGATAATCTTGACAATACGCCCTCAACATGGTCTTTAATGTCTGATGCCACCTTTCTAATGCTCTCTGCGATTCTGGATGGTACGCAGTTGATTTAAATTGTTTTATTCCTAAGCTATCCATAGCTTCTTTGAATAACTTTGAAGTAAAATTCGTTCCTTGATCCGATTGAATTTCTGTGGGTAGTCCATACCTAGTAAAGAATTTAAGTAACTCCTCCACAATCCTTTTAGCTGTTATATTACGTACTGGAATGGCCTCTGGAAACCTAGTAGACACAGTCAAAAGATATTGATTCCCACTTTTTGTTTTAGGAAGCGGTCCTACACAATCGATTAGACCCTTGTAAAAGGTTCGTCAAATGCTGGAATGGGTATTAAGGGCGCTGGTTTTATCACTGCTTGAGGTTTCCCTATCACTTGACATGCGTGACATGATTGACAAAATTTAACTACATCTTTATGTAGTCCAGGCCAATAAAGATGTTTCCGGATTTTGGCTTGAGTTTTCCTTATTCCCAAATGACCTCCCACTGGTACCTCATTTGCAACTCACAACACCTCTTTCTATACCCTACCGGCAATACTACTTGTTGAACGTCTGCCCACTTTTCATCCGCCTGCATATGTACAGGTCTCCATTTTCTCATCAAGACATCATTTTTACGGTAATAACACTCTGATATACTCAGATTCCTCTTCCGTATATGCTTTCTGATATATCCATTTTATTTCTACATCTTTCTGTTGTAACTCCGCCAATTTTCCTGAACTAAAAATATCCGCCTCATGCTCCACCTGTTCTTGTTCTTTTTCAACCATCTGATCAAAAATCGTTTCTGATAATTGCACTTCAACTTCATCTTCACTCTTTGATGTCTCCTCTTGTCTTAACCTGTGACTTTGCGACCTTGTTACTACATAATCTGGAAAAATCCCAGGATATTCGTCCTTCAACCCTTCAGTTGACTGACTTTCCACTGGCTTATCAACCACAGTAGGCATCACTCCCAACTGCGATCCAGCTGTATCATTACCCAAGATAAACTGTATTCATGGACAAGATAGTTTATCTATTACTCCTACTACCACTTCACCACTCTTCACTGGACTTTCCAACCTTACCTTACATAATGGAACGCTACTCCTCTCACCCTGAATTCCACATATCACCACCTTTTCTGACACCATTCTTCCCAAACTACATAATTCCTCATCTCTTACCATTAAAGATTGACTAGCCCCTGTATCTCTTAAAACTGTGACTTCTTTACCTGCTCCTCCTGATACACATGAGTAAACTTTACCCACACAAGTAAATTCTTTAAAGACACCTGGCACCTTCTTAACAATTACTTCTTGAACAGGCTGTACAATCGTTTGCACCTCCTTCGCTTCCCTTGGGCTTTCTTTCACCATTCTAACAAATCCCACTGTCTTATCCTGTTTTACCACATCAGCCTTCCCAGTGCTTTTCTTCAACCACCAACACTGTGACTTTACATGGCCTAGTTTATTACAGTGAAAACATTTGAAACTTTTCCTTTCTTTTCCACCCTCCTGGATTTCTTTTTTAATTTGAGGTACACTCTCTTTATTGTCCCCCATCAGATCACCTTTACCATTACCACTTGAGTATTTCTCATGTCCCCAGTTTCTATCCCTCACCGGCTGAAACTGATGTCGGAAACCAATCTTTGATTTATGAACTAATTCATAATCATCTGCCATTTCCGCTGCTAATCTCGCAGTTGTAACCCTCTGTTCTTTCGCATGAGTTCTCACCACATCAGGAATTGAATTTTTAAACTCCTCCAAAAGTATAATTTCGCTGAGAGCTTCATACGTTTGGTCTATTTTCAAAGCCCTGATCCACCTCTCAAAATTACTCTGTTTGATCCTTTCAAACTCCATGTATGTTTGACCAAATTCTTTCCTTAAATTTCTAAACCTTTGTCTGTAAGCTTCAGGCACTAGCTCATATGCACTTAAGATGGATTTCTTCACCTCCTCATACGTTCCAGATACCTCCTCCGGTAGTGATGCAAACACTTCACTAGCTCTACCTATCAGCTTTGTTTGAATCAGTAACACCCACATGTCCTGTGGTCATTTCATTTGTTTAGCTACCTTCTCAAATGAAATGAAAAAGGCTCACACTTCCTGCTCGTCAAACCTTGGCAATGCTTGGACATATTTAAATAGATTCCCACCAAGCCTTCGACTATGATGTTCTTTCTTACTTTCCTCACCACTAGAACATAGAACATAGAACATTACTGCGCAGTACAGGCCCTTCAGCCCTCGATGTTGTGCCGACCTGTAAAACCACTCTAAAGCCCATTTGCACTATTCCCTTATCGTCCATATGTCTATCCAATGACCATTTGAATACCCTTAGTGTTGGCGAGTCCATTACTGTTGCAGGCAGGGCATTCCACACCCTTACTACTCTCTGAGTAAAGAACCTACCTCTGACGTCTGTCTTATATCTATCTCCCCTCAATTTAAAGCTATGTCCCCTCGTGCTAGACATCACCATCCGAGGAAAAAGGCTCTCACTGTCCAGGAGGGATATCCCAGATCGGTTATTTACTCAGAGAGTGGTTAGGGTGTGGAATGGACTGCTTGTTGTGATAGTGGAGTTGGACACTTTAGGACTTTAGGTTATTGGATAGGCACATGGAGCACACCAGAATGACAGGGAGTGGGATAGCTAGATCTTGGTTTCGGACTTTGCTCGGCACAACATCGAGGGCCGAAGGTCCTGTTCTGTGCTTTATACTGTTCTATGCCCTATGTCTGAGTAGTATTGTGTGTATTGTTCAGTAGACAAATCATCTATTTTTGTCTCGGAGTTGTTATCATTCTCTTCATGTTCAGTGGACAAATCATCTTCTTGGGTTTCGGATTTGTCACTGTGCTCTTCACTTTGGGTGGTGCAGACTGCTTGTTCCAGGGTGTTGTGAAAGTTATTTTCAACTGTTGGTGTAAGTTCGGGCATTGTTCTGCCTTTTGAGGTCAGAAAATTGGGTTTTGCAGCTTTACATTTCTATTTGTTCATTTCCCTTTTAAGTGCACATGGTCGAGGTCCTCTGACATCATGATGCTCGTGATGTCATGCATAGGGGTCAAGTGCGCATGCGCAATTCGAGTTTCCTTGACTGTGCGCTCTTTTCGCAACTGCACATGCACGGCTTCTTGCGCATGCGCAGAACACGCCGGTGTGCGTCTTTTAGGGTAGTGCGCATGTGCATACTGGCCGGAATGCTCTCGCTCAAGAAGGCTGCCAATCAAAAAGCGCTGTTGCCTCAAGTGAGATCCTGCTTCTGCCTCGCGGTGAGTGTTCGCGCCATTTTTACCAATTTTGTTTTCTAGATACTGATTCTGTGCTTGTAAAAACTCACAGTATTGATTTTGTTTTTGTTCATAAGCAAGGCATTTTTGTGTAGCAGTTTCTAGAGTTAAATGCTTATCTTGTGGAAGTTCTTCCTTCAAATTTTTGTCAGATAGTCCATAAATTAATTGATTCATTATCATAGTGTCTCTGAAATCAGATCAGCATAATCACAGCCTTGTGGTATAAACTTGAGATTTGTAATAAAATCAGTGATGGGCCCTCCGTTTCTCTGGCATTTATGACAAGAGTTAAATCTTTCCAGCATCTCACCAGACTGACTCTTACAGTGTTCATCAAATTTTTTGAGTATTACTTCTAATTTGGTATTGTCTTCACCTTTTAAGTAATTAAAGCAATTATAGATTTCTCTAGCTTCATGCCCTCCTATTGAGAGTCGTAGTGCTATTTTAGTTGCATCAGAGACCATGCTTAAATCATTAGCAGCGATAAATATTTGGGATATCTGTTCAAATCTTTTCCAGTCATAACTTAAATTACCAGTTGTCCCCAGCTACCCTAGAGGTCCAATGAGTCCCATAGTTAGTCGTCGAGGATCCATATCTTTTTGTCTAATCTAATCTAATTCGTTCTGTTAAAGCCAACACGCCTGGTACAATGTTTTGTTACCTGTGTGGTAGGTAACATGTGCTATTCAAACCTTGGTTAGTGATGAGGTCTTCTGAATCTCGATGAAGAAGACTCGAACTCGTCCAATAGTAACAAAAGGTTTATTGAGTAACTATAACAATAATTGCATGAGTTCTTTACTTTAACTTTGATACAAGTGATAAGGTTAACAAGATCGAACTACGATAACGATACGTAACTCCACTCGCCACCTGAACTAGTCTGCTATTGCTCTGGTCACAATACACCCAAGCGAGCTAGAGACCTAATGTGGTTGCCTTTTATACCCCTGTTGGTCCAGCCCTCTAGTGGTCATGTGGTGCTACTGATTACACATTAACTCCTTGTGTACCTGCACATATTGAGATCACTACAGCTAAGATAGACATGGGACCAGCCTCCTCGCCCTAACCCTGTGAGTGGAAAGCAATGGCAGTTTGCTACTGATAAAAGCTGCTCAGAAAAGTGGCTTAGGATGAAGAATTAGTCAACAATGAGCCAAGGGCCTAGCTTCAGGCAGAGAGCACACAAATGAATGATTCATCAAAAGCAAGGGGGTGAATTCTCCACACACTCCCTCCTGCCGCGTGTTTCTTGGTGGCAAGCTGTCGCTGGCATTGGGATTCTCTGTTCTGCTGTAGGCCAATGGGATTTCCCATTGTAGAAACCCCACACCTCTGGTAAACCCGTGGGCAGTGGTGCGTTGCTGGCAGAACGGAGAATCCTGCTGGCGGATAATTTACCCAAAGGTATTTCACAGGAACTTTACCAAACATAATTTGACACCAGCCAAAACAGCAGACTTTAGGACAGGTGACTGAAGAAGTTGGCCACAGTGGGGAGTTTTAATGAGGAAAGAGGAAGGGAGTAAGTTTTGGGGAGAGAATTTCTGAGAGATCTAAGAAAGCAGGAGGCACAGGAGTCAATTGCCGGGTGAAGGAAGTGGAGGATGAGCAAAGGGCCAGAGTTGGATGATGGCACGCCTCTCAAAAAGTATAGGGTTGGGTGAGATTAACAGGATAAGACCATTTGAACATAGGGATGACAATAAATAAAATCAAGGCATACACGGATCAGTGAGCAGAGGGCGATATGTGCAAATGGAGGGATATGTGGAAAGATTTTCTACTTGCTGTCTGTAAAACTGTTGTTGCAGATTATAGAAAGTGCCTGTTTAATTCCCATTGGATTCCATTGCAGTGCCAATCCACAATGCCAATTTTGTACCAGGGTGGCAAGTTATAAATCTACCCTGTTCACTTTAGAACCATTAACTAACTCTTAGCAGCAGAACGCTTCGCGCCAGAATCTAAGCACTGATGGCCGTGTTCTACGACAGCAAAATTAGCGCTGTTCCCAGATCCGGCCATTAAGGGGCTAGCACGGGCGCAGCATATAACACGGCCGATTCCAATGAAAAACGGTGTCAGATTCGCCGGATTCAGGATTGGCACTCAAGAGGCTGACAAGCTGCAGCCGCATATAAGCACTCCACTCCCCTCACAAACTCATTCCAACCAACAAGATGGCAGCATGACAAGTGGCACCACGCTTCACTGATACTGAACTGGAGACCCTATTAGACACTGTGGAAGAGAGGCGGCCACCCTGTACTTGGGGGTGGGGAGGCGGTTGCCACTCACCACTGTGTATTGGGCCTGGACTCAGGTGGGAGTGGTCATGATCGCCATGGATAACACTGTAACAACTGCCAGCATTGCAGGAAGAAGCTGTGTTAAATTTCTCAGGGCGACCAGGCTGAGTAAGCAGTCCCACACATCCATAACCCCACCCTGCACACCTGCCAGCACACATACTGGCTGCCATGGCCCGATGCCTTGGCCACGAAGGCCACCAGCTACCCACCCACTGTGCTGCATGGTGGCGGGTGAGCCTCAGGGGTTAGCTCTGCTCGCACTGTAGTCCCATGGAGTATCCTGGGGTCGTTCAGGCACCACTAGGCGGCGGAGGTTCAAGACCACCACAGCACATTGCGCCCCCCCCCTCCTCCTCCTGTCCCTGGCACATCTGGTGGGCAGTGGGAAGAACAGGGCAGCACATGCCACCTGGGACACCCAAGCAGCAGCCAAACCCATCCAGGCTCGGTCGCCACAGAAAGCGGCCTCCAAAGGGGACCCAGGTCACAGGGCAGGAATCACAGCAGGCTGCTCCAATCATGATGTACCGCCTGCGGACCACGTAGGCATAGCGTTAAGGCTGTTAAGTAATGGGTTAAGGGACATTGCAATTAGTTGTCTCATTTATGTTAAGTATCCATTAATTGACACTGATATGTAAAGGGGCTTCAGGTAGCCTCTGGCAGGTGATGTATAATTAGAGTTTTGTGCAAAGGCTGTTGGAATGAAATAAATGTGTGTTTGTGAAAAAGGAACAGAACTTTAGACTCTTCATATCACAGCAACTAAAACGTCTAATAATTGGTAGCAGAGGATGGTTGCTGTGTAAATGTGAAGGGTTGAAAGATACAACTTTTCCAGATCAAACCAAGTAGTGAGTGAGAAAAGGGAAAAAAAAGGGATATATGGCTGAACCGAGGATAAAGATGGCTGGATATGACTACCCTCCCTTATTTTCTGAAAGGGAATCGTACGAACAATGGAGAAGTGCAGTAGTTATGTGAACTAAGGTAACTGCTTTGGGAAAGAGAAAAGAAGGTATGGCATTGTCTCTTTCTCTACCATATGGCAGTAAAATCCGAAAAAAAGTGCTTTCTGAGCTGGAATTGGAAGAGTTAGACTCAGAAGAAGGTCTGGAGACTTTATTACATTGTATGGATAAGATTTATAAGAAAGATGACTTGTTAAGTGCGTATGAAGCATGGTTGGATTCTGATAAGTTCTGGAAAATGGAGAATATCTCTATGGAAGACTATATAATGGAGTTTGGCAGACTATATAAAAGGCTGCAGAACCACAACCTGGAATTTCCACAGTCTGTGTTGGCCTTTAAATTACTTGACTGTGCTAGAGTGAGCAACATGGATAGGCTCCTGGTTTTGACAGGAGTTCAGTTTACTGATAAGGATACTTTATTCGAACAGATGACAAAAGTTTTACAAAGGTTTCTGGGGAAACATTCGATTCCGATGGCTCTGATGACCCAAATAGGTCAGCCTGCAATAAGGCAGAATATGGAAGATCCACTACTAACAGGATGGCGAAATTGTTTGGCTACGAACAGGGCTCAAGACTATAGAAGGAGACCGAGACAAGGAAATTATGAAGACAGAAACCCAGTTAGAACCTACAATAGGAAGATGAACCCCAGAAATGCATGGGGAATGATAAATCGATGTTTTCGATGTGACTCTCAATACCATTATGCTTTCAACTGTCCAACTCGTCATGATAGAGTGTTTGAAGCGACACATGACACGGAAGAGTCAGAAGAGGAAAAAGATTGTGACCAGAAAGAAGGCATTGTCCTATTGACAAGCAGTTTTACGCCGGTAATGAGGGTGTTGGTTGCAGAATCCTTCAACTGTGCTGTATTGGACAGTGGCTGCACATCTACTGTGTGTGGAATTGACTGGTTAAAATGTTACCTGGACTCTTTGAATGCTGAAAATTGTAACAACGTTAAGGAATTTGAAAGTCCCACAAGTTTCAGGTTTGGGGATGATAATACTCTGAAGTCGCTGAAAAGAGTGGTGATCCCTTGCAATATTGCCGGAGTGAATCATTTCATTAGCAGGGATGTTGTATCAAGTGAGATACCTTTGCTTCTGGGCAGGCCGTCGATGAAGAAAGCACACATGAAACTGGATATGGAACAGGATAAGGCAACAGTTTTTGGAAAGAAGACGGTGGACTTACAATTTACACAGTCGGGACACTATTGTATTCCATTACTGACAGATAATATTTCAAGTAGAATGGTTAAGGATGTGTTAATGGCAGTTGAAAATGGGACTTTAGCTGATAAAAAGCTTGTGGTATTAAAACTGCATAGGCAATTTGCACATCCGTCTCCTCGGAGGCTGAAAAATGTATTAAAGGATTAAGGGATGACGACTATACTAAACTGACAGAACAGGTTAGTGACCGCTGTGAAGTTTGTAGGAAGTACAGGACACCAGCATGACCAATAGTAACCCTACCTTTGGCCAGGGATTTTAACGACATTGTGGTCATGGACCTTAAGATCTGGGATAAAGCAAAGAATATATTTATTTTGCATTTTGTAGGTTTAGCAACCAGATTTAGTCAATCAACGATTGTACGAAGTAAAGAAAAGAGAGTAATTCTGGATCAAATGGTAGAAAAATGGATAGGGACAGGAGTGGGGCCACCGGCAAAATTCCTTACGGACAATGGGGGAGAATTTGCTAATGATGAGTTTAGGGATATGTGTGAAAACATGAATATCAGAGTTATGAATACGGCTGCAGAAAGCCCATTTAGTAATGGTGTCTGTGAAAGAAATCATGCTGTCATCGATGACATGCTTCGGAAAATTTTGGCAGATCGACCAAATTGCAGGCTAAATTCAGCTTTAGCATGGGCTCATGCAAAGAATTCATTGCAGATGGTTGGGGGCTATAGTCCTTATCAATTAATGTTTTGTAGAAATCCTAAAATTCCGTCCATTTTGGATGACCAGCCTCCAGCTTGGGAGGGGACTACAATTAGCTCTGGTTTTGCTGAACACTTAAATGCATTACATAGCAGTAGAAAAGCTTTTTTGGAAGCAAAAGTCTCTGAAAGAATTCGCAGAGCTTTAAGACATAACGTACGGCCATCAGATGCCGTTTTTCAGCAAGGAGGCATGGTATACTATAAGAGAGACAATTCTAATGAATGAAAAGGCCCAAGGAAGATCATAGGCATAGATGTCAAAACAATTGTTTTGCAACGTGGTAATCAAACTGTTAGGGTACATTCATCAAGGATAATGGGTACAGATTACAAATTTTCAAATTTAGACAGAGCAGACAGACATGACGAGGAACCAGTCATCTGGTACGCATTGTTACAGAACTATGAGGACAAATTAACTGCTATAGACAGGGTTTCTGTGAAGGAACACAACACTTCTGATGAATTAGAACAGGCCATTTTTCCGAAAGGGCTACTGCCAAAAGTTGGTACAAAAGTGACATACTTGCCTGAAGGGTCTCGTCAATGGAAGGATGCAACTGTTATTAGTAGAGCAGGGAAGGCCACTGGAAAGTATAAACATTGGTTGAATGTACAGCATTCAGGGGAAGGAGTCAAGACAATGGATTGGGAAAACGAAGTTCAAAAATGGAGGGCACAGAAATGCAGTGCCAGTTCAAATAGTACATCGGATAGTGAACAGGTCCGCAGGAAAAGGTCGAGAACTACTGAAAGGACATCCCACAGCAGAAGGGAAAGATCAAGCAGTAGCAGTACAGAACAAGATACCAGGCGGGAGAGGGGACCTAGTTTATCAAGATCTCGGAACATGAGTAAGACTACGAATACTAATAGGAGTAGAAGCCCACATGCACGTGAGATTTTGGTGACTTCAAATAAATTAGATGAAAAAGTTATCAAAGAAGCTAAACAGCAAGAATTGCATAGTTAGAGTGAATTTTGGGTATACATGGAAGTACCGGATAGGGGACAAAGAGCTCTATCCCACAGATGGATTTGCATGGAAAAGGTTCTTCCGGATGGAACTTATAAGGCAAAGGCCAGGCTTGTGGCAAGGGCATTTGAAGAAAACTTAGAAGATCAGGATTTAAGGGTAGATTCACCTACAGCAGGAAAGGTTATTTTAAAGATCTTCTTGGCTCTATTAGCCACAAAGGCATGGGAATGCAAATCTATAGATATAAAAGCTGCCTTTTTGCAGAGGCATCAGCTCCAGAGAGACATTTTTCTCCGTCCTCCTAAAGAAGCAGCTAACACAGAAGGAGTACTCTGGAAGTTGAACAAATGTGTATATGGATTAAATTATGCATCTAGAGTCTGGTATTTTTCGGTAAGGTCAGTTTTGTTAAAGTTAGGCTGTTGCCAGTTGAAAGCAGATCCTGCAATGTTTTACTGGCACTATAAAGGAAATCTTTCTGGCATTTTTATGATGCATGTCGATGATTTTTTGTGGGGTGGGACTAGTGATTTTGAATCTATTGTAATCTCTGGTTTGAAGAAAAAATTCAGGGTTGGAAGTCAGGCTTCCGGTGCATTTAACTGGAAATTGGACAGACTAAGTTAGGGGCAACTTTACGCCAGCAATCTTATTTGGAAAGCATCAGCCCAATAGCAATTAGTCGTGGCCGAGTTTCACAAAAAGACGCAATGGTTTCAAAGATAGAAAAAGGGTAACTGCGAAGTTTAATTGGGCAACTGAACTGGTTAGGTAGACAGACTAGACCGGACGTGAGTTTTGATGTCTTAGAGTTGAGTACAAAAATGAATGATCCCAAAGTGGAAGACATAATAAGAGCAAATAAAGCATTGGCCAAACTAAAAATGCAGGAGTGTGTTTTGAAGTTCCTGGTATTAGGTGACCTTAGGCACTTGAAACTCATAGTTTATAGTGATGCGTCCTACGCAAATTTATGTGATGGGGTTTCAAGTGCAGGAGGTTTTATAATTTTCCTTTTGGGGAACAATGGTAAATGTTGCCGCTTGTGTGGGAAACAAAGAAAATAAGGAGAGTGGTAAAACGCACTTTGGCTGCTGAGACATTAAGCCTTGTAGAGGCGGTGGATATGGCCTTTTATAGAAGTATGATATTGACAGAAATTTTGGGATTAGGAATTTGGGTAATATACCTATTGACTGTCAAATTGACAATAAATCCCTGTGGGAAAATGTGCACTCTACAAAAAGTGTCAATGAAAAGAGGTTACGGATAGACACCGCAAGTTTGAAGCAGATGTTGGACAGAGGGGAAATAACAAAAATTAAATGGGCCGACAGGAGCTATCAACTGTCAGACTGTTTTACGAAAAGAGGGGCGGGTTCACAGAAACTTTTGGATATTGTTAATGAAGGGCGCTTGTTTCTGTGACTGTATTTTTTTTCTTTCTCGTCCAAACCAAAGAAAAGGAGGGGAAATCATGTGTGTGTTTTTGAGTTTCTTGAAATTTTGTTTTCACCTAATTATTTTTTTTTCTCCAAGGAAGGGGAGACTGTTAAGTAATGGGTTAAGAGACATTGCAATTAGTTGTCTCAATTGTGTTAAATATCCATTAATTTACACTGATATGTAAAGGGGCTTCAGGTGGCCTCTGGAAGGTGAGGTATAGTTAGAGTTTTGTGAAAAGGCTGTTGGAATGAAATAAATGTGTGTTTGTGAAAAAGGAACAGAATTTTAGACTCTTCATATCACAGCATCTAAAATGTCTAACAAAGACCGAGGGCCCTTAAGACCAAAAAAGTAGACACCAGTTAAGTTGGCACGGATGTAGGGCACAGTACAGTGTTAGGGGCTAGGGCACAAACCTGTATATATTTGTTCAGATTAAAAAACTATGCACAAGGTTATAAACTGCCTTCAGCTGCCCAATAACTACAGACACCAGGATGGTAAATTCAAAATAAAAGTTAATTTCAACCGTGTTGTGACTCCGGATCAAGTAACAATATTTAGTGAGGGCAGATCATACGGTGGGGAGGGCAGTTAATAATCGTAAAATTTATTATAATGTATTTAAATAAGGTCCCCGCTCTTTATAGGCATTAACCTCGTGAAGTTGCATGTGAGGGATGGAGAGAAACGGGGAATAGAAGAGATCATAGAAATTACGTGCAGAAGGAGAGCATTCGGCCCATCGAGTCTGCACAGGCCCATGGAAAGATCACCCTATCTAAGCCCACACCTCCACCCTATCCCCGTAACCCAGTAACTCCATCTAACCCTTTTGGACTCTAAGGGCAATTTAGCACGGCCAATCCACATGACCTGCACATCTTTGGACTGTGCGAGGAAACTGTGCTCCGGAAACCGGAGCACCCGAAGGAACCCACGCAGACACGTGGAGAATGTGCAGACACCTCATAGACAGTGACCCATGCCGGGAATCAAACCTGGGACTCTGGAGCTGTGAAGAAACTGTGCTAACCACTGTGCCACCGTGCTCTTGTGATCTTTTGCGAGAGAATCGCATTTCCCGATTCTCTCGGATTTTCTGCCCACATCGTTGTTCACTTGCCAGCGATTGCGGGCTGAAAATCGTCCCTATGAGCTTCTTTGTGCAGCCCAGACTTTTGCTGTGGACATGCTACGGAGAATGTCTGTCACTATCTTTTATAGTCCAACCAAGGACAGAGAGTAAATGTGGCTGTCTAGGGTCTCTGACAAGGCTAGAACAAATAAATTAAAGGAGAGAAAAAAATGTGACCCTTTTGGCTGTTGTCCGTTTGAAGTTGTCTTGAAACCTAAATAGTCATGCCTAAAGTATGTAGCAAATATTTGACTGAAAATCCATCAACTAAGTTGCACAAAAACATTATTGTGTCAGAGTCAATCATTCTCTTCTAGGGCCAAGGTCATTGCCTACAATTGTGTGCAAGACTTTCTGCTCTTATGTGTTCATTCGTCTGATTTTATGCTTTGGAAACCCTTTGCAAAAGTCTGTTTGTTTATTCTCCGTGCATCAGAATTCTGATGTGAAATGTTGGGGATTAACTTTTCAGAAAAAGTGCCATCTCGAAATATTCCTCTTCTGCTAAACTCACAGAAAAGCTAGCAAATAATTAAACTAAGTGCAAGTATGGGACTTTTAGTGTGTCCGCACTCACAAGATACAAACCCTTCAGTGTGTGTGCAGGGAGTGCAATAAAACTGCAACTGTCCCTTGGAAGGACAAAATCATCAATGGGAATTTTAATGATGTTGGAAGGATTGTGATGTCCATTCCAAACTCCATGTGCGAACAAGTATTTGCCAGTGGAAAAAATTGAGAGTACAAGCTCATGCGTAATTAAATTAATTTATCATTTCAAACTGTATTTGCATCAGAAAAGCAGCCAATTACTTTTAAAACTCTAAAGCTACAGATAACCTTTCAAGAATTGCATCTACATCTTGGCACTTATATCTTCTTTATACATTACTGTGGTCATTTTGCTAATTGGTCAGTGGTTGCTGTTGATTTGTAAGTGGCAGGGTAATTTCAACATAAATGTTTATTTATATAACATCTTTAATGATGGAGTTTGATCCGTAAGTGTGAGATAATGCACATTGGAAGGTCCAATGCATGTAGCAATGTTGCTTTTTTTAGCCTTAGTTTTATTACCTCTGATTATGTCACCTTTGCTCACGAGTCGCCAGGTATCTTTCTGATACCGCCACGTGATTCAAGCTCGAGTTATGATTAATAAGTCAGCACACCGCTTAGTAAGATTGAAATCAACGGTCATTTATTATATACAACAATTAATGCTTACACAATAATCCTACTATCTATATAGAAACCCATCACTACTGGCCAATACTTAACTTTTAGGAAGGGCCCACCAGGTCAGGGAAACGAATGGCTTATCGAATCGGATCTGGCCTGCGGGATTCAAAAAGGCTGATACGGGTCCATGGCTAGGAGTCTTTATCGGGTAGCGATCGCTGGAGTCAGACTTACTGTTTCTGGTCGATGTTCTTGCGAAGGTCTCGAGCAGGTGAAGAAGGGAGAGCGAGGGAGCGATCTGAACTTGTCCCCTCACTTTATAGGGCCCAGGGGCTTCCCGCCTCTCGGGGCGGCCCTTGACCCTGAGTCCCAAGTGATTGGACTTGTTCCCAATCACTGGGTTCGATATGTCCAATAACGGGGCGATTCCTCGATCGGGGGGTGGTCGTTCACCTGTCTTTGTTTCGGCCACTGCAGGCGCCGACAGGTCTGGTCCGGCATTCAATTGTTAATATGTTGCAATTGTTCCCGGGGATAGCCGATTAAACTGCAGATGTCTGGGTTGATGTGCTGCTAATAGTCTTGAGTATCGATCTGGGCCGACTTCCCCAGAGCCGAATACGCTATTCTGTCTGCAGCTGTCCGTTTGTGTCCTGTTGGCTGCTTTTCCCATCAGCCTTTTCGGTTAGCCATTTTAAATCGGGTTTTGGCCAAATTAATAGGGAATCAGCCATTTTAGGTGGCTACAGGTCCTCCTTGTGATCCTAATGCGAAGCGTGAAGGATCACATAAATGTTGTCATTTCCGTTCCCTGACCGGGGGGAAGGGGCACCTCCTACATGGCCACTACTCTGACCCTAGCTATGCACAAAAATTTACCTAAACAATTCTTGAGGGTGCTATGTCAGGCAGGGGCATGTATCTACAAAATAAAAACTTGGAACCTCTAATTTTACCTAAATACACTCATCAAGCATTGCATCATCCTATCTCTCTAAAACGTACAACAACAATCATAACATTCCATATATTCTTTCCTGGCTTGGCAGTCAAGCTCAGGATCATACATTTTTTTTTCATGAAAGTTTGTACATCTTTTTATTTACAGGAAAATGCAAGTGCTTGTTCTTTATTTTTGTATTATAGGTCGCGGGGGTTGGGGTCTGGTCATACCCGAACATAGGGGATTGGATCCGATATACCGGGGTTCGAGCGCGGTACGCTCTCCTTCTCCACTTGCGGAGACGCATAGTCTGTACTGCGCAGCAGAGTATGGCCAACGCTAATAGTGCTTCGATAACGTACGACAGGGAGTACCAAGTTATGAACTTGGCACACCAGGATAATGCAGCGTGGCTGGTGACTGGGCCCTCGGTACTGCGGGGCAGTGAAACATTAACGGCAGGGGGGTTTGAAGTAATGGGGCCCGCGTTCCCGCGCAACCAAATGCCCAGTATAAAAATCTTGATCACGATGAAAGAAGTCCTCATGGCTGTCATCTTTCTTTTTCTTTCTTTGTTTTCTCTGTTTTCTCCGGTCCTGGAGCTTCTGGATTTCTGTAAAACAAGCATAGTATCTGCAACTACCTTGGTATAATATCCGGTATGTTAGTGTGTCTGTCCTGTGGTGCCAATTATTCCCTTATAATTGGTCATTATATGTGACTCCCTCATTTTTTTTTCCAAAACAAATGTTAGGACACGGCATACTTCCCAATGGTGGACCTGTGCTGATTTATCATCCAAATGTTCTAGGATGTAAATACCATTTGGAGCAACCCAAAGGTTGCCTAAATAAATAAAACTGTTTTTGAAAGGAAAAGGTCGAATGAGGTGCGTATGGGCCGCGACGGGTAAGATTTGGATGGAGTCCCCGGGTAGGACGGCTACCAATACCCGAGTGTTTTTGACCAACGGGGGGGGGGTCCCCAGGCAGGGGGTGTCTCACGCCGTTTCTCCACTGCCTGAGCAACCGACAAGAACGGGCAAAAATGTAGTCATCATGGTGGGGTTGCTGCTGTGAGTCTCCTGTCAAATCAGAAGAGCAGTTACGATCGGGCGTCTGATACCCGAACAAGTATCAGCTGAAAAGCTAGTTCCTCTGAACAAGCGTCTGGCCGCGGTGGGTCTCTGAGGCAAGTCCTCAGAGGTTTTGGCAGAACGGGCGTGTGAGGAAAATTCTCCTGTCGGACGAACAACACTTAAACAAACATATAAACAACGTAAAACATCCTGCAGGTTCCATCAGGAAGGACAACACTTTTCCCCAAGTGTCTCCTTTAAATCATCATGTGGACACCTCAGTTCTCTGTTGCGAACAGGGTCGCAAAGGGGTTGGCGGATTGGGGGTCTGACTCGGAGTCGTCCCCTTCTCCCGGGTGCCAAATTCTGGAGTGAATTAATGTTGAGAGGGCTGCGTGGTATGAGTTGGGGTTGCTCTCGTCATTGCGGACGAGTCTGTAGGACTTGTCGCGGTGCCAATGGCGTTCGTCAAGTTGAGTGGTGATAAAGTCGGGGCCGTCCGTGTGGTTCGGTGGTCGGTGGTGTGGTTTGTTTAAGAAAGTAATGAGGAAGGGGTCCCTGGAGTCGAACTCGGAGTCGCTGGGTGTGGGACCCGGATAGTAGGGAGGCGTGCTGTGGCTGTCGTCAGAGTCACAGTCGCTGTCTCTTCTGCTGCAGTCTGTGGGTGTTCCGGGGTGGAGTGTAAAGTTTGTGGGTGGAGTCGGGGGCGAGTCCGTGTCTGGGCTGGACGTGGAGGGGGTTGGTGTGGTCACGTTGGCTGTGGGCGGGGTTTGGTCTGCTGCGTCAAGCATGATGTGGTGGGCGTGGTTTGACTGTGCTCCATAAGCCTTTAGCTGGTTTATGTGAAACCACGCAGTCTTACCATTTTGGTATTTGATTTTATATACCGATGGGCTTACTTTATCCGTAATGAAGTACGGACCTGAGTATTTTGGAGACAGAAATGTGCTGGGGTTATAAGACCATAAGACCAGAAGACATAGGAGCGGAAGTAAGGCCATTCGGCCCATCGAGTCCACTCCACCATTCAATCATGGCTGATTTCAACTCCATTTACCCGCTCTCTCTCCATAGCCCTTAATTCCTTGAGAAATCAAGAATTTATCAACTTCTGTCTTAAAGACACTCAACGTCCCGGCCTCCACCGCCCTCTGTGGCAATGAATTCCACAGACCCACCACTCTCTGGCTGAAGACATTTCTCCTCATCTCTGTTCTAAAGTGACTCCCTTTTATTCTAAGGCTGTGCCCCCGGGTCCTAGTCTCCCCTGCTAATGGAAACAACTTCCCTACATCCACCCTATCTAAGCCATTCATTATCTTGTAAGTTTCTATTAGATCTCCCCTCAACCTCCTAAACTCCAATGAATATAATCCCAGGATCCTCAGACGTTCATCGTATGTTAGGCCTACCATTCCTGGGATCATCCGTGTGAATCTCCGCTGGACCCGCTCCAGTGCCAGTATGTCCTTCCTGAGGTGTGGGGCCCAAAATTGCTCACAGTATTCTAAATGGGGCCTAACTAATGCTTTATAAAGCTTCAGAAGTACATCCCTGCTTTTATATTCCAAGCCTCTTGAGATGAATGACAACATTGCATTTGCTTTCTTAATTACGGACTCAACCTGCAAGTTTACCTTTAGAGAATCCTGGACTAGGACTCCCAAGTCCCTTTGCACTTCAGCATTATGAATTTTGTCACCGTTTAGAAAATAGTCCATGCCTCTATTCTTTTTTCCAAAGTGCAAGACCTCGCACTTGCCCACGTTGAATTTCATCAGCCATTTCTTGGACCACTCTCCTAAACTGTCTAAATCTTTCTGCAGCCTCCCCACCTCCTCAATACTACCTGCCCCTCCATCTATATTTGTATCATCGGCAAACTTAGCCAGAATGCCCCCAGTCCCGTCATCTAGATCGTTAATATATAAAGAGAACAGCTGTGGTTTATACACAGACAACATCACTTGTTGGCCTATATTATACTCTGTTGCATGTACTGCCTTATCAAAACAGGCCTAGCTCTGTTTTCTTTTAGTACCCAGTTTAACAGCGGCTGCTAACTGAGCCGTTTTTACATTTATAAGTAATTGTTCAACGGCTTTCTCATGGGTGAGGGCCGTAACTTCAGGGCTGGTCAGGTCTAAACCCAACAAGTACTCTGTCCCTTTCATGGGGCGTCCGATCATGAGGGTGTGGGGGGTGAAACCTGTGGAGGTGGAAACAGTGTTACGCAAAAACATCAGCGCAAAGGGGAGGACAGAATCCCAAGTGGTGTTGTTCTGCTGGACCATTTTTCTAAGGGTGGTTTTTAGGGTCCGATTCATGCGCTCCACTATACCACTCAATTGAGGATGGTACGCAATGTGAAATTTTTGGGTTATGCCAAATATCGTGAGGACGTTCTGCATGACCCGTCCCGTAAAGTGAGAACCTTGGTCCGATTCAATACTACGGGGGAGTCCCCATCTTGTAAAAATGTGGTGGGTTAGGATTTTGGCTGTGGTTTTCGCGGTGTTGGTGCGGGCTGGAAACGCTTCCACCCATTTTGTAAAAGTGTCTATGACCACCAGAACATATTTATAGCCATTCCTGCAAGGGGGCAATGGACCTATAAAATCGATCTGGAGGTTAGTCCAGGGGCCGTTAACGGGTCGGGTGTGGCTGAGATGTGCCTTTTTGGCATATCTATCTGGGTTGTTCTGAGCGCAGATGAGGCAATTCTCAATGTAATGGGATACATCCTCTTTGAGATTAGGCCACCAACAAAGCTGTTTGAGGTGGGCTGCGGTGGGTTTGATTCCCTGGTGTCCATGACCATCATGGAATAAACAGATTAATTGGTTCCTATCCTGCTCAGGAACTACATAAAGGGTGTCCTTTAGCACCACACCGTCATGTGTGGTTATTGTATTTCTGTACTTCTCGTATGAGGCTGGAAACTTCCCTTTCGCGATTTCAGTGAGAGCGCTATCCTGCTTCTGGGCCTCTACTAGATCTTCGATCCTAGTCTGCATGACCTGAGCTGCACTCACTGGCTCATTCACTGGGGCGCTCTCGGGGGGGGCTTCCAAAAGTACCCATGCCTGGGTCCTGCCTTAGCCAGTGCGTCGGCTTTTACATTTCCAGGGGGGGAGGAACGATGGTGGCTGCGGACTTTTATAATGCCAAAGGTCCGGTTCTTGGCTTTTTCCAAAATATGGCGGAGATATGGGGCTGAGGGGAGGGGTTTACCATCCGCGGAAACAAATCCTCTAGTTTCCCAGAGGGGCAGAAATTCAGTGAGGCTGTTGCACACGTATAGACTGTCTGAATATATGTCTGCTGGGCTGGGGAAGGAATCTGGGTGCTCTACAATGTAAGCGATGGCCGCAAGCTCTGTTGCCTAAGTGTCCGGGTAATTTAATGCGATTTCCTCGAGGGCGCGTCCTCCACACAAATCCCACAACCTGTTATGCGTTGCCCATCCAGGACTGTGGAAGATCCATCCACATAAATCCTGATGGGGTCACACGTGTCCGGGCGAGGGGGGTTCTGAGATGGAGTGGCTAGTTTTCTGGGGGGTGTTTTGGCTATAAAGTATTATGGTGGGGGCGAGATGATTTCACACTCATGGGTGGTTCCGGGGTACTGTAGAGTATGTGTGTGTTTTGGTCCGTTTGACTGTGATGTCCTGTCCTTGTAAGAGAAGGGTCCACCTAGCAGCGCGGATTTGGCTGACGGTACCGTCTTTAAGTCGTCCGTCTAGTAAAAGTTGGGTGGGGGTGTGCTAGGTCAAAATGGTGATGGGGTTCAGTCCGGTAATGTATGAGAAGTACTGGACTGCCCAGAAAACTGCGAGCAGGTGCCTCTCACAGGCTGAGAATCCCTGCTCCACAGCATCTAAAATTCGGGTTTGCTTTCAAAGCCAGTGATTTAGAAATGAAAATCGCTTATTGTCACAAGTAGGCTTCAATGAAGTTACTGTGAAAAGCCCCTAGTCGCCACACTCCGGCACCTGTTTGGGGAGGCTGTTATGGGAATTGAACCGTGCTGCTGGCGTGCCTTGGTTTGCTTTCAAAGCCAGCGATTTAGACCTGTGCTAAACAGCAGCAGAGAAACCAACAGACAGTCACCCTAAATAAGAATAGGGCAAAGCCAATCCATAGCGTTAGCACCCGTTCAGAGAACATAGACATGAACGGCACTGACTGATGGTGTTCCAGCTCCCCAACTTGGGTCTGCGACACCCTTTGGGACAAGTCCGGTAGACCAGTCGTAGCAGGAAAAGTCCGGGGACACCCCGTAGAATTTCTTTGGGACACAGGAGGGTCCCGCACCACACTCAATTCCTCCACGATGTTTCAGCGAGACACGTGGCCCACAACAGACACCATCACACTCAGCGGCTTTACAGCTCAACTACAACAAGGACACATCACAGCCCCTGTAGCGATACAAATAGGGAACATTACAACTAAACACCCTGTAGTTTTGGTCGTTCGATCCCAGACAGCTGAACACATCCTAAGAATAGATTTTATGAGCTCCCACAACCTCTCTTTTGATCCAGTTAATAAATGTGTATGGAGAATGGCAAAGGTAGCACGAGCCCCTGCCACGCTCACAGTTGGCGACTATGAAAACAGGATTAGCTCAGTAGGAGACTTCTGGTTCGACCCTCGAGCCATTAGCCAGGACAGACAGGTTAGGGAAGTTCTGCAGCAACACAAAGCAGCATTTGCACAGCACAAGCACGACTGTGGCAAGATAGCTGGCTTGGTAAACATGACAGGTCCCGACCCCAGACCCCAAAAGTAGTATGGTTTTCCCCAAGAGGCAGAGGGAGAAATCTCCAAAGTATTAGAGAGTTTGCTTGATCAAGGCGTACTCAGATCTGGAGCACGAACAACACATCGATTTGGCCCTTCAGGAAACCCGATGGATCATGGCGACTGATCATTGATTACCGGGAACTGAACAAAGTAACCCCAGTAGCAGCCCCCACCGTAGCCACGAGTCCCAAGACCATGCTCAAACAGGGACTCCAGTCAAACTATTTTTCGGTTTTGGACATTAGCAACGGCTTTTGGTTCATTCCATTGGATAAAGCGTGCCAGTACAAATTTGCCTTTACATTCCAGGGACAACAGTATACGTGGACATGCCTTCCACAAGGCTTCCACAACTCCCCCTCCATTTTCCACCGACAGCTGGCAAATGGACTAGCAAAATTTTCCCGCCTCGATTGTTTGGTTCAGTATGTAGATGACTTGCTTCTACAGACAGACACAAAGGGAGAGCACATTTCGTTTCTCACCGAACTCCTAGCGCTCCTAAAAGAAATTGGATGTAAAGTCAACCACAATAAGGCCCAGATTTTGCAGGAAAAAGTGATTTACTTGGGTACAGTAATCACACATGGTAATCGTGATATCGAGCAAACGCGAATTGACTCGATCATCAAATTGCACCTTCCCCATAATGTCTCAGCCCTCCGGTCATTTTTAGGACTGGTTGGCTACTGCCGAAACTATATCGACGGTTTCGCCACAAAAGCAGGCACCTTGGGAATAGCTTCCACAGCACACGGATGCCATGGATGCTTTAAGAAGAGCCCTCAGCACAGCCCCGCATTACAGGTCCCAGATCCACTTTCCCCATACGCAATCGAAGTTGCAAGCACCAACCGAACCCTTTCGGTCGTACTCCTCCAGGAACGCCATGACCAATTACGCCCCATGGCATACGCCTCATGCATGTTAGATCCTGTCGAGCAAGGATTTTCTGCCTGCGAAAGGCACCTGCTCGCAGTTTTTTGGGCAGTACAGTACTTCGCCTTCATTACAGGACTCAACCCCATCACCATTCTCACTGAACACACGCCAACACAGCTATTATTAGACGGTCGACTTAAAGATGGCACAGTCAGCCAAATCCGCGCAGCCTGTTGATCCCTTCTTTTACAGGGACAGGACATTACAGTAAAAAGAACCAAGACCCACACTTTCCTAGCCGATAATTTGCAATATGCAGGTACCCCACATGAGTGTGAGATCATCACCACAAAACACAACATTTATACCTAAGTCAGCTCCCAGGAAAGCAGGTCATACACCCCAGAGACCCCAGCCCACATACACATGCGCACCCCTGAAAATTTATGTGGATGGCTCCTCCACAGTTTTCAATGGAAAGAGAATCACCGGTTGCGGCATTTATGTAGAGGATGCGCAGGGACGCGCCCTAGATGAGATTTCACTAAAGTTGCCAGGACATCTAGGCTCGCAGGCAGCAGAACTGGCAGCTATAGCTTACATTGTAGACCACTCGTTTCCGACCCCAGCGGACATCTATTCGGACAGCTTATATGTCTGTAATAGCTTAACGGAATTCTTACCCCTGTGGGAAACTAGCGGATTTGTTTCCGCAGACGGAAAGCCCCTACCCTCAGCCCCATTACTCCGACATATCCTAGAGACAGCTAAAGATAGGAAATACGGTATAATTAATGTCCACAGTCATCACCGTTCTTCCCCCCCTGGTAATGTTAAAGCAGGCGCCCTAGCGAAGGAAGGTTCCAGACATGGTTACTTTTGGAACCCCCGCGAGAGCACCCCAGTACACCGGTTCAGGTTTCACAGACCAACATTCAGGATCTAGCAAAGGCCCAGAAGGAAGATGAAAAACTCACGGAAGTTTTAAAAGTAACCTTCCCAGCCCCGTACGACAAGTTTAAAAATGCAATCACCACACACGATCGTGTGATTTTGAAAGAAGGCAGTTATGTAGTTCCCAGCTAGGACAGGAACCAGATTATTTGTCAGTTCCATGACAATCATGGACACCAAGGCATTGAACCCACACTAACCCACCTCAGACCTCTCTGCCGGTGATCTGATTTAAAACTGATGTTACTCACTACATTGAAAATTGCTTGATCTGTGCCCAGAACAATCCGGACAGATATGTAAGAAAGGCTCAGCTTAGTCACACCCACCCCGTTAATGGCCCCTGGACGAATTTGCAGATAGATTATATAGGACCCCTACCCCCCTGCAGAAATGGTTATAAGTATCTGTTGGTAGTCATCGACACCTTCACAAAATGGGTGGAAGCTTTGCCATCGAGAACGAATACAGCCAAGACAACAGCTAAAATACTAACATAAGAACTAGGAGCAGGAGTAGACCATTTGGCCCCTCGAGCCTGCTCAGTCATTCAATGAGATCATGGCTGATCTTTTGTGGACTCAGCTCCACTTTCCGGCCCAAACACCATAACCCTTAATCCCTTTATTCTTCAAAAAATTATCTATCTTTATCTTAAAAACATTTAATGAAGGAGCCTTAACTGCTTCACTGGGCAAGGAATTCCATAGATTCACAACCCTTTGGGTGAAGATGTTCCTCCTAAACTCAGTCCTAAATCTACTTCCCCTTATTTTGAGGCTTTGCCCCCTAGTTCTTCTTTCACCCGCTCGTGGAAACAACCTGCCCGCATCTATCCTATCTATTCCTTTCATAATTTTATATGTTTCTATAAGATCCCCCCTCATCCTCCTAAATTCCAACGAGTACAGTCCCAGTCTACTCAACCTCTCCTCATAATCCAACCCCTTCAGCTCTGGGATTAACCTAGTGAATCTCCTCTGCACACCCTCCAGTGCCAGTTCATCCTTTCTCAAGTAAGGAGACCAAAACTGAACACAATACTCCAGGTGTGGCCTCACTAACACCTTATACAATTGCAGCATAACCTCCATAGTCTTAAACTCCATCCCTCTAGCAATGAAGGACAAAATTCCATTTGCCTTCTTAATCACCTGTTGCACCTGTAAACCAACTCTTTGCGACTTGTGCACTAGCATACTCAGGTCTCTCTGCCCAGCAGCATGCTTTAATATTTTATCATTTAAATAATAATCTCTTTTGCTGTTATTCCTACCAAGGGACACCACTAGCTACTGATTGCCAACCAGAGAAACACCCATTAATCCCCACTCTTTGCTTTCTATTAATTAACCAATCCTCTATCCATGCTACTACTTTTCCCTTAATGCCATTCATCTTTATCTTATGCAGCAACCTTTTGTGTGGCACCTTGTCAAATGCTTTCTGGAAATCCAGATATACCACATCCATTGGCTCCCCGTTATCTGCCGCAATGGTAATGTCCTCAAAAAATTCCACTAAATTAGTTAGGCACGACCTGCCCTTTATGAACCCATACTGCTTCTGCCCAATGGGACAATTTCCATCCAGATGCCTCGCTATTTTTTCCTTGATGATAGAGCTCACTGGCCTATAATTACCCGCTTTCTGCCTACCTCCTTTTTTAAACAATGGTGTCACGTTTGCTAATTTCAAATCCGCTGGGACCACCCCAGAGTCTAGTGAATTTTGGTAAATTATCACTAGTGCATTTGCAATTTCCTTAGCCATCTCTTTTAGCACTCTGGGATGCATTCCATCAGGGCCAGGAGACTTGTCTACCTTTAGCCCGATTAGCTTGCCCATCACTACCTCCTTAGTGGTAACAATCCCCTCAAGGTCCTCACCTGTCATAGCCTCATTTCCATCAGTCACTGGCATGTTCTTTGTGTCTTCCACTGTGAAGACCGACCCAAAAAACCTGTTCAGTTCCTCAGGCATTTCCTCATCTCCCATTATTAAATCTCCCTTCTCATCCTCTGAAGGACCAATATTTACCATAGCCACTCTTTTTTGTTTTATATATTTGTAGACACTTTTACTATCTGTTTTTATATTCTGAGCAAGTTTACTCTCATAATCTAGCTTACTCTTCTTTATAGCTTTTTTAGTAGCTTTCTGTTGCCCCCTAAAGATTTCCCAGTCCTCTAGTCTCCCACTAGTCTTTGCTACTTTGTATGCTTTTTCCTTCAATTTGAGACTCTCCCTTATTTCCTTAGATATCCACGGTCGATTTTCCCTGTTTCTACTGTTCTTCCTTTTTGTTGGTATGAGCACTGTGAAAAATCGCTTGGAAGGTTCTCCACTGTTCCTCAACTGTTTCACCATAAAGTCTTTGCTCCCAGTCTATCTTAGCTAGTTCTTCTCTCATCCCATTGTAATCTCCTTTGTTTAAGCACAAAACACTAGTGTTTGATTTTACCTTCTCACCCTCCATCTGTATTTTAAATTCCACCATATTTTGATCGCTCCTTCCGAGAGGATCCCAAACTATGAGATCCTGAATCAATCCTGTCTCATTACACAGGACCAGATTTAGGACCGCTTGTTCCCTCGTAGTTTCCATTACATACTGTTCCAGGAAACTATCGTGGATACATTCTATAAACTCCTCCTCAAGGCTGCCTTGACCGACCTGGTTAAACCAATCGACATGTAGATTAAAATCCCGCATGATAACTGCTGTACCATTTCTACATGCATCAGTTATTTCTTTGTTTATTGCCTGCCCCACCATAATGTTACTATTTGGTGGCCTATAGACTACTCCTATCAGTGACTTTTTCGCCTTACTATTCCTGATTTCCACCCAAATGGATTCAACCTTATCCTCCATAGCACCGATGTCATCCCTTACTATTGCCCGGATGTCATCCTTAAATAACAGACCTACACCACCTCCCTTACCGTCCACTCTGTCCTTCCGAATAGTTTGATACCCTTGGATATTTAACTCCCAGTCGTGACCATCCTTTAACCATGTTTCAGTAATGGCCACTAAATCATAGTCATTCACGATGATTTGTGCCATCAACTCATTTACCTTATTCCGAATACTACGAGCATTCAGGTAAAGTACACTTATGTTGGCTTTTTTACCTCTGTTCTGAATCTTAACACCTCGATCAGTAACCTCTCCTCAGTTATATTTCGTCTTAACCTTTCTCCTAATTTTCCTTGTCGTTGAACCCATATCTTCATGTAAAAACCTGCCGCGTCGCTTACCATTAATGTTTTTACTTCCCGTTTTATTCCTTTTCGTATTCCTGGTCATATTCACTGAGCCCCCCGCAGTCACTGTTCCTTGCACTGTCGCCCTTTTTGATTTTTGACAATGGCTTCTCTGCCTTACACTTTCCCCCTTACTGCCTTTTGTTTCTGTCCCTGTTTTACTACCTTCCAACTTCCTGCATCGGTTCCCATCTCCCTGCCACATTAGTTTAAACTCTCCCCAACAGCTCTAGCAACCCCCGCCCCCCCCCCCCAGGACATCGGTTCCAGTCCTGCCCAGGTGCAGACAGTCCGGTTTGTACTGGTCCCACGTCCCCCAGAACCGGTTCCAATGCCCCAGGAATTTGAATCTCTCCCTCTTGCACCATCTCTCGAGCCACACATTCATCCTATCTATCCTGACATTCCTACTCTGACTAGCCCGTGGCGCTGGTAGCAATCCTGAGATTATTACCTTTGAGGTCCTACTTTTTAGTTTAACTCCTAACTCCCTGAATTCAGCGTGTAGGACCTCGTCCCGTTTTTTACCTATATCATTGGTGCCTATGTGCACCACGACAGCTGGCTGTTCACCCTCCCCACCAGAATGTCCTGCAGCCGCTCCGGGACATCCTTGACCCTTGCACCAGGGAGGCAACATAGCATCCTGGAGTCTCGATTGCATCCGCAGAATCGTCTGTCTATTCCCCTTACGATTGAGTCCCCTATCACTATAGCCCTCCCATTCTTCTTCCTGCCCAGCTGCACAGCAGAGCCAGCCACGGTGCCATGAACTTGGCTGCTGCTGCCTTCCCCTGGTGAGCCATCTCCCTCAACAGTATCCAAAGCGGTATATCTGTTTTGCAGGGAGATGACCACAGGGGACACCTGCACTGCCTTCCTACTCTTGCTCTGTCTTTTGGCCACCCATTTTCTATCTCCTTTCACCTTTCAGTACCTTTCACCTGCGGTGTGACCAACTCGCTAAACGTGCTATCCACGACGTCCTCAGCATCGTTTTCCCCCAAATTCTCTGGACCGTACTCCATTTCGGACAAAGTAAGCCCCTCGGTATACAAGATCACATATCCCAACGGCAAGTCTGCGTGGTTTCACATAAACCATCGTAAGGCTTATGGCTCGCAGAACAACCATTCACACCACATCTTGCTCGCAGCACCAGACGAGCACGCCCCGCCCACAGATGACGTATTCCTACCCTTCCCCAGCCAGTCCAGCCCATCCTCAGACACATCTTCAACTCCACCCCCAGAGGCACGACTCCACCTCTCCCTTCCTTCAACCAGCAGTGACAGCGACAGTGATAATGATGGCAATGACAACAGCCACAGCACACCACGTTCTGATTATACCCCTGCACCAGGCCCCACTCCCACGAATCCGAGCATGATTCCAGTGACCCTTCAAAATTACATACATCAAAGCCCCTGACCCAGACCCACCGCCCGACGGTTACGGATTAAAACCTAGTAGCTCCAACCTCGACACACGATTCTGGCACCGAGTCAATTCGTTCAGGCTCATCCAGAATGATGAGATGGACCCCAATTCACCCCAAGCAGCTTTAGCCAAACTACTACAGTCAAGAGTATGGCAGCCGGGAGAAGATGATGACATAGAGTCTGACTCCCACCAAACGAATCCCTTTGCGACCCTGGTCGCTACTGAGCAATGAGTGAAAAAAAAGTAATCAATGGAGAGATACAGTGTCCTTTCTGATGGAACCTGCACCATGTTTGTTGTATGTTTGTTCGTTTAATGTACATGTTTATTGTTTGTCACTTTGAAAGTTTTTCATGGCCCCATGCCACCACCCTTTTGATGCCCAATGGCTGTTAGAGGAACTAGTTTGTCAACAGACAACCGTTCAGAGGAACTAGTTTGTCGACAGACACCACTCATAGTACTCTCCTGATTCGGTCACGAGAGGCAGCCCCCACGACGACCACATTCTTACCCGTTCTTGTTGGTCGCTCAAAACGGCACTGGTCCCCCACCCTGCCTGAGGACTCCCCCTCTGGTCAGCTACGCTCTGGTAGAGTACAAATGGCACTGATCACCGTCCTACCCGGGGATTCCACCCATTTCTTACCCGCCGCGGCCCATACGCTCCCCATTTTGGCTCGTTAAGTTTGAAATTCTTTTGTTTGTTTTTGGTGACCCTTAGGTTGCTTCCGTATGCTATTTACGTCCTCAAACACTAGGATGGTAGATTTCACAGGGTGCGAGACAGCTCGCACTATTTCAGTATTTTTTTCGGATGTCTTGTCCCAAATATTTGGTTTTAAAAAAAATGAAGGAGTCACAGATGGTGACCCATTATAATGGGTAATTGGCAACAAAGGATAGACAGACAGACATATGAGATCTTAAGCAAGATAATAACAAATATTATGCCTGTGTCCATAGAACTCTGGAACCTCAGGAACCCCAGAGGAAGAAAAAGAAGAAGGCTGGAAGACGGAAAGATGTAGACAACCTTCATGTTCACCTGGAACTTAGCGGGTTCCCTTCAGTTGCATGAAGACGCTACCCCCCTGACCCCTACCACACAGGCCGTGAATGATTCCCACCCCTACCATACACTACACCCCGAGACAGTTAACCCCGAGATAGGTAACGACACCCCGACCTGGTGTGACAAGTTCATAACCTGGTATTCACTATCGTACGTAGTAGGATCACTCTTAGTACTGGCGATACTCTGCAGTGTCGTGCAGACACTTAAACTCAGAAAATGGCGAAGGAGAGCCTACCGCTCTCGCACCCCTGTATACACGTTTAGGTCCCCTATTTTCGTACTTCACCAAACCCCCCAACCCCTTGAGTGAATTAAAGTGCATCCGCTTCTCTTTTAAACATAAAGAAATGTAAACCTCTGTGCTTGACTGCGAAGCCAGAGAAACTTGTGTTGCTGCTATTTGTACATTTAAAATGTTGTAGAATTATTGCTGATTGTTTGAGTGAGGATAGTTTATTTAGGATAGTTAGAGGTTCCAGTTTTTTTATTTTGTAATGCATGCCTAAATGTCATAGCGCCCCGTAGAGTTTTATACTGATGTATGTAAGTAAAATGATTTTAGGTAAAAATTACGTTTCATAGGATAGGGCAGTGTAGAGCCCGTGAAGAGCTTATGGGTGCCCCGCTTGGTCAGAGAACGAAGACGACGCAGTAATGTGATCCTTCACGCTTCGCGTTGAGGATCGCGAAGAGGGAGTGTAGCCATCTGGGATGGCCACTTCCCGATTACAAAATGGACACTTTGCAAAGGTTGCAGAGAAAATGGACAATACTGAGAAAGCAAGCAGGTGCATGGTTCGTCTGTTGATTGGAGCCGCAGCTCCCAGACAAGACCGAAACTGCAAAGCCATTACCATACTAATTAGTCATCCCCGGGGGCAAAAGAGTAACATTTAAGTAAACGACACCAAGGCAGACACCCCGGCGCCAGAGTAGACCAGAATCTAGAAGGCCAATGGCCACCTAGGACACGTCCAGCCATCAGGGCACCCATCCCTTTATTGGAGGAAATCGATAGGAACGATTGAGAAATGGCCCAATTAATTGGGGCCAAGTTCAAGGCCCGCCCAAAAGCGCGCGAAGCCCCTTTTGGGTATAAGAAGGAACCCCCAAGAAAGAATCGCTCTCTTGGCTCCGGCTCTCACCGAGGAGAGACCTGTCCAACAGCTGCACCAGAACAAGTAAGTCCAAGGTCAACGCACGCTACCAACAGCTGTTCCCCTTCACCACTTCGACCCCAGCAGCCTCAGAACCGAACAACGGCCATTGTTCCTCTGACTGAGTGGGTGCCCGAAGCTAAGTACAGGCTTTAGCAGTAGTGATAGTTTAGTCTGTAGTATTTGTGCATGAGTATATTTAACTGTGTGTGTAAATAAATAAGCATTTGACTTTGAAATAACTAACTGGTGTATCGAGTCTTTGATCAGTATTCATTTTGAATCTTGTGGCGGTATCAAAAGATGCCTGGCAACTCTAGAGCAAAACGTAATTAGAATTAAGGAAGGCAACCATATTGACCGCCATAATCAGAGCCAACCAAAGAGAGAAAACAAATAGCAACAGTACAGCAGAAATGGTCAGGTATTTTTTAAAGCAAAACAGTGTTTATTCTATGAACTCAAGTTAACCTTTCTAAAACAAACAGTGAACATCTTAGCAACCAGTAAATCAAATATACCCCCCAAAGAATACAACACTAAGTAACCCTGTCAGCTGTCCTTTTAACATCTCAAAGACTTAACAAACCTTCAAACAGGAGCACATTAGGTTTACATTCAATATTGAGACCTTTTGCAATTCTGTGTTCACCAAATGATCCATAAATAGCCTTTGGATGGCAGAGATCAACATTACATCTCTTTGTTTAAACTTCAGATGCAGCTCACTGAAAAACACAGACACACCCAAGCTTTTTTTCAAACTGAAACTAAAAAGCAGAAGTAGAGCTCAGCTCTACCCACACTCTGACATCACTCCAGTAACATGAGCAGCTCAATTTCTTAAAGGTACGTTTCTTAAACACCCATTTCTTAAAGGTGCTCTCACATGATACAGCACACTGCAAAACAATGACAAGACTACAAACATGCCATGGCATGACAAAGAATCTCACGGATTCACATCTGTTCCAGAACAAGCAAGCACACCAGCTTTCAAGGCAGGTGACACACTAAATCGATACCACAAGCACAGAACAAAAAAGTCCACATCAGTCAACATCAGTGGTTCGACCATTTAAACACCTCGGGATGACTTGTTGGTTACTTAATACACAAGAACACTGATAACATTCACAAAGGAGTTGCAATATCAATATCACCACGTCAACAACAACAAAAAAGAAAAAAACTCACCGTACAAATTCAGAAAGTTTGGACTCATAAATGTTTTTATTCAGGTAGGAGTCATAAATATCAATTGACTTTGTATAATACCCAATATCATCACCACTTGGACAGATATACATATCGTAAGTAATCTAACTTTTTGTACAATTTCCTTTACCACTGTACAGAAAATATGTAAAAGAAAAAAAGGGGGGGTGAAGTGATCTGTATATATACAAGGGGTCAATGTAAATGCAATGCAACTGAGCAAGCACTAGAGGGAGCATAGGAGAGGCATAAATTGAGACAGACAGGAAGTTACAGGGCACTTCACAGGAACGTCAGCTGGGAGCAGGACACAGACAGGCAGCGCAGGTGTAACACAGTTTAAGCGCTGGAGAGAGAACAAACTCAAAATAAAGCATCTGCTTCAACTGTAAGACTACGAGCTTTATTCAGACACAAGGAACAACACAGAACCTACCTCTGACATCTCCCCTATACCTTCCTCCAATCACCTTAAAATTATGTCCCCTCGTGACAGCCATATCCGCCTTGGGGAAAAGACTGTGGCAGCACGGTGGCGCAGTGGGTTCGCCCTATTGCCTCACGGCGCTGAGGTCCCAGGTTCGATCCCGGCTCTGGGTCACTGTCCATGTGGAATTTGCACACTCTCCCCGTGTCTACGTGGGTTTCGCCCCCACAACCCAAAGATGTGAAGTCTAGGTGGATTGGCCATGTTAAATTGCCCCTTAATTGGATAAAAATAATTGGGTACTCTAAATTTATTTAAAAAAAGAAAAGTCTCTGGCTATCCACTCTATCCATGCCTCTCATCATCTTGTACACCTCTATCAAGTCACCTCTCTTCCTTCTCCGCTTCAGTGAGAAAAGCCCTAGCTCCCTCAATCTTTCTTCATAAGACATGCCCTCCATTCCAGGCAGCATCCTGGTAAATCTCCTCTGTACCCTCTCCAAAGCATCCACAACCTTCCTATAATGAGGCGACCAGAACTGGACACGATATTCCACGTGTGGTCTAACTAGGGTTTTATAAAGCTGCAGCAAAACTTCACGGCTCTTAAACTCAATCCCCCTGTTAATGAAAGCCAAGATATGCCTTCTTAACAACCCCATCAACCTGGGTGGCAACTTTGAGGGATCTATGTACGTGGACCCCAAGATCCCTCTGTTCCTCCACACTTTCAAGAATCCTGCCTTTAACCCTGTATTCAACATTCAAATTCGACCTTCCAAAATGAATCTCTTCACATTTCCCTCGGTTGAACTCCATCTCAGTCCAGCTCTGCATCCTGTCAATGTCCTGTTGAAACCTGCAAGAGCCCTCAACACTATCTACAACTCCCCGAACCTTCGTGTCCCCGAACCTTCGGCAAACTTACTAACCCACCCTTCCACTTCCTCAACCAAGTCATTTATAAAAAACACAAAGAGCAGAGGTCCCAAAACAGATCCTTGCGGGACACCACTGTCACGGACCTCCAGGCGGAATACTTTTCATCCACTACCACTCGCTGTCTTCTTTCGGCCAGCCAATTCTGTATCCAGCCAGCCAGATATCCCTGTCTCCCATGCCCCCTAACTTTCTGAATGAGCTTACCATGGGGAACCTTATCAAATGCCTTACTGAAATCTATATACACCACATCCACTGCCCGACCTTCATCAATGTATCTTGTCACATCCTCAAAGAATTCAATGAGGCTTGCGAGGCATGACCTGCCCCTCAAAAAGCCATGCTGACTATCTTTAATCAAACTATGTTTTTCTAAATAATCATAAATCCTATCTCTCAGAAGCCTTTCCAATATTTTGCTCACCACAGACGTGAGACTGATGGGTCTGTAATTCCCAGGGATTTCCCTATTCCCTTTCTCGAATAGGGGAACAACATTCATCTCCCTCCAATCATTGAACAAAGAACATGACAGCGCAGTACAGGCCCATCGGCCCTCAATGTTGCGCCGACCTGTGAAACCACTCTAAAGCCCATCTACACTATTCCCTTATCATCCATATGTCTATCCAATGGCCATTTGAATGCCCGTAGTGTTGGCGAGTCTGCTACTGCTGCAGGCAGGGCATTCTATGCCCTTACTACTCTCTGAGTAAAGAACCTACCTCTGACATCTGTCCTATATCTATCTCCCCTCAATTTAAAGCTATGTCCCCTCGTGCTAGGCATCACCATCCGAGGAAAAAGGCTCTCACTGTCCACCCTATCCAATCCCCTGATCATCTTGTATGCCTCAATTAAGTCACCTCTTAACCTTCTTCTCTCTAACGAAAACAGCCTCAGGTCCCTCAGCCTTGCCTCATAAGATCTTCCCTCCATACCAGGCAACATTCTGGTAAATCTCCTCTGCACCCTTTCCAATGCTTCCACATCCTTCCTATAATGCGGCGACCAGAATTGTACGCAATACTCCAAATGCGGCCGCACCAGAGTTTTGTACAGCTGCAACATGACCTCATGGCTCCGAAACTCAATCCCTCTGCCAATAAAAGCTAACACACCATACGCCTTCTTAACAACCCTCTCAACCTGGGTGGCAACTTTCAGGGATCTATGTACATGGACACCAAGATCTCTCTGCTCATCCACACTGCCAAGAATCTTACCATTAGCCCAGTACTCTGTCTTCCTGTTATTCCTTCCAAAATGAATCACCTCACACTTTTCTGCATTAAACTCCATTTTCCACCTCTCAGCCCAGCGCTGCAGCTTATCTATGTCCCTCTGTAACTTGTAACATCCTTCCGCACTGTCCACAACTCCACCGACTTTAGTGTAATCTGCAAATTTACTCACCCATCCTTCTACACCCTCCTCCAGGTCATTTATGAAAATTACAAACAGCAGTGGCCCCAAAACAGATCCTTGTGGTACACCACTAGTAACTGGACTCCAGTCTGAACATTTCCCATCAACCACCACCCTTTGTCTTCTTCCAGCTAGCCAATTTCTGATCCAAACTGCTAAATCACCCTGAATCCCATGCCTCCGTATTTTCTGCCGTGGGAAACCTTATCAAATGCTTTACTGAAATCCATATACACCACATCAACTGCTTTACCCTCATCCACCTGTTTGGTCACCTTCTCAAAGAACTCAATAAGGTTTGTGAGGCACGACCTACCCTTCACAAAACCGTGTTGACTATCTCTAATCAAATTATTCCTTTCCAGATGATTATACATCCTATCTCTTATAAACCTTTCCAAGATTTTGCCCACAACAGAAGTAAGGCTCACTGGTCTATAGTTACCGGGGTTGTCTCTACTTCCCTTCTTGAACAAGGGGACAACATTTGCTATCCTCCAGTCTTCTGACACTATTCCTGTAGACAAAGATGACTTAAAGATCAAAGCCAAAGGCTCAGCAATCTCCTCCCTAGCTTCCCAGAGAATCCTAGGATAAATCCCATCCGGCCCAGGGGACTTATCTATTTTCACACTTTCCAGAATTGCTAACACCTCCTCCTTATGAACCTTAAGCCCTTCTAGTCTAATAGCCTGAATCTCAGTATTCTCCTCGACAACATTATCTTTTTTCTGTGTGAATACTGATGAAAAATATTCATTTAGCACCTCTCCTAACTCCTCGGACTCCACGCACAACTTCCCGCTACTGTCCTTGACTGGCTCTACTCTTACCGTAGTCATTCTTTTATTCCTGACATATCTATAGAAAGCTTTAGGGTTATCCTTGATCCTACCTGCCAAAGACTTCTCATGTCCTCCCCTGGCTCTTCTTAGCTCTCTCTTTAGGTACTTCCTAGCTAACTTGTAACTCTCGAGCACCCTAACTGAACCTTCATGTCTCATCTTTACAAAAGCCTCCTTCTTCCTCTTGACAAGTGTTTTGACTGCTTTAGTCAACCACGGTTCCCTTGCTCGACCTCTTCTTCCCCGCCTGACAGGTACATACTTATCAAGGACACGCAGTAGCTGTTCCTTGAACAAGCTCCACATTTCCATTGTGCCCATCCCCTGCAGATTTCCTCTCCATCCGATGCATCCTAAGTCTTGCCTCATCACATCATAATTGCCTTTCCCCCAGATATAACTCTTGCCCTGCGGTATATACCTATCCCTTTCCATCACTAAAGTAAACATCCAGTACTACTCAAGTGGAGAGTGAGGATGCAAAGATTATCGCCAACGGCTCAGCAATCTCCTCCCTCGCTTCCTGTAGTAACCTTGGGGATATCCCGTCAGGCCCAAGGGGACTTATCTATCCTGATGCTTTTCAAAATTTCCAGTATATCCTCCTTCTTAATATCAACTTGTTTGAGTCTATCAACTTGGTTCACACTGTTCTCATGAGCAACAAGTTCTCTCTCTCCAGTGAATACTGAAGCAAAATATTCATTTAGGGCCTCCCCCATCTCTCAGGCTCTAGACAAAAGTTTGCTCCACTATCCCTGATCGGCCCTACTTTCACTCTGATCATCTCTTATTTCTCACATAAGTGCTGAATGCCTTGGGGTTTTCCCTAATCCTTCCCACCAGGGCTTTTTCATGCCCCCTTCTAGCTCTCCTCAGTCCATTTTTGAGTTCCTTCCTGGCTACCTTGTAACCCTCTAGAGCCGTGCCAGATCCTTGCTTCCTCAACCTTATGTGAGCTTCCTTCTTCCTCTTGACTGGAAGCTCCACTTCTCTTGTCGTTCTAGGCTCCTTCACCTTACCATTCCTTCCTCTTCTCAGTGCGACAAAACAATCCAGCACTCGCAGCAAGTGCTCCTTCAACAATCCCCACATTACTGTTGTGCATTTCCCCAAGAACAATTGTTCCCACTTTATGCTCCTCATCTCCTGTCTAATAGCAGTATAATTTCCTCTCCCCCAATTAAATACCATTGCTGAGAGCATCGGCGGCATTGCCCGGCATTTCGCACAGAGGGAGGTGGTCCAGTACCAGAGGGAGGTGACCCATTCCCTGTGCTCCATGGCCGCGAACGTTCAGACCCTTGTTGATACCAGAGCGGGCATCCAGGACTGGCAGCGCCAGGGCGGGGAGGGGGGCCTCGAGGGATGGCTCCGCTCGTACCCCCGTCCCATGGAGAGGCCCGGGGGTCATCGGGCACCCCGAGGGAGGAGGAGGTGCTGGGGCCCATGCCGGTGAATCCTGCAGGGGTGGTCCTGGAACCCCGCCTGTCCCTGGTGCATCTGGTGGGCAGCGGGCAGAACAGGGTGGCACCATGCCACCCGGGACGTCCAAGGATCAGCCGGGCCCATCCAGGTTGGGCCGCCCCAGGAGACGTGCGCCAACGGGGACCCTCGTTGCAGGGCAGGAGTCACAGCAGGCCGCCGCCACTATTGCTGTACCGATTGGGGAACCACAAAGGCATAGCGCCAGGGCCCGTAAGGCCAGAAAGTTAGACACCAGTTTAGATGGCATGGGTGCAGGACACAGTTGAGCTACAAGGGCTAGGGCACAGACTGTATATTCTCAATTGTTCGGAATAAACACATGTCATGCCACTAAAACCAGCCTTGGTGCTCTGTCTGATGGGTGTGGGGGTGGGTTGGTCAGTGATTGCCACTGGGAGTGAAGGTTGGTGGACGAGTGAGGCTCAGTGGGTGGGCCGTGCAGCGCCCTCCCCCATCCACCGCCATCACTCCGTCGCCAGCTATTCGACAGGACCGTGTGATGGACTGGCCAGCACGCATGCAGGGAAACTCCCAGGTGAAAGGTGGTACTATGGGCATGAGTCAGATATTGTCTGACAATGTTGAGCTCATCGCAGAGCGGGCTGTCATCATCCTCCGTCCCATGGACCTGACCCGCTGTCACTGCCAACCCAGTGCCCCCGACTTGCAGTACCGCAGGTATATATAACGGAGGGGGATGTGCATGCGGGTGGTTTTGTGGTGTGGGGGGTGAGGGTGTTCGTTGATGTGGGAGATGAGGGTGGTCGGTGGTGGGAGGTGAGGATGTTCGATGGTGAAGGATTGTGGTATTATGGTGTCCGTGCCCCTGCCTAGCAATCCCCCCCTCCCGCTAGTTGGTGAAAAGTGTCTTGATTAGTGTGTCCCATGCACCAAGCCCTGGCGGTTCCATTGTGCAGACTCCCATGCCTGGCCAGCACCCATGTCCCGGCATTTGAAATTTAATGAAATGAAAATTAAATGAAATGACATGAAAATTGCTTATTGTCACAAGTAGGCTTCAATGAAGTTACTGTGAAAAGCCCCTAGTCGCCACATTCCGGCGCCTGTTCGGGGAGGCTGTTACGGGAATTGAACCGTGCTGCTGGCCTGCCTTGGTCTGCTTTCAAAGCCAGCAATTTAGCCCTGTGCTAAACAACCCCTACCCCTTTTTTTTCCCACTACCCATCATCCTCCTTGTCTGACGAGGCCTGCCCTTGCTCCTCATCCTCCTCCAGCATACTGCCCCAATGCTGGGCTATATTGTGGAGGACGCAGCAGACCACCACGATGCAGTCCACTCTCCTGACCCTGTACTGGAGAGCCCCTCCAGAGCAGTCCAGGCACCTGGAGCGCATCATCAGGACACCGAAGCATCTCTTGACCACATCCCTGGTCGAACAATGGGCATCATTGTAGCAGTGCTCCACGTTGGTCTGTGGCCTCCATATAGGCGTCATCAGCCACAACCTCAAAGGGTAACCCCTGTCGCCCCGCAGCCGGGGAGGAGGGGGGAGGTGTACCTCGAACACATCTGTCAGGGTCACAGATTGTGCCAGTACGAAGGAGTCATGTACACTGCAGACGTGCAGGGTCTGCATCTGGTGGTCATAGACCACCTGAACGTTCATCCGAATGGTATCCCTTTCATAGAACATAGAGCATAGAACAGTACAGCACAGTACAGTACAGGCCCTTCTGCCCACGATGTTGTACCTACCAGTTATCAGAATCTATGATCAACCTAACCTACACCCCTTCAATTTACTGCTGTCCATGTGCCTCTCTAAGAGTCGCTTAAATGTCCCTAATGACTCTGACTCCACCACCTCTGCTGGCAGTGCATTCCACACACCCATCACTCTCTGTGTAAAGAACCTACCTTGACATCTCCCCTGTACCTTCCTCCAATCACCTTAAAATTATGTCCCCTCGTGACAGCCATTTCCACCCTGGCGAAAAGTCTCTGGCTATCCACTCTATCCATGCCTCTCATCACCTTGTACACCTCTATCAAGTCATCTCGCTGCCTTCTTCGCTCCAGTGAGAAAAACCCTAGCTCCCTCAACCTTTCTTCATAAGACATGCCCTCCAGTCCAGGCAGCATTCTGGTAAATCTCCTCTGCACCCTCTCCAAAGCATCCACATCCTTCCTATAATGAGGCGACCAGAACTGGACACAATATTCCAAGTGTGGTCTAACCAGGGTTTTATAAAGCTGCAGCAAAACCTCGCGGCTCTTAAACTCAATCCCCGTGTTAATGAAAGCCAACACACCATATGCCTCCTTAACAACCCTATCAACCTGGGTGGCAACTTTGAGGGATCTATGTACGTGGACCCCAAGATCCCTCTGTTCCTCCATACAAAAGAATCCTGCCTTTAACCCTGTATTCAGCATTCAAATTCGACCTTCCAAAATGAATCACTTCACATTTATCAAGGTTGAACTCCATCTGTCACTTCTCAGCCCAGCTCTGCATCCTGTCAATGTCCTGTTGTAACCTGCAACAACCCTCAACACTATCTGCAACTCCCCTCAACCTTCGTGTCATCGGCAAACTTACGAACCCACCCTTCCACTTCCTCATCCAAGTCATTTATAAAAACCACAAAGATCTGAGGTCCCACTGGTCACCAACCTCCAGGCGGAACAACATTCGCCGTCCTCCAATCATCCGGTACTACTCCAGTGGAGAGTGAGGACACAAAGATCATCGCCAACGGCGCAGCAATCTCCTCCCTCACTTCCCGTAGTAATAAATACCTTGGGTATTTATCGTCAGGCCGAGGCGACTTATCTATCCTGCTGCTTTTCAAATTTTCCAGCACATCCTCCTTCTTAACATCAACCTGATCGTGTCTATTAACCTGGTTCACGCTGCTCTCATGGGGAACAAGTTCTCTCTCTCTAGTGAATACTGAAGCAAAATATTTCATTCAGGGCCTCCCCCATCTCTTCAGACTCGAGGCACAAGTTCCCTCCACTATCCCTGATTGGCCCTACTCTCACTTTGATCATCCTCTTATTTCTCACATTAGTGTAGACGGCCTTAGGGTTTTCCATAATCCTTCCTGCCAGGGCTTTTTCATGCCCCCTTCTAGCTCTCCTCAGTCCATTTTTGAGTTCCTTCCTGGCTACCTTGTAACCCTCTAGAGCCGAGTCAGATCCTTGCTTCCTCAACCTTATGTAAGCTTCCTTCTTCCTCTTAACTAGAAGCTCCACTTCTATTGTCATCCAAGGCACCTTACCATTTCTTCCTGGTCTCAGTGGGACAAAACTATTCAGCACTCGCAGCAAGTGCTCCTCAAACGATCCCCACATTACTGTTGTACATTTCCCCAAGAACAATTGTTCCCACTTCATGCTCCTCAGCTCCTGTCTAATAGCAGTATAATTTCCCCTCCCCCAATGAAATACCTTCCCAGACTGTCTGTTCCGATCCCTCTCCATGACTATGGTAAAGATCAAGAAGTTGTGGTCACTGTCACCGAAATGCTCTCCGACAGAGACATCAGGTACCTGGCTTGGTTTGTTGCCGAGCACCAAGACCAATACGCGCAGGTCAAAGCGTTGCGCCGGTCAAAGAGACACAGCCTGAGTGAGTGAGACACATCCAGAGTGGGAATTTGAAACTTGGTAATTTGGTGCAGTGAGGTAACCAGGAAAGGTAAGTGGAAAATCTAATTCTGCTGTTTTTCAGTTAAAAGTGCAGGGTAGATTAGTGTCTGATTGGCTGAAGCTGCCCCCACCCTAATTGCTAAGAGGCAGTTATCTGGCAGTCACCTGAGGCCTGTTTAGGGGCACAAAGGTACACATTGTCTTCTTCTCTTTGAAGTTTAAGTAGTGTGAGTCATCCTGAAGTCTGTATAAAGGACAGACAGAAAGCACACTCAGTAAGCATTACGCAGGTCAAAGAGACACAGCCTGAGTGAGTGAGACACATCCAGAGTGGAAATTTTAAACTTGGTTATTTGGTGAAGTGAGGTAATTCGGTGCAGAGTGGGAGAAGGTGCTTTTTCCCGACTGTTTTGTTCTCTCTCTTTCTTCTGGCCTGTAACTTTTAATCAGCAGGGAGAGAACCAGAGAGCACCTGAGACGCTCGGAAGGTATTTTTACTTATTTTTACTTTTATTACATTTTCAAATTGTGTGTGTGGGGGGGAAACAGAAGTGACATCACAGAAAAGCTGCGACCTGATTGGCTGGTTGGGAATCTACACTAAATTTAAAAAATTAAGCATTGGTAAACTAATTAAACATAATTACTTAATTATAATTTAGAGGGGTATCTAAGCCAGAGATCGGAGTGTACTGTATTTAGCTTTCACATTTATAGTAGAAATCTAGTGCTAGGAAACATATAGTTAACAGTAACTTATTTTTTTTACTTTTAAATTTAATTTACTAATTAATTGACACAATGTCAGTTAGAGGGGTGCAGTGCTCTGACTGTGAGATGTGGCAGGTCCGGGAGGCTTCCAGCGTCCTGGATGGCTTCATCTGCAGAAAGTGCACCCAACTGGAGCTCCTCACAGACCGCATGGTTCGGTTGGAGCGGCAGTTGGATGCACTTAGGAGCATGCAGGTGGCGGAAAGCGTCATATATAGCAGTTATATAAATGTGGTCACACCCAAGGTGCAGGCAGAGAAATAGGTGACCACCAGAAAGGGCAGGCAGTCAGTGCAGGAATCCCCTGTGGTTGTCCCCCTCTCGAACCTTTGGATACTGTCGGGGGGATAGCCTATCAGGGGAAAACAGCAGCAGCCAGTGCAGTGGCACCACGGCTGGCTCTGATGTTCAGAAGGGAGGGTCAAAGCGTGGAAGAGCAATAGTCATAGGGGACTCTATAGTCAGGGGCACAGATAGGCGCTTCTGTGGACGTGAAAGAGACTCCAGGATGGCTCGTTGCCTCCCTGGTGCCAGGGTCCAGGATGTCTCCGAACGGGTAGTGGGCATCCTGAAGGGGAAGGGCAAACAGGCTGAGGTCGTTGTACATATTGGTACTAACGACATAGGCAGGAAGGGGCATGAGGTCCTGCAGCAGGAGTTCAGGGAGCTAGGCAGAAAGTTAAAAGACAGGACCTCTAGGGTTGTAATCTCGTGATTACTCCCTGTGCCACGTGCCAGTGAGGCTAGAAGTAGGAAGATAGAGCGGCTAAACACGTGGCTAAACAGCTGGTGTAGGAGGGAGGGTTTCCGTTATCTGGACCACTGGGAGCTCTTCCAGGGCAGGTGTGACCTATATAAGAAGGACGGGTTGCATCTCAACTGGAGAGGCATAAATATCCTGGCCGCGAGGTTTGCTAGTGTCACACGGGAGGGGGGTGTATGGCAGGGGGGTGGGCACGGGAGCAATAGGTCAGAAGGTGAGAGCATTGAGGGAGAACTAGGGAATAGGGACAGTGTGGCTCTGAGGCAGAGCAGACAGGGAGAAATTGCTGAACACAGCGGGTCTGGTGGCCTGAAGTGCATATGTTTTAATGCAAGAAGTATTACGGGTAAGGCAGATGAACTTAGAGCTTGGATTAGTACTTGGAACTATGATGTTGTTGCCATTACAGAGACCTGGTTGAGGAAAGGGCAGGATTGGCACCTAAACGTTCCAGGATTTAGATATTTCAGGCGGGATAGAGGGGGATGTAAAAGGGGTGGCGGAGTTGCGCTACTGGTTAGGGAGAATATCACAGCTGTACTACGGGAGGACACCTCAGAGGGCAGTGAGGCTACATGGGTAGAGATCAGGAATAAGAAGGGTGCAGTCACAATGTTGGGGGTTTACTACAGGCCTCCCAACAGCCAGCGGGAAAGAGAGGAGCAGATAGGTAGACAGATTTTGGAAAAGAGCAAAAACAACAGGGTTGTGGTGATGGGAGACTTCAACTTCCCCAATATTGACTGGGACTCACTTAGTGCCAGGGGCTTAGACGGGGCAGAGTTTGTAAGGAGCATCCAGGAGGGCTTCTTAAAATAATATGTAGACAGTCCAACTAGGGAAGGGACTGTGCTGGACCTGGTATTGGGGAATGAGCCCGGCCAGGTGGTAGAAGTTTCAGTAGGGGAGCATTTCGGGAACAGTGACCACAATTCAGTAAGTTCAGTAAGTGCTGGTGGACAAGGATAAGAGTGGTCCTAGGGTGAATGTGCTAAATTGGGGGAAGGCTAATTATAACAATATTAGGCGGGAACTGAAGAACCTAGATTGGGGGCGGATGTTTGAGGGTAAATCAACATCTGACATGTGGGAGGCTTTCAAGTGTCAGTTGAAAGGAATTCAGGACCGGCATGTTCCTCTGAGGAAGAAGGATAAATACGGCAATTTTCGGGAACCTTGGATAACGAGAGATATTGTAGGCCTCGTCAAAAAGAAAAAGGAGGCATTTGTCAGGGCTAAAAGGCTGGGAACAGACGAAGCCTGCGTGGAATATAAGGAAAGTAGGAAGGAACCTAAGCAAGGAGTCAGGAGGGCTAGAAGGGGTCACGAAAAGTCATTGGCAAATAGGGTTAAGGAAAATCCCAAGGCTTTTTACACGTACATAAAAAGCAAAAGGGTAGCCAGGGAAAGGGTTGGCCCACTGAAGGATAGGCAAGGGAATCTATGTGTGGAGCCAGAGGAAATGGGCGAGGTACTAAATGAATACTTTGCATCAGTATTCACCAAAGAGAAGAAATTGGTAGATGTTGAGTCTGGAGAAGGGTGTGTAGATAGCCTGGGTCACATTGAGATCCAAAAAGAAGAGGTGTTGGGTGTCTTAAAAAATATTAAGGTAGATAAGTCCCCAGGGCCTGATGGGATCTACCCCAGAATACTGAAGGAGGCTGGAGAGGAAATTGCTGAGGCCTTGACAGAAATCTTTGGATCCTCACTGTCTTCAGGGGATGTCCCAGAGGACTGGAGAATAGCCAATGTTGTTCCTCTGTTTAAGAAGGGTAGCAAGGATAATCCCGGGAACTACAAGCCGGTGAGCCTTACTTCAGTGGTAGGGAAATTACTGGAGAGAATTCTTCGAGACAGGATCTACTCCCATTTGGAAGCAAATGGATGTATTAGTGAGAGGCAGCACGGTTTTGTGAAGGGGAGGTCGTGTCTCACTAACTTGATAGAGTTTTTCGAGGAGGTCACTAAAATGATTGATGCAGGTAGGGCAGTGGATCTTGTCTATATGGACTTCAGTAAGGCCTTTGACAAGGTCCCTCATGGTAGACTAGTACAAAAGGTGAAGTCACACGGGATCAGGGGTGAGCTGGCAAGGTGGATACAGAACTGGCTAGGCCACAGAAGGCAGAGAGTAGCAATGGAAGGATGCTTTTCTAATTGGAGGGCTGTGACCAGTGGTGTTCCACAGGAATCAGTGCTGGGACCTTTGCTCTTTGTAGTATATATAAATGATTTGGAGGAAAATGTAACTGGTCTGATTAGTAAGTTTGCAGACGACACAAAGGTTGGTGGAATTGCGGATAGCGATGAGGACTGTCGGAGGATACAGCAGGATTTAGATTGTTTGGAGACTTGGGCGGAGAGATGGCAGATGGAGTTTAATCCGGACAAATGTGAGGTAATGCATTTTGGAAGGTCTAATGCAGGTAGGGAATATACGGTGAATGGTAGAACCCTCAAGAGTATCGAAAGTCAAAGAGATCTAGGAGTACATGACCACAGGTCATTGAAAGGGGCAACACAGGTGGAGAAGGTAGTCAAGAAGGCATACAGCATGCTTGCCTTCATTGGCCGGGGCATTGAGTATAAGAATTGGCAAGTCATGTTGCAGCTGTATAGAACCTTAGTTAGGCCACACTTGGAGTATAGTGTTCAATTCTGGTCGCCACACTACCAGAAGGATGTGGAGGCTTTAGAGAGGGTGCAGAAGAGATTTACCAGAATGTTGCCTGGGATGGAGGGCATTAGCTATGAGGAGCGGTTGAATAAACTCGGTTTGTTCTCAAAGAACAAAGAACAAAAAAATGTACAGCACAGGAACAGGCCCTTCGGCCCTCCAAGCCCGTGCCGACCATGCTGCCCGACTAAACTACAATCTTCTACACTTCCTGGGTCCGTATCCTTCTATTCCCATCCTATTCATATATTTGTCAAGATGCCCCTTAAATGTCCCTATCGTCCCTGCTTCCACTACCTCCTCCGGTAGCGAGTTCCAGGCATCCACTACCCTCTGCGTAAAAAACTTGCCTCGTACATTTACTCTAAACCTTGCCCCTCTCACCTTAAACCTATGCCCCCTAGTAATTGACCCCTCTACCCTGGTGAAAAGCCTCTGACTATCCACTCTGTCTATGCCCCTCATAATTTTATATACCTCTATCAGGTCTCCCCTCAACCTCCTTCGTTCCAGTGAGAACAAACCGAGTTTATTCAATCGCCCCTCATAGCTAATGCCCTCCATACCAGGCAACATTCTGGTAAATCTCTTCTGCACCCTCTCTAAAGCCTCCACATCCTTCTGGTAGTGTGGCGACCAGAATTGAACACTATACTCCAAGTGTGGCCTAACTAAGGTTCTATACAGCTGCAACATGACTTGCCAATTCTTATACTCAATGCCCCGGCCAATGAAGGCAAGCATGCCGTATGCCTTCTTGACTACCTTCTGCACCTGTGTTGCCCCTTTCAATGACCTGTGGACCTGTACTCCTAGATCTCTGGAACGAAGGAGGTTGAGGGGAGACCTGATAGGGTATACAAAATTATGAGGGGCATAGACAGAGTGGATAGTCAGAGGCTTTTCCCCAGGGTAGAGGGGTCAATTACTAGGGGGCATAGGTTTAAGGTGAGAGGGGCAAGGTTTAGAGTAGATGTACGAGGCAAGTTTTTTACGCAGAGGGTAGTGGGTGCCTGGAACTCGCTACCGGAGGAGGTGGTGGAAGCAGGGACGATAGTGACATTTAAGGGGCATCTTGACAAATACATGAATAGGATGGGAATAGAGGGATACGGACCCAGGAAGTGTAGAAGATTGTAGTTTAGTCGGGCAGTATGGTCGGCACGGGCTTGGAGGGCCGAAGGGCCTGTTCCTGTGCTGTACATTTCTTTGTTCTTTGTTCTTTGACCCGGGTTTGACCCTTGGGTCACTGTGTGTGCGGAGTCTGCACGTTCTACCCGTGTCTGTGTGGCTTTCCTCCGAGTGCTCCAGTTTTCTCCCACAAGTTACGAAAGACGTGCTTGTTAGGTGAATTGGACATTCTGAATTCTCCCTCTGTTTACCCGAACAGGCACCGGAATGTGGTGACAAAGGGCTTTTCACAGTAACTTTGTTGTCGTGTTAATGTAAGCTTACTTGTGACACTGATAAAGATTATTTTTATTAACAAAAGGGAAGGCCAATATCTTTGGTCTGTGAATCGTGAAATCTTTAATTATCTAATTTCTCCTACCCTCCACCTTATCACTGACTTTCCCTCGTGTTCTCCCTTCCTCCTCTTCCCTTCTAAAGGCTTAGAACTCTTGCAATTCTATCATTCTTCAGTTCTGATAGAGGGTCATTGACCTCAAATGTCATTTTTTTTCTCTCTGCACAGGTGCTGCATGACCTGCTGAGTATTTCAAGCATTTTTTGCTTTTATTTCAGATTTCCATCATCTACAGTGTTTTGCTTTTGGAGACGTCTTAGTGCGGGGTGGTGAACATTTTCTTCTCAAGGGCCACTCGCACATTGATCAAATCAGCTGCAGGCCACACACATAAAAGCCAACTTAATTTATTATTTTAACGAGAAAATACAGAAACGTTCAACTCACCCACCTTTTTTTTTCCAATTAAGGAGCAATTTAGCGTGGCCAATCCACCTACCCTGCACATCTTTGGGTTATGGGGGTGAGATCCACGCACAAATGGGGAGAAAGTGTAAACTCCACACGGGCAGTGACACGGGGCTGGGATCACACCCGGATCCTCGGCACCGTAAGGCAGCAGTGCTAATCACTGCGCCACCACTCACCGCTTTAATGCAATGGTTGAGTTTGCTATTCCTTAAGGAGCAGCACAGCTTCTGTGTCTCAATCGTGGGTAGCACAAGTGGCTAACACTGTGGCTTCACAGTGCCAGGGTCTCAGGTTCGATTCCCCGTTGGTCACTGTCTGTGCGGAGTCTGCACGTTCTCCCGTGTCTATGTGGGTTTCCTCCGGGTGCTCCGGTTTCCTCCCACAGTCCAAAGACGTGCAGGTTAGGTAGATTGGCCATGCTAAATTGCCCTTAGTGTTGTGGCCATCTAAAATGGCCGCCCGCAATGGATAAAAGGAATTGTGGTCAAGTTGGGACACAGACAGTACACAGCCCCTGTGTATTGTGCAAAGGAAACCAGACTGAACTGAAACTTGCACCTATTAAAGGTCAATCACCGATTTTCCCAGGACAATAGATTCAGATTAAGGAATAGCAACAGTAGCAGACTCACCAGCGCCGCTTCCCCTTATTTGGAAAGGCCCACGTACTTGGAACAATGGTGACTAGGACCCGCCAAGCCGTCGAAATACCCGCCGCTAATTGGCCAGTATCGATTAGAGTGATCGAGACCCTATCAATCCATTGGATCCTGAGTGAACCTTGCCCAAATGGGCACATAAGAAGGAGAAGGATAAGAGGCACTGCGCACTAGGGATCAGTCTCTTTTGGGACCGGCCTGTGCTCACCTCAACTGCAGCATAACGACCAGCCAAGTTCAAGACCCGCGATCGCTACCTGAGAGAGACGAGCTGCAGCCGAGACGAACCTAGCGATTTCCAGCCGACACATGTGGGGACTCAGATAAAGGCCTTATCTACCTGCACAGAGCCAGTCATCCAGAAGTTAAGTAAAGGTCATCTTAGTTGATAGGCGTAGTTTAATGCGTTGTCGCGTGTATCATTGCACAGAGGGATAAGTCTTGTGTTCAATGATAAACTGTCTTTTGAACTAATATACTTGTTGTGTGTCATTTGGTCAATACAAAAAAACATACTCGCTGCTTGTGGTTATTAATAGAAGTAGCAACAGTTTTCAAAAAGGTTAGGAGGGGTTATTGGGTTACGGGGATAGGGTGGAAGTGAGGGCTTAAGTGGGTTGGTGCAGACTCGATGGGCTGAATGGCCTCCTTCTGCACTGTATGTTCTATAAATCACAGTACTCCCGCAGTTCAGCTAAAATTTTTGCTTGCTTTCCTTTTCCATTTTTTCTCTCTCTCTCTCTCTCTGTCTCTCCCTCCCCAATCTGTCTCACCCCCAAACCACTGCAAGGCTCTGGCCAACTACCAGTCGGAGGCTGTACATAGAATTCCTAAAGTGCAGAAGGAGGCCATTCGGCTCATCGAGTCTGCCCTGACCCTCTGAAAGAGCACCCTACCTAGACCAACGCCTCCGCCCTATACCCATAACCCCACCTAATCTGCACATCCCTGGACTCTAAGGGATAATTTATATCATGGTCAAGCCACCTACCTGCACATCTTTGAATTGGGCCTGGAGTGTACATGGGCCTCTTCCTCAGTTTGCAGGGGGTGAGCACCTGCCTTGGGACACCAGGTTGGTCGGGAGGGGGGGTGGGGGGGGGGGGGGGGTGGTGATGGAGCATTGCGCAGGTCAAGGAGACACAGCCTGAGTGAGAGAGATACAGACCGAGTGAGAATTTGGTAATTTGGTGCAGTGAGGTAATTTGGTGAAGAGTGGGAGAAGGTGCTTTTTCCCTACTGTTTTGTTCTCTCTCTTTCTTCGGGCCTAATTTCGGGAGCCGTTCGGAGGAGGAGGAGCAGTCTCTGCGAGTATAAAAACCTAACGGTAACTTCCTGTTTTCCAGGTTTTTTCCCCCAAAGGTGACGTCAGAGGGAAGCTGTGATCTGAGTGGTTGATAGCAAATCTGCCCCAAATTTAAAAAAAAACACAGCTAAACTCATAAACTTAAATTAAACTAATTAATTAATTAGTGATGGCTGGTCAGGTGATGTGCTTGAGCTGCTTGATGTGGGAGCTGGCAGATCCCATTGCGAGCTGCAGCGACCACATCTGCAGTAAGTGTTGGCTGCTCGAAGAGCTCCGGCTCAGAGTTGATGAGCTGGAGTCTGAGCTTCAAACACTGAGGCACATCCGGGAGGGGGAGACTTACCTGGACACTGTGTTTCAGGAGGCAGTCACACCTGTCAGAGTAAGTAGTTTAAATCCTGCCAGTGGCCAGGGACAGCAGGGTGTTACTGCACGTCAGGCAGGTAAAGGGAACCAGCAGTCAGGAACTCAGGAGCCTCAGCCCGTGACCCTGTCCAACAGGTATGAGGCACTTGCTCCCTGTGTGGATGGCGAACAGGGCTGCAGGAAGGATGAGTCAGCTGACCAAGGCACCATGGTTCAGCAGGCCATTCAAGGGGAGGGAGTAAATAGGCAAGTTGTAGTTGTTGGGGATTCTATTATCAGGGGGATAGATAGTATCCTTTGTGAGCAGGATAAAGAGTCCCGCATGGTATGTTGCCTGCCCGGTGCTAGGGTGCGGGACATCTCTGACCGGCTTGAAAGGATACTGGAGAGGGAGGGGGAGGATCCAGTTGTTGTGGTCCATGTCGGTACCAACAACATAGGCAAGTCTAGGAAAGAGGACCTGTTTAGAGATTATAAAGAGCTAGGATTCAAATTAAAAAACAGATCCTCAAGGGTCATAATCTCCGGATTACTGCCCGAGCCACGTGCAAATTGGCATAGGGAGGCAAGAATCAGGGAAGTTAACACGTGGCTGAAAGAGTGGTGTGGGAAAGAGGGGTTCCTTTTCATGGGACACTGGCATCAGTTTTGGGACAGGGGGGACCTATACCGTTGGGATGGTCTCCACCTGAACCGAGCTGGGACCAGTGTTCTGGCGAAAAGAATAAATAGGGTGGTCAATAGGACTTTAAACTAAAGATTGGGGGGGGGGGGGAAGGGAAAGTCAGGGAACCAAGAGGTGAAGTAATCAGCGGGGAGCGTAGCTGCTTAGGAATACAAAAAACCACGAACAGACAAAACTCAAGAGTGGTTACGATTGTCCCCATCCCACAAAATATGACACAGTGTATGGAAAGGCTCAGTAAACCAAGGTCCACCACACTAAGAAAACAAAAAGGGACGGTCAATAGAGAATTAAAGGTGCTTATATTTAAATGCGCGCAGTGTACGGAACAAGGTAGATGAGCTTGTGGCCCAGATTGTGACTGGCAGGTATGATGTGGTAGGCATCACAGAGACATGGTTGCAGGGGGTTCAGGACTGGCATTTAAACATCCAGGGATTCACAACCTATCGAAAAGACAGAGAGGTGGGCAGAGGGGGCGGGGTTGCCTTGTTAATTAGGAATGAAATTAAAACAACATAGGGTCAGATGATGTGGAGTCTGTGTGGGTAGAGTTGAGGAACCACAAAGGCAAAAAAACCATAATGGGAGTTATGTACAAGCCTCCTAACAGTGGTCAGGACCGGGGGCACAAAATGCACCACGAAATAGAAAGTGCATGTCAGAAAGGCAAGGTCACAGTGATCATGGGGGACTTCAATATGCAGGTGGACTGGGTAAATAATGCTGCCAGTGGACCCAAGGAAAGGGAATTCATTGAATGTTTACAGGAGGGCTTTTTGGAACAGCTTGTGATGGAGCCCACGAGGGAACAGGCCATTCTGGACTTAGTGTTATGTAATGAGCCAGACTTGATTAAAGATCTTAAAGTAAGGGAGCACTTAGGAGGCAGTGATCATAATATGGTCGAATTCAATCTCCAATTTGAAAGAAAGAAGGTAGAATCAGATGTAAAGGTGTTACAGTTAAATAAAGGTAACTACAGGGGCATGAGGGAGGAACTGACGAAAATCGACTGGGAGCAGAGCCTAGTGGGAAAGACAGTAGAACAGCAATGGCAGGAGTTTCTGGGAGTAATTGAGGACACAGTACAGAGGTTCATCCCAAAGAAAAGAAAGGTTATCAGAGGGGGGATTAGGCAGCCATGGCTGACAAAGGAAGTTAGGGAATGCATCAAAGCAAAAGAGAAAGCCTATAATGTGGCAAAGAGTAGTGGGAAGTCAGAAGATTGGGAAGGCTACAAAAACAAACAGAGGATAACAAAGAGAGAAATAAGGAAAGAGAGGATCAAATATGAAGGTAGGCTAGCCAGTAACATTAGGAATGATAGTAAAAGTTTCTTTAAATACATTAAAAACAAACGGGAGGCAAAAGTTGACATTGGGCCGCTCCAAAATGACGCTGGTAATTTTGTGATGGGAGACAAGGAAACAGCTGAGGAACTAAATAAGTACGTTGCGTCAGTCTTCACAGTAGAAGACATGAGTAATATCCCAACAATTCCGGAGAGTCAGGGGGCAGAGTTGAATATGGTTGCCATCACAAAGGAGAAAGTGCTAGAGAAACTAAGAGGTCTAAAAATTGATAAATCTCCGGGCCCAGATGGGCTACATCCTAGAGTTCTAAAGGAGATAGCTGAAGAAATAGTGGAGGCGTTAGTTATGATCTTTCAAAAGTCACTGGAGTCAGGGAAAGTCCCAGAGGATTGGAAAATCGCTGTTGTAACCCCCCTGTTCAAGAAGGGAACAAGGAAAAAGATGGAAAATTATAGGCCAATTAGCCTAACCTCGGTTGTTGGCAAGATTCTAGAATCCATTGTTAAGGATGAGATTTCTAAATTCTTGGAAGTGCAGGGTCAGATTAGGACAAGTCAGCATGGATTTAGTAAGGGGAGGTCGTGCCTGACAAACCTGTTAGAGTTCTTTGAAGAGATAACAAATAGGTTAGACAAAGGAGAGCCAATGGATGTTATCTATCTTGACTTCCAAAAGGCCTTTGATAAGGTGCCTCACGGGAGACTGCTGAGTAAAATAAGGGCCCATGGTATTCGAGGCAAGGTACTAACATGGATTGACGATTGGCTGTCAGGCAGAAGGCAGAGAGTTGGGATAAAAGGTTCTTTTTCGGAATGGCAACCGGTGACGAGTGGTGTCCCGCAGGGTTCAGTGTTGGGGCCACAGATGTTCTCTTTATATATTAACGATCTAGATGACGGGACTGGGGGCATTCTGGCTAAGTTTGCCGATGATACAAAGATAGGTGGAGGGGCAGGTAGTATGGAGGAGTTGGGGAGGCTGCAGAAAGATTTAGACAGTTTAGGAGAGTGGTCCAAGAAATGGCTGATGAAATTCAACGTGGGCAAGTGCGAGGTCTTGCACTTTGGAAAAAAGAATAGAGGCATGGACTATTTTCTAAACGGTGACAAAATTCATAATGCTGAAGTGCAAAGGGACTTGGGAGTCCTAGTCCAGGATTCTCTAAAGGTAAACTTGCAGGTTGAGTCCGTAATTAAGAAAGCAAATGCAATGTTGTCATTCATCTCAAGAGGCTTGGAATATAAAAGCAGGGATGTACTTCTGAAGCTTTATAAAGCATTAGTTAGGCCCCATTTAGAATACTGTGAGCAATTTTGGGCCCCACACCTCAGGAAGGACATACTGGCACTGGAGCGGGTCCAGCGGAGATTCACACGGATGATCCCAGGAATGGTAGGCCTAACATACGATGAACGTCTGAGGATCCTGGGATTATATTCATTGGAGTTTAGGAGGTTGAGGGGAGATCTAATAGAAACTTACAAGATAATGAATGGCTTAGATAGGGTGGATGTAGGGAAGTTGTTTCCATTAGCAGGGGAGACTAGGACCCGGGGGCACAGCCTTAGAATAAAAGGGAGTCACTTTAGAACAGAGATGAGGAGAAATGTCTTCAGCCAGAGAGTGGTGGGTCTGTGGAATTCATTGCCACAGAGGGCGGTGGAGGCCGGGACGTTGAGTGTCTTTAAGACAGAAGTTGATAAATTCTTGATTTCTCGAGGAATTAAGGGCTATGGAGAGAGAGCGGGTAAATGGAGTTGAAATCAGCCATGATTGAATGGTGGAGTGGACTCGATGGGCTGAATGGCCTTACTTCCGCTCCTATGTCTTATGGTCTTTTGGAGCTGGGTGTCCTGCTCCCGTTCTCCCATGGCCAGGGTTACTCACTCCTCACCACCCAATCAGCAGCCAGCAGCTTCCTGCCCCTGTCCTGTGCTGCTGCTCCCAGATCCCGGGCCTTGCTCTCTCCACATAACCTAGGCATCTCGTGGTGGCCGCCAAGCCAGAGTGCAGAGTGATCCGGCTCTTGGGCCGCTGTTCCCTAGCCCCTGTCTTTGTGAAATGCTTCAGTAATCTGCATTACAGCCGAGGTATGCTGCTGGTGGAGTTTGTGACTATTTGGGAAGATCTGATGGCGTATGCTGCTTTGTCCTCAATGGTGTTGAGCCCCTTGAATGTTATTCGCCTCTCGTCAATGTGACTGTAGTTGGCCTGCACTTTACACAAATTCAAGGTAGTGCCAGCTGGCTTCCGTGAAAGAAACTCACATCTTGAATTGGAAAGAAAGAAGGCTAAATTTTAAGCTACAGTGCATTCGCTAGCGCCTTGACTTGCACAGTAGACCTTTGTGCTGTTGGGCATGAATGGTGAGTGTGGCAGTATATCTGAGGTTTGGCATGGGGAAGAAACTTAACTAATTCATTCAAACATTTGATAAGAATTCAACATTGATACAAACAAACCTTGAAGAAACATCCTCACAATCAATGTTTGATCTGTGTGGATATATTGAAATCAGCTGCTCTTGTAGCTCTGAGAACAGGATGTGCATACAAAAGATAATTATATCCTTGAAACATGAACAAGATTAGATCACAGTTTACATTGCCTTAGTGAATAATATGATACTATCAGCAGCATCTGGATCATCTGGAGATGAGTTAGGGAAGAGCAATAAATGCTGGCCTTCTGAGCAAAGTACAAAATAACCCAAGACTGAATAAAAATCAGACTAAATCTCAAAGCATTAGCCACGGGTACTAATGAACAAGGCTGGCTTCCTCTGTTATTCACTCACCACACAACAGTTCATTGTTCTCTGTTTCTTGAGATAAACGTTAATGACTCAACCAGACACTAACACTAGATACTCGCAGCACATAAAAAATAAATTTGGGCTGAGGGTTTATGGAATTGATTTCATGGCGAAGAGTGATTCTGGACAAGTGATCATGGCATCACGGAAGGCAATGAGATAATAAATAGGGAGGACAAATACCTAGGACCTCTAGGTCCTGTATACATTTCCTAAGAACTGCCGTTCTTTCAAAGGGACAAGAAATTCAGATCTGGTAGGTCAAAGCAAAGCAAAATATACATATGTAAGACAAGCTAGCATTGCGTGGAGCTGAAAAAGCCCACTTCGGTCGGCTAAATAAACACGAAAGGAGCATAGAAAACATACCCGTGAAGGACAAGCAGCAAATCACATTTGTAACCCAATGCGACCTGAATATTGACCTCTTGGTTGACATCAAACCCTCTATAATCCCGAAGGTTCTGGAGAAAGCTGGGCCGTCCTTTTAACTAATGGCTTCATACTTTACATGTTCGCAGATGGAGTAAATAAAGGAATGCTCTCTCCCGTCTAATTCTGTAGAGCAGAATGTTTCTGTTTTATTCTGCATATCTGCTTGAGGATATGGAGAGTGAGGCCATTGTGAGACTCATGGATAAAAGGTAGCTGTTGGGAGATTGGGAGGCTCCTCTGGAGCGGACAAGTCAAAACATTATTGCTGAAGGCTTTGTTGTGAGGGTGCCACTGTTGCAACTGTATAGAACCTTAGTTAGGCCACACTTGGAGTATAGTGTTCAATTCTGGTCGCCAGAACTCCAGAGGGATGTGGAGGCCTTAGAGAGGGTGCAGAAGAGATTTACCAGGATGTTGCCTGGTATGCAGGGCATTAGCTATGAGGAGCGGTTGAATAAACTCGTTCTCACTGGAACGACGGAGGTTGAGGGGCGACCTGACAGAGGTCTACAAAATTATGAGGGGCATAGACAGAGTGGATAGTCAGAGGCTTTTCCCCGGGGTAGAGTGGTCAATTACTAGGGGGCAAGGGTTTAAGGTGCGAGGGGCAAGGTTTAGAGGAGATGTATGAGGCAAGTTTTTTACGCAGAGGGTAGTGGGAGGAAGCTGCCGGAGGAAGTGGTGGAAGCAGAGACGATAGTGACATTTATGGGGCATCTTGACAAATACATGAATAGGTTGGGAATAGAGGGATACGGACCCAGGAAGTGTAGAAGATTTTAGTTTAGATGGGCAGCATGGTCGGCACAGGCTTGGAGGGCCGAAGGGCCTGTTCCTGTGCTGTACTTTTCTTTGGTCTTTGCCCTTGGTTAGGTTTTCTTTTTGATGTCAACCGTGGCCCCATTTGCTCTGTTAGGTGTCTGGTGATATGCATCACTGTAAATGCACAAGGGGTTAATGTAAATACACTACACCTAGCTAGACACTAGAGGGAACACCAGAGACATGACACACAGACATTCAACCAATAGGTCAGTAAGATAGGACATGACCAATGGGCATTCACGATACACATAGAGGTGACACTACCACATTACACCAACCCATATAAAAGGATACATCACACATGCTCAGTCTCTTTCCAGTGGAGACACTCAGTGAGTACACAGGGTTGATTTGAAACACATCACACCCACCACGTGGATTGTAGCAGACTGGTTCGCCAGTCTGAGTAGCTATAGAAGGATTAACAGTAGAGTTGAATCCAAGTAGGAGAATTGTTAATAGTTTAATAAACGTGTTAAAGCCATCTCCAAGTCTGAACCTTCCTTTGTCAGAGTGCACATCAAGGAAGCAGCTTATGCTACGTCAAGACCATAACAAAACAAGGTGGACGTAAATAATCCCTCAGCCGATATCACTGATAACTGATATCAGCAATCTCAAACTTTAACTCCGTTTAATTCTTTTCTCCCAGAACTGCTGAGTGTTTTCCAGTATTTTCTGTTCTGTTTGTTATTTTATATTTCCAGCGTCCATAACAATTTGCATTCATCATTGAAAAGCAACTCATTTGTCGTGTTTCTCTTTGTGGGATCTTGTTGTGCGGACATCTTTGTTGCCAGTTTTCCTCCATCATAACAATGGTGACACTTCAGATGTACTTAGTTGCCTATGAAGCACTTGGATATGTCCTGAAATCATCGAAGGCGCAACAGAAATGTAAGTCTTTCTTATTTTCTTGGGCATATGGTGATGAAATGGAGAATAGAGGTGATGTTCAGGATTGCCCCACTTCTTGTAGAAGGAGGTGGCTGAGTTGGTGGCAAATCGCAGGGGTGCTATGGCAACTCACTTTGGTTTTCACTGTCACTGCACATCTCGGAAGCAGTCAGAAAACTCCCAAAGTCCATTGCGGTGAAAATATTAGGAACAGGAAATCCCGCACAGCAACCTCTGCTCTCCCAATATTCCTTCTCTGCAAATGTGCTGGATAAACAGAGGGTGGAATTTTGCAGTCCCCCATGGCAGATTTAATGGCGGTGGGGGGCAGGGGGAGGGGGGGATGTGTGACCATCATGGTGGGCCCCCATTCACGCCAGAGGTCAACATAAAACTGTTTTGCACCCTGTAATGGATGAAGGCCCACCTGGAATTGATACCACCCCTGCCCAAACATCCAACCCACTGGCAGGATATCACGCCAGTCTGAAACACATCCAGACCAACGTGACATGGGCATATCAGTACTCACCTGAAAGAATGCCTTGGGCCACCTACCGGGAGTTTAAAGTGGAGGCCTCCAGTGACCAAGGACCCTGGAACTGATGCACAGAAGAAGAATAACAGATGGGACAGCTGTGGGGGCACAGAAAAGGTTCACACCTACACACCGCCATGCCTGTTCACCCCCACACCCCCATTCCTGTTCACACCTACACATCCCCATGCCTGTTCACTATTACACACCATCATGCTTGTTCACCCCCATGTCTTTTCACACCTACATACCCCTATGCCTGTTCACACCTACACACCGCCATGCCTGTTCACCCTCATGCCTATTCACACCTACACATCCCCATGCCTGTTCACCCTCCATGTCTGTTCGTGGAATTTACAGTGCAGAAGGAAGCCATTCAGCCCATCGAGTCTGCACCGGCTCTTGGAAAGAGCACCCTACCCAAGGTCAACACCTCCACCCGATCTCCATAACCCAGTAACCCCACCCAACACTAAGGGCAATTTTGGACACTAAGGGCAATTTAACATGGCCAATCCACCTAACCTGCACATCTTTGGACTGTGGGAGGAAACCGGAGCACCCGGAGGAAACCCACACACACACGGGGAGAACGTGTAGACTCCGCACTTTGCACCTACATACCCCCATGTCTGTTCACACCGACACACCGCCATGCCTGTTCACCACCATGCCTGTTCACACCAACACACCGCCATGTTTGCTCACACATACACACCGCCATGCCTGTTCACTGCCATGCCTGTTCACACCAACACACCGCCATGCTTGTTTTCACCTACACACCACCATGCCTGTTTGCAATCCAGAGACCCAGGGTAATGCCCTGGCACTCATGTTCGAATCCCACCATGGCAGATGTTGACATTTGAATTCAATAAAAATCTGGAATTAAAAGCCTAATGATGACTATGAAACCATTGCTGAATGTCATGAACCCCATCTGGTTCACTAATGTCCTTCAGGGAAGGAAATCTGCCAACCTTACCTGGTCTAGCCTACATATGACTCCAGACCCACATAATGATGCAGTTGACTCTTAACTGCCCTCCACTGAAATGGCTAACAAGCCACTCAGTCCAAGGGCATGGGGGCATGTGGATGTGAATGGACATGGGGGAGGGGTGGAGGTGTGAATAGGCATGGGAGATGTAGATGTGAATGGGCATAGGGGATGTAAGTGTGAATGGGCATGGGGTGTGTGTAGGTGTGAACAGGCATGGAGGGTGGAGGTATGAATGGGCATGGGGATGTGTGGGTGTATATGGGCATGGGGGGCATGTAGATGTGAATGAACATGGGGGTGTATAGGTGTGAAGAGGCATGGAGAGTGTAGGTATGAATGGGGATGTGGGTGTGAGTGAGCATGGAGTGTGTAGATGTGAATGGGCATGGGGGTGTGTAGGTATGAATGGGCATGGGGGTGTAGATGTGAATGGGTACAGGGGTGTAGGTATGAATGGGCATGGGGGTGTAGGTGTGAACAGGCATGGGGCGTGTAGGTGTGAATGGGCATGGGGGGCATGTAGATGTGAGCAGGCATGGGGCGTGTCGAAAGGAATGGGCATGGGGTGTAGATGTGAATGGGCATGGGGTGTGTGAATGGACATGGGGAATGGAGGTATGAATGGACATGAGGGTGTAGGTGAATGGGCATGGGGGTGTGTAGGTGTGAATGGGCATGGGGGGGTGTAATGAATAGGCTTGGGGGGTGTAGGTGTGAACAGACGTGGTGAGGTGAGAGGGAATTGTGGCTCACATGGAGGTGTCCATGGTGTCAACTGATGAGTCCTGGGAGTCATACGTAGGGTGGGAGGATGAGAATTTGGTAATAACAGATGAAGGGGTACTGATGGTTGTTGGAGGAGGTAGGGTGTACAAGCAGATTCTGAGGGTAGGCAGAATGAGGGGGGACTCATGTATTGCAATGGGGACTGGCTCCTCGGTAAGGTAGGGAACGTGGATATTCATCTGCCTGGGATGGAGGGTGACGCTGCAAAAGCTTTCTCATGGTTTCAGTGATGGAATCTATGTCTGCACGCTTCTCCAGCAGAAATTGGAGATTATGCTGGACCAGTGTTTCTATGACACCCACCGCCCTCACCATGGAGACTTCAATGCATGTACACATTGGCACTACTTCACCAGAGAGCATGTAGATGGGCTCCTCCACCTCACGTGCCACTCTCTTGAGGGCCTCCGACACCTCTGCCTGATATTTCCCCACCTCTTACAGTTTCCCCAGCATCTCGTGCAGGGCCCATCCCAGCGGCTCTTCATCCAACTTGGACATTGCAGACACCTTTGAGTGCTGGTCAGCTTGACTGACCCTGCCTCCTGCTGCAGACATGTGTCCTTGCGCTGACCACTAGAATGTGACACCCTGCCTGAACTACATGTAGTGCCCACCAAGGTGTGTATCTCTGCACTGGTGGAAGGTCCAGGTGACTGCGGTGACGCATCTACATCTGCACTTTCCTCCTCTTCCCTCATGCCCTCAGTCCTCTGTGGGGCTGGATAAACTGGTGGGCAGGGCCTCCTCTTGTTTCCTTGCCCTCTTCATGCCGGGACCTGTAAGTGAGAGAGGAGAGAGAGCCAGTGACTGTATGAGCTGCCTCCAACATGGAGGAACACATGATCCTTCGATTTCTACATGACTATATTATGCTTGGATTCTTACTGGATGGAGGCTGCCCATCTTTGCAGTTTCAGTCTGGTTCCTCCCCTACCAGTGAGGTTCTTGAGGGCAGATCATCTTCTCTTCTGTACCTCAACCTTTTCTGCACAAAGAGAGAGCAATTAGGTTTCATGCATCTGTCTCATGCCTCCTATCTTAGAGAAACCCCATAGTAGTAGTGAACAGCATGGGGCCCGCAGGCTGTATGCGACCATCAGGGTTCCGAGGGTAACCCACAAAGCAGTGGGGAGAATTTTCCCCCCAAATGACTAAATGCAATTTAAGGCACATAAGTCGATGCAAATCATGCCAATTGGTCCACAGTGATTCCTATCAAGATTTTCTTGCACTTATTCATATTTTTGGAGGGTGGTGTGATTTGCATCAGCACAGTGAAGGGCGGGGCCTAAACACACTGGCAAGCCTGGCTTCACAGAGATCAGGGCACCTTTTTTAAAGGGTGACCGATCTCAAAGTGACAATAAAGAGCCCCCATTTGGGAAATCTCTCATATTGTTGCTCGTTGCCCCATGTGCAGCTTTACTGGTTTCCATCATCGTAATTCTTTTCCTACCAGTATTACTAAAGTGATAGACATGTAACGCAAGGGCACATGAAGTGAGGTGCGTGCAGACTGCGCATGAAGTGAGGTACGTGGTGAAGGCGGTGGGGGAGCAGTGGACTAGCAAAGCAGAGACTCAGAGTAATGCTCTGGGGAGCCAGGTTCAAATCCCACCACTGCAGATGGTGAAATTTGAATTAAATAAAAATCTAAAATTAAAAGTATAATGATGACCATCAAACCATTGTCGTAAAAATCCATCTGGTTCAATAATGTCCTTTAGGGAAGGAAATCTGCTATCCTTACCTGACCTGGCCTATGTGTGACTCCAGATCCACAGCACTATGGTTGACTCTTAAGTGTCCCTTCAAGGGCAATTAGGGATGGGCAACAAATGCTAGCCCAGCCTGCGAAGCCCACAACCCATGAACGAATGTAAAAAAAATGTGCTGACTGCACAACGACTGCGTGATCCTTGTGCTCCCTCTGCATCCAATCAAAATGCTGCTATGGTTCAATTGGCAGATCCTGCAAATTCTAGATACGCAAGTGCAGTTGGCATAATTACCCTATTCTGGGAGACCGGTGGACGTGGGAGGTGGCACTTTTCACTGTTATTTTTGTGCTTTAAGTAAGGTAGATGTAAATAGGTTTTTTGGTTTTGGAATTTGAAGTTAATGGCAGCTCTATTAATGTATAAATGATTAGCAAATTCCTTGTGCAGGATTCTCTCTTGGCTGGATCCTTCGTTTCTCAAGCTGCGCAGTCACGTCAGCGGATTTCCCGGTAGCGTGGGAGTGCCCACAATGGGAAACCGTATTGACCAGCTGCCGGGATGGAGGATCCCGCTGCCAGCAGAGGCGCACAGCACCAAAAAATGGATGCAGCCACTGAGGCCCATATCCCCTGCCATTCAGTGAGGTGGGTTTGAGCAGTTGAGGGTTCACTTACACTGATAGAATGGATGAGGTCATTCATCTATTTCCTGCACTGCAGGGCAGTCCTTTAGTGGAGGCCCTGGATACTGACTGCCTGAAAGATTTCCTCTTGTGTAGGGTTGGTCAGACTGCTCGACCACCTCCTTCCATCCTAAAAGTCTCCAGAGCTTCCTGGGATTGGAGGACCATTTCCTCCTTCAATGCTGGGTACGTTGATGTCTGGGCACTTTAAAAAAATGGTGCATGGATATGACGGCGGGGCACGCGCCATCCAGCCCACTCCATTGCATGAAATCCCTCATTAATTAGGCCAGCATCGCACAACACAGCGCAAATTCCCAGCAACCTCCACGAGGGGAAACATATCCCATTTCCCACCCTCGCTACGGGACTTAGGCTCAGACTGGAAAATTCCACCCAGGGTTTCTGCTACACCTTCAGAAAAATAATTGAGCAACTCCAAGGTTCCTAGCCCAGGAGTGGAATAATCCTGTCTTTGGTGGTTGCTGGGATCCCATTTCAAGCAATGATTTTGGTTTTGAATTACTGTTATCCTTTTTGTTAGTCAGATTTTACTCGTTCTAGGTCCTAACTGTTCCAGTGTGGTGGAAAGCAGACATTAAAATGAGGGGAACAACTTTGGATTTCGGCGGGAGCGGTGCGCAAGGGACTTCTGGGAGGTAAGTTTTTACTTTAAAAACCCTTACCTTTGCAGGAGCAGCACTTTGGATTTCGGCGGGAGCGGTGCGCAAGGGACTTCTGGGAGGTAAGTTTTTACTTTAAAAACCCTTACCTTTGCAGGAGCAGCACTTTGGATTTCGGCGGGAGCGGTGCGCAAGGGACTTCTGGGAGGTAAGTTTTTACTTTAAAAACATTTACCTGGTCCCGCTTCTGTTCTTCTTTTCTGTTTTCTTTTTAAGAAAGGCGGGAACCGGAAGTTCGACCGCGGACTTCTGGGAAGGTTCCGCCCCCCCAACCAATAAATTCTGGTGGAGAGGAAACCCGAGACACTACACGTGTAGTGTCTCCCACCCACCCTCCTCCTCTAACCTAATAATAAGACCCATTGGTGTGAGGTAAGTGCCATATTATTATTATATATTTTTTTTAAATTTTAAATTAATTTATTTATTAACCAGATCTTGGTTGGAGGTTAGAGGGATGGCAGGGAAGGTAGTGCAATGTTCCTCCTGCAGGATGTTTGAGGTGAGGGATGCCGTTAGTGTCCCTGCTGATTTTACCTGCAGGAAGTGCAGCCATCTCCAGCTTCTCCAAGACCGAGTTAGGGAACTGGAGCTGGAGTTGGATGAACTTCGGATCATTCAGGAGGCAGAGGGGGGTCATAGAAGCCAGCTTCAGGGAATTAGTTACACAAAGATTGGAGATAGATGGGTAACTGTAAGAGGGACTGGGAAGAAGCAGTCAGTGCAGGGATCCCCTGCGGTCGTTCCCCTGAGTAACAAGTATACCGCTTTGGATACTTGTGGGGGGGGGGGGGGGACTTACCAGGGGCAAGCCATGGGGTACTGGCCTCTGGCATGGAGTCTGTCCCTGTTGCTCAGAAGGGAAGGGGGGAGAGGAGCAGAGCATTAGTAATTGGGGACTCGATAGTCAGGGGCACAGATAGGAGATTTTGTGGGAGCGAGAGAGACTCACGTTTGGTATGTTGCCTCCCAGGTGCAAGGGTAGGTGATGTCTCGGATCGTGTTTTCCGGGTCCTTAGGGGGGAGGGGGAGCAGCCCCAAGTCGTGGTCCACATTGGCACTAACGACATAGGTAGGAAAGGGGACAAGGATATCAGGCAGGCTTTCAGGGAGCTAGGATGGAAGCTCAGAACTAGAACAAACAGAGTTGTTATCGCTGGGTTGTTGCCCGTGCCACGTGATAATGAGATGAGGAATAGGGATAGAGAGCAATTAAATACGTGGCTACAGGGATGGTGCAGGCGGGAGGGATTCAGATTTCTGGATAACTGGGGCTCTTTCTGGGGAAGGTGGGACCTCTACAGACAGGATGGTCTACATCTGAACCTGAGGGGCACAAATATCCTGGGGGGGAGATTTGTTAATGCTCTTTGGGGGGGTTTAAACTAATACAGCAGGGGCATGGGAACCTGGATTGTAGTTTTAGGGTACGACAGATTGAGAGTATAGAGGTCAGGAGCACAGAATTGACTTCGCAGGAGGGGGCCAGTGTTCAGGTAGGTGGTTTGAAGTGTGTCTACTTCAATGCCAGGAGTATACAAAATAAGGTAGGGGAACTGGCAGCATGGGTTGGTACCTGGGACTTCGATGTTGTGGCCATTTCGGAGACATGGATAGAGCAGGGACAGGAATGGATGTTGCAGGTTCCGGGGTTTAGGTGTTTTAGTAAGCTCAGAGAAGGAGGCAAAAGAGTGGGAGGTGTGGCGCTGCTAGTCAAAAACAGTATTACGGTGGCGGAGAGGATGCTAGATGGGGACTCTTCTTCCGAGGTAGTATGGGCTGAGGTTAGAAACAGGAAAGGAGAGGTCACCCTGTTGAGAGTTTTCTATAGGCCTCCAAATAGTTCTAGGGATGTAGAGGAAAGGATGGCGAAGATGATTCTGGATAAGAGCGAAAGTAACAGGGTAGTTATTATGGGGGACTTTAACTTCCCAAATATTGACTGGAAAAGATATAGTTTGCGTACATTAGATGGGTCGTTTTTTGAACAATGTGTGCAGGAGGGTTTCCTGACACAATATGTTGACAGGCCAACAAGAGGAGAGGCCACATTGGATTTGGTTTTGGGTAATGAACCAGGCCAGGTGTTAGATTTGGAGGTAGGTGAGCACTTTGGGGACAGTGACCACAATTCGGTGACGTTTACGTTAGTGATGGAAAGGGATAAGTATACCCCGCAGGGCAAGATTATAGCTGGGGGAAGGGCAATTATGATGCCATTATACATGACTTGGGGGGGATAGGTTGGAGAAGTAGGCTGCAAGTGTTGGGCACACTGGATATGTGGGGCTGGTTTAAGGAACAGCTACTGCGTGTTCTTGATAAGTACGTACCGGTCAGGCAGGGAGGAAGGCGTCGAGCGAGGGAACCGTGGTATACCAAAGAAGTGGAATCTCTTGTTAAGAGGAAGAAGGAGGCCTATGTGAAGATGAGGAGTGAAGTTTCAGTTGGGGCGCTTAATAGTTACAAGGTAGCGAGGAAGGATCTAAAGAGAGAGCTAAGACGAGCAAGGAGGGGACATGAGAAGTATTTGGCAGGTAGGATCAAGGAAAACCCAAAAGCTTTCTATAGGTATGTCAGGAATAAGCGAATGACTAGGGTAAGAGTAGGGCCAGTCAAGGACAGGGATGGGAAATTGTGTGTGGAGTCTGAAGAGATAGGCGAGATACTAAATGAATATTTTTCGTCAGTATTCACTCAGGAAAAAGATAATGTTGTGGAGGAGAATGCTGACACCCAGGCTATTAGAATATATGGCATTGAGGTACATATGGAAGAGGTGTTGGCAATTCTGGACAGGCTGAAAATAGATAAGTCCCCGGGGCCTGATGGGATTTATCCTAGGATTCTCTGGGAAGCCAGGGAAGAGATTGCTGGGCCATTGGCTTTGATTTTTATGTCATCGTTGGCTACAGGAACAGTGCCAGAGGACTGGAGGATAGCAAATGTGGTCCCTTTGTTCAAGAAGGGGAGTAGAGACAACCCCGGCAACTATAGACCGGTGAGCCTCACGTCTGTTGTGGATAAAGTCTTGGAGGGGATTATAAGAGACAAGATTTATAATCATCTAGATAGGAATAATATGATTAGGGATAGTCAGCATGGCTTTGTGAAGGGTAGGTCATGCCTCACAAACCTTATCGAGTTCTTTGAGAAGGTGACTGAACAGGTAGACGAGGGTAGAGCAGTTGATGTGGTGTATATGGATTTCAGTAAAGCGTTTGATGAGGTTCCCCACGGTAGACAATTGCAGAAAATACGGAGGCTGGGGATTGAGGGTGATTTAGAGATGTGGATCAGAAATTGGCTAGCTGGAAGAAGACAGAGGGTGGTGGTTGATGGGAAATGTTCAGAATGGAGTTCAGTTACAAGTGGCGTACCACAAGGATCTGTTCTGGGGCCGTTGCTGTTTGTCATTTTTATCAATGACCTAGAGGAGGGCGCAGAAGGGTGGGTGAGTAAATTTGCAGACGACACTAAAGTCGGTGGTGTTGTCGACAGTGCGGAAGGATGTAGCAGGTTACAGAGGGACATAGATAAGCTGCAGAGCTGGGCTGAGAGGTGGCAAATGGAGTTTAATGTAGAGAAGTGTGAGGTGATTCACTTTGGAAGGAATAACAGGAATGCGGAATATTTGGCTAATGGTAAAGTTCTTGGAAGTGTGTATGAGCAGAGGGATCTAGGTGTCCATGTACATAGATCCCTGAAAGTTGCCACCCAGGTTGATAGGGTTGTGAAGAAGGCCTCTGGAGTGTTGGCCTTTATTGGTAGAGGGATTGAGTTCCGGAGTCATGAGGTCATGTTGCAGCTGTACAGAACTCTGGTACGGCCGCATTTGGAGTATTGCGTACAGTTCTGGTCACCGCATTATAGGAAGGACGTGGAAGCTTTGGAGCGGGTGCAGAGGAGATTTACCAGGATGTTGCCTGGTATGGAGGGAAAATCTTATGAGGAAAGGCTGATGGACTTGAGGTTGTTTTCGTTGGAGAGAAGAAGGTTAAGAGGAGACTTAATAGAGGCATACAAAATGATCAGGGGGTTAGATAGGGTGGACAGTGAGAGCCTTCTCCCGCGGATGGAAATGGCTGGCACGAGGGGACATAGCCTTAAACTGAGGGGTAATAGATATAGGACAGAGGTCAGAGGTAGGTTCTTTACGCAAAGAGTGGTGAGGCCGTGGAATGCCCTACCTGCAACAGTAGTGAACTCGCCAACATTGAGGGCATTTAAAAGTTTATTGGATAAGCACATGGATGATAATGGCATCGTGTAGGTTAGATGGCTTTTGTTGGACTTCCGGGTGCGGTGATGACCAGCTAAGTCGCACATTTCGGCAGCTCCCGGTGGAATGGACTTTTGGGCTCTTAATAGGAGCCCCATCGGCAATTTTAACGGCAAATAACACTGTGCGGTAATCCAGAAGGGAATCCCCCCCCGGACACGGATGGAAAAAAGAGAGCAAAGTAGCCGGATTGCGGTGGATGCTCTAGAGCAGCGGCCAGGAAGGCAGGCACAAAGCAAGACGGTGTCGGAAGGAGGCAGTTTAATATGGGGCCCTGACCAACAAGAGTTCCTGCGGCGTTGCGTAGATGAACTCAAAAAGGAGATGAAGAAGGAGCTGTTGGCCCCGATATTACAAGCGATTGAGGGGCTAAAGGAGGAGCAAAAGACTCAGGAACAGGAGCTTCGGGTCGTGAAGGCAAAGGCTGCTGAGAATGAGGACGACATACAGGGCCTGGTGGTGAAAACGGAGATCCACGAGGCACAACACAAAAGATGTGTGGAAAGGCTGGAGGTGCTGGAGAATAATGCGAGGAGGAAGAACCTCAGGATTCTTGGTCTTCCCGAAGGTACAGAAGGGGCGGACGTCGGGGCATATGTGAGCACGATGCTGCACTCGTTAATGGGATCGGAGGCCCCGACGGGTCCGCTGGAGGTGGAGGGAGCCTATCGGGTTATGGCGCGAAGACCGAGGGCTGGAGAAATTCCTCGAGCAATAGTGGTGAGATTTCTCCGATACAAGGACAGAGAGATGGTCCTCAGATGGGCAAAGAAAACTCGGAGCAGTAGGTGGGAGAACGCGGTGATCGGCGTATACCAAGATTGGAGTGCGGAGGTGGCGAGAAGGAGGGCAAGCTTTAATCGGGCCAAGGCGGTGTTGCATAAAAGGAAGGTCAAATTCGGAATGCTGCAACCGGCAAGACTGTGGGTCACACATCTAGGGAAACACCCCTACTTCGAAACGGCAGATGAGGCGTGGACATTTATTGTCGAGGAGAAGCTGGAGTGAGCAGGCCAGAAAAAGAACGTTTGGGGCAAAAGTGGGGGGGTGAATATGTGGGATGAAGGGGGGAAAAAGGGGAAGAGATGACTTCCCAAGTTGTTAAACCTGCGACCCTGTAACTTCTCTCTCTTCCCCATGTCGTGGGGGAGGGGGTGAGAGGAGGATGAGGAGCTGAGGGCGCCGGCCATTGGGGGCGGGGCCAAAAGGGAAGCGCGGGCTTTGTTCCCGTAATTGTGGTAATTGTGAGTGGCAAACTGCAAGGGGAGGCGGTGGTATTAGTGAACGTATATGCCCCGAACTGGGATGATGCCAATTTTATGAGGAGTATGTTAGGACGAATCCCGGATCTAGAAGTGGGGAAGTTGGTAATGGGTGGAGACTTTAATACGGTGCTGGACCCAGGGCTGGACAGATCGAGGTCCAGGACCGGAAGGAGGCCGGCTGCAGCTGGGGTGCTTAAGGATTTTATGGAGCAGATGGGAGGAGTAGATCCCTGGAGATTTAGTAGACCTAGGAGTAAGGAGTTTTCGTTTTTCTCCTATGTACACAAAGTATTTTCACGAATAGATTTTTTTGTTTTGGGAAGGGCACTGATCCCAAAGGTGACGGGGACGGAGTACACGGCTATAGCCATCTCGGATCATGCTCCACACTGGGTGGACCAGGAGATAGGGGAAGAAAAACAACAGCTTCCACCCTGGAGAATGGACATGAGATTATTGGCAGATGAGGGGGGGTGTTTAAGGGTGAGGGGGTGTATTGAAAGGTACATAGAACATAGAACATAGAAAATACAGCACAGAACAGGCCCTTCGGCCCACGATATTGTGCCGAACCTTTGTCCTAGATTAATCATAGATTATCATTGAATTTACAGTGCAGAAGGAGGCCATTCGGCCCTTTGAGTCTGCACCGGCTCTTGGAAAGAGCACCATACCCAAACTCAACACCTCCACCCAACACCAAGGGCAATTTGGACATTAAGGGCAATTTATCATTGGCCAATTCACCTAACCCGCACATCTTTGGACTGTGGGAGGAAACCGGAGCACCCGGAGGAAACCCACGCAGACACGGGGAGGACGTGCAGACTCCGCACAGACAATGACCCAAGCCGGAATCGAACCTGGGACCATGGAGCTGTGAAGCAATTGCGCTATCCACAATGCTACCGTGCTGCCCTTAAGAACAAATAAATCTACACTATATCATTTTACCGTCATCCATGTACCTATCCAATAGCTGCTTGAAGGTCCCTAATGTTTCCGACTCAACTACTTCCACAGGCAGTGCATTCCATGCCCCCACTACTCTCTGGGTAAAGAACCTACCTCTGATATCCCTCCTATATCTTCCACCTTTCACCTTAAATTTATGTCCCCTTGTAATGGTGTGTTCCACCCGGGGAAAAAGTCTCTGACTGTCGACTCTATCTATTCCCCTGATCATCTTATAAACCTCTATCAAGTCGCCCCTCATCCTTCTCCGTTCTAATGAGAAAAGGCCAAGCACCCTCAACCTTTCCTCGTAAGACCTACTCTCCATTCCAGGCAACATCCTGGTAAATCTTCTTTGCACCTTTTCCAGAGCTTCCACATCCTTCCTAAAATGAGGCGACCAGAACTGTACACAGTACTCCAAATGTGGCCTTACCAAAGTTTTGTACAGCTGCATCATCACCTCACGGCTCTTAAATTCAATCCCTCTGTTAATGAACGCGAGCACACCATAGGCCTTCTTCACAGCTCTATCCACTTGAGTGGCAACTTTCAAAGATGTATGAACATAGACCCCAAGATCTCTCTGCTCCTCCACATTGCCAAGAACTCTACCGTTAACCCTATATTCCGCATTCATATTTGTCCTTCCAAAATGGACAACCTCACACTTTTCAGGGTTAAACTCCATCTGCCACTTCTCAGCCCAGCTCTGCATCCTATCTATGTCTCTTTGCAGCCGACAACAGCCCTCCTTACTATCCACAACTCCACCAATCTTCGTATCGTCTGCAAATTTACTGACCCACCCTTCAACTCCCTCATCCAAGTCATTAATGAAAATCACAAACAGCAGAGGATCCAGAACTGATCCCTGCGGTACACCACTGGTAACTGGGATCCAGGCTGAATATTTGCCATCCACCACCACTCTCTGACTTCTATCGGTTAGCCAGTTCGTTATCCAACTGGCCAAATTTCCCACCATCCCATGCCTCCTTACTTTCTGCATAAGCCTACCATGGGGAACTTTATCAAATGCCTTACTAAAATCCATGTACACCACATCCACTGCTTTACCTTCATCCGCATGCTTGGTCACCTCCTCAAAGAATTCAATAAGATTTGTAAGGCAAGACCTTCCCCTCACAAATCCGTGCTGACTATCCCTAATCAAGCAGTGTCTTTCCAGATGCTCAGAAATCCTATCCTTCAGTACCCTTTCCATTACTTTGCCTACCACCGAAGTAAGACTAACTGGCCTGTAATTCCCAGGGTTATCCCTAGTTCCTTTTTTGAACAGGGGCACGACATTCGCCACTCTCCAATCCCCTGGTACCACCCCTGTTGACGGTGAGGACGAAAAGATCATTGCCAACGGCTCTGCAATTTCATCTCTTGCTTCCCATAGAATCCTTGGATATATCCCGTCAGGCCCGGGGGACTTGTCTATCCTCACGTTTTTCAAAATGCCCAACACATCTTCCTTCCTGACAAGTATTTCCTCGAGCTTACCAATCTGTTTCACACTGTCCTCTCCAACAATATCGCCCCTCTCATTTGTAAATACAGAAGAAAAATACTCATTCAAGACCTCTCCTATCTCTTCAGACTCAATACACAATTTCCCGCTACTGTCCTTGATCGGACCTACCCTCGCTCTAGTCATTCTCATATTTCTCACATATGTGTAAAAGGCCTTGGGGTTTTCCTTGATCCTGCCCACCAAAGATTGTTCATGCCCTCTCTTAGCTCTCCTAATCCCTTTCTTCAGTTCCCTCCTGGCTATCTTGTATCCCTCCAATGCCCTGTCTGAACCTTGTTTCCTCAGCCTTACATAAGTCACCTTTTTCCTTTTAACAAGACATTCAACCTCTCTTGTCAACCATGGTTCCCTCACTCGACCATCTCTTCCCTGCCTGACAGGGACATACATATCAAGGACACGTAGCACCTGTTCCTTGAACAAGTTCCACATTTCACTTGTGTCCTTCCCTGCCAGCCTATGTTCCCAACTTATGCACTTCAATTCTTGTCTGACAACATCGTATTTACCCTTCCCCCAATTGTAAACCTTGCCCTGTTGCACGTACCTATCCCTCTCCATTACTAAAGTGAAAGTCACAGAATTGTGGTCACTATCTCCAAAATGCTCCCCCACTAACAAATCTATCATTTGCCCTGGTTCATTACCCAGTACTAAATCCAATATTGCCCCTCCTCTGGTCGGACAATCTACATACTGTGTTAGAAAAGCTTCCTGGACACACTGCACAAACACCACCCCATCCAAACTATTTGATCTAAAGAGTTTCCACTCAATATTTGGGAAGTTAAAGTCGCCCATGACTACTACCCTATGACTTCTGCACCTTTCCAAAATCTGTTTCCCAATCTGTTCCTCCACATCTCTGTTACTATTCGGGGGCCTATAGAAAACTCCTAACAAGGTGACTGCTCCTTTCCTATTTCTGACTTCAACCCATACTACCTCAATAGGGTGATACTCCTCGAACTGCCTTTCTGCAGCTGTTATACTATCTCTAATTAATAATGCCACCCCCCCCACCTCTTTTACCACCCTCCCTAATCTTATTGAAACATCTATAACCAGGGACCTCCAACAACCATTTCTGCCCCTCTTCTATCCAAGTTTCCGTGATGGCCACCACATCGTAGTCCCAAGTACCGATCCATGCCTTAAGTTCACCCACCTTATTCCTGATGCTTCTTGCGTTGAAGTATACACACTTCAACCCATCTCCGTGCCTGCAAATACTCTCCTTTGTCAGTGTTCCCTTCCCCACTGCCTCATTACATGCTTTGGCGTCCTGAATATCGTACTTGGAACTTAATGATAATGGGGAGGTACAGGTGGGAGTGGTCTGGGAGGCGCTGAAGGCAGTGGTTAGAGGGGAGCTGATATCTAATAGGGCACATAAAGGAAAGCAGGAGGGTAGGGAAAGGGAGCAGTTGTTGAAAGAACTTCTGAGGGTGGACAGACAATACGCGGAGGCACCGGAGGAGGGACTATACAGGGAAAGGCAAAGGCTACATGTAGAATTTGACTTGTTGACTACGGGTAATGCATAGGCACAATGGAGGAAGGCACAGGGTGTACAGTACGAATATGGGGAGAAGGCAAGTAGGTTGTTGGCCCACCAACTGAGGAAAAGGGGAGCAGCGAGGGAGATAGGGGAGGTGAGAGATGAGGAGGGAGAGATGGAGCAGGGAGTGGAGAGAGTGAATGGAGTGTTGAAGGCATTTTACGAAAGACTATATGAAGCTCAGCCCCCGGACGGGAAGGAGAGAATGATGTGCTTTCTGGATCAGCTGGAATTCCATAAGGTGTATGAGCAGGAGAGAGTGGGGCTGGGAGCACAGATTGAGACGGAGGAAGTAGTGAAAGGGATTGGGAGCATGCAGGCGGGGAAGGCCCCGGGACCAGATGGATTCCCAGTTGAATTCTATAAGAAATATTTGGACTTGCTGGCCCCGCTACTGATGATAACATTTAATGAGGCGAGGGAAAGGGGGCAGCTGCCCCCGACTATGTCAGAGGCAACAATATCGCTCCTCCTAAAGAAGGAAAAAGACCCGCTGCAATGCGGGTCATACAGGCCCATTTCCCTCCTGAATGTGGATGCTAAGATTCTGGCCAAGGTAATGGCAATGAGGATAGAGGATTGTGTCCCGGGGGTGGTTCATGAGGACCAAACTGGGTTTGTGAAGGGGAGACAGCTAAATACAAATATACGGAGGCTGCTAGGGGTAATGATGATGCCCCCACCAGAGGGAGAAGCGGAGATACTGGTGGCGATGGATGCCGAGAAAGCATTTGATAGAGTGGAGTGGGATTATTTGTGGGAGGTGTTGAGGAGATTTGGCTTTATTGTAGCGCACAAAGACTCACGAGAGACGAATAGAGATGAAGTCGATGAGGCTTTATTAAGCGTGACTTGTTCCCCGCAGTTCAGTAACAGACTGGCCTGCGGGGGAGAACTCCTGGTTCTTATACTCCGCCTTCAGGGCGGAGCTAGAGGTCAACAGCCAACCAGGACCCGGGATCTGTCAGCCAATGACATCACGGCTTCACAGTCCCACATGACCCCTAATGCATACTACCACATTCACCCCTTGTTAAAAATGAACCCGGCGGGGTGGTGCTTCGCATGGTGGTAAGGGTTGACAAGGCTGGTCCTGGGAGGAAAACTTTTGCATGTCATCACAGTATGTACAGGATTTTTTTTTGTTTTGCACTATTTACAGTAGTCGTAAGGGGGAAAGGAAAAAAAGTTCTCGTTAAAGTCCACAACATTGTAGTGTTACATCCATGCCCCGAGTCGGTCGGGCGGTCTGGTCGTCCTTGTCGATCGCCTCGGTGGTGGTGCTTGTTCCCGTGTTGTCGTCTCCGGGAGCCTTACGGTTTCTGCTTCAGCTTCACTTCTGGTCGGACCTGGGAGGAGGACCGATCCTCCCGGGAAGGGGGCGGTGGCGGGGTGCGCCGGTGGCAGGGAGGGGGTGATTGGTGTCGGGGGGGTGTGCGTGTTGCCGGCGGGTGCCAGATCTCGCAGGGAGACCGTGTCCTGTCGGCCGTCGGGGTACTCCACGTAAGCGTACTGCGGGTTCACGTGGAGGAGGTGAACCCTCTTGACCAACGGGTCCGACTTGTGCACCCGCACATGTTTTCGGAGCAAGATGGGTCCTGGGGCCGCCAGCCAGGTCGGCAGCGACGTTCCAGAGGAGGACTTCCTGGGGAAGACAAGGAGGCGCTCATGAGGCGTTTGGTTAGTGCTAGTACACAGTAGCGACCGGATGGAGTGGAGAGCGTCCGGAAGGACCTCCTGCCACCGTGAAACTGGGAGATCCCTGGAGCGTAGGGCCAGTAGGACGGTCTTCCAGACCGTGCCGTTCTCCCTCTCTACTTGCCCGTTCCCACGGGGGTTGTAGCTGGTCGTCCTGCTCGAGGCTATACCATTGCTGAGCAGGAACTGGCGCAGCTCGTCACTCATGAAGGAGGACCCCCTGTCGCTGTGGACGTATGCTGGGGCAACCGAACAGTGTGAATATGGTGTTAAGGGCTTTAATGTCTGTGGCCGCTGTCATGTCAGGGCAGGGGATGGCGAAGGGGAAACGGGAGTACTCGTCCACCACATTCAGGAAGTATGTGTTGCGGTCGGTGGAGGGGAGGGGCCCTTTGAAATCCAGACTAAGGCGTTCAAAGGGACGGGAAGCCTTGATCAGGTGCGCACCATCCAGCCTGAAAAAGTGCGGTTTGCACTCTGCGCAGATGTGGCAGTTCCTTGTGACTGTACGGACCTCCTCCACAGAGTAGGGGAGGTTGCGGGACTTTATAAAGTGGTAGAACCGAGTGACCCCCGGGTGGCAGAGGTCCTCGTGGAGGGTTTCGAGGCGGTTAATTTGTGCGTTGGCACATGTGCCGCGGGACAGGGCATCGGACGGTTCGTTCAGCTTTCCGGGACGGTACAGGATCTCATAGTTGAAGGTGGAGAGCTCGATCCTCCACCTTAAGATCTTGTCGTTTTTAATTTTGCCCCGCTGTGCATTATCGAACATGAAGGCTACCGACCGTTGGTCCGTGAGGAGAGTGAATCTCCTGCCGGCCAGGTAATGCCTCCAATGTCGCACAGCTTCCACTATGGCTTGGGCTTCCTTTTCCACTGAGGAATGGCGGATTTCTGAAGCGTGGAGGGTTCGGGAGAAAAAGGCCACGGGTCTGCCCGCTTGGTTAAGGGTGGCCGCTAGAGCTACATCGGAGGCGTCGCTCTCGACCTGGAAGGGGAGGGACTCGTCGATGGCGCGCATCGTGGCCTTTGCGATATCCGCTTTGATGCGGCTGAAGGCCTGGCAAGCCTCTGTCGACAGAGGGAAGGTCGTGGTCTGTATTAGGGGGCGGGCCTTGTCTGCGTACTGGGGGACCCACTGGGCGTAATATGAAAAGAACCCCAGGCAGCGTTTTAGGGCTTTTGAGCAGTGAGGGAGGGGAAATTCCATGAGGGGGCGCATGCGTTCGGGGTCGGGGCCTATTATCCCATTGCGCACTACATATCCCAAGATGGCTAGCCGGTTTGTGCTGAAAACGCACTTGTCCTCGTTGTATGTGAGGTTCAAGGCTTTAGCGGTCTGGAGGAATTTTTGGAGGTTGGCGTCGTGGTCCTGCTGATCGTGGCCGCAGATGGTTATGTTGTCGAGATACGGGAACGTGGCCTGCAACCCGTGTTGATCAACCATTCGGTCCATCTCTCGTTGGAAGACCGAGACCCCGTTTGTGACGCCAAATGGGACCCTTAGGAAATGGTATAATCGCCCGTCTGCCTCGAAGGCTGTGTACTTGCGGTCACTTGGGCGGATGGGGAGCTGATGGTAGGCGGACTTGAGGTCCACGGTGGAGAAGACCTTATATTGGGCAATCCGATTGACCATGTCGGATATGCGGGGCAGAGGGTACGCATCTAGTTGTGTGTACCTGTTGATGGTCTGGCTATAGTCTATGACCATCCTTTGCTTCTCCCCTGTCTTTACTACTACCACCTGTGCTCTCCAGGGACTATTGCTGGCCTGGATTATGCCTTCCTTCAGTGGCCGCTGGACTTCGGACCGAATGAATGTCCGGTCCTGGGCGCTGTACCGTCTGCTCCTAGTGGCGACGGGTTTGCAATCCGGGGTGAGGTTTGCAAACAAGGATGGGGGCTCAACCTTGAGGGTTGCGAGGCCGCAGATAGTGAGTGGGGGTATTGGGCCGCCGAATTGGAAGGTTAGGCTCTGCAGATTGCACTGGAAGTCTAATCCCAGTAATGTGGGCGCGCAGAGTTGGGGAAGGACGTAGAGCCTGTAGTTTTTAAACTCCCTCCCTTGCACCGTTAGAGTTACTATGCAGAAGCCTTTAATCTGTACGGAGTGGGATCCTGCAGCTAGGGAAATCTTTTGCGCACTGGGACGGATGGTCAAAAAACAGCGTCTTACCGTGTCGGGGTGGATGAAGCTTTCTGTGCTCCCGGAGTCGAGCAGGCATGGTGTCTCGTGCCCGTTTATCAGCACCGTTGTTGTCGTCGTCTGGAGCGTCCGGGGCCGTGCTTGGTCCAGCGTCATTGAGGCCAGACGTGATCGTAGTGCTTGAGCGTCTTCCTCGAACCCCGTGGAGCCGTCGACACTGGGGTCCGTTGTTGCCGTCCAAGATGGCGGCGGGGGTGAACAAAATGGCCGCCCCCATGCATCGCACATGGCTGGGGGGTCACAAGATGGCGGCGGGGGTGGACAAAATGGCCACCCCCATGCGTCGCACAGGGCTGGGGGGTCCCAAGATGGCGGCGCCCCTCCTCCCCTCGTGGTGGCCGGGACCCAAAATGGCGGCGCCTGCGGGTCGCACATGGGGCGCTGGGGGGGTTGGGGAGCTTTTGAAACGCGCAGGACTCCTTGTTTTCCGGGGACAGCGGTGGCCGGGACCCAAAATTGCTGCGCTTGCGGGTCGTACATAGGGCACTGGGGGGGTTGGGGAGGGTTAGAAACGCGCAGGACTGCTTCTTCTCCTGGGACAGCGGCGACCTCCCGGGACCGGCACACAGCCGCAAAATGGCCCTTTTTCCCGCAGCTCTTGCAAATCGCTGCGCGGGCCGGGCAGCGCTGCCGGGGGTGTTTCGCCTGGCCGCAGAAATAGCAGCGGGCTCCCCCGGGACGACTTGGAGTCTGAACCGCGCAAGCCTGTGGGGTGGGGGGGGGGGGTTTGTCGCGACGGGGGTCCACGGAGCCCAAGGGGCTGCCGCGCGGTCGGGGCCGTACGCGCGGGCGTTTCGCGCGGCTACATCCAGGGAGGCTGCAAGGGCCCGTGCCTCTGTGAGTCCCAGCGACTCTTTTTCCAAAAGTCTTTGGAGGATTTGGGGAGAGTTCATACCTGCGACAAAAGCATCACGCATCAACATGTCCATGTGTTCAATCGCGTTTACCGGCGGGCAGCTGCAGGCCCATCCCAAAGTTAGCAGCGCGGCGTAGAATTCGTCCAGCGATTCTCCGGGACTTTGCCGTCTCATTGCGAGTTGGTAGCGTGCGTAGATCTGATTCACTGGGCGAATATAGATGCTCTTTAGTGCTGCGAACGCCGTCTGGAAATCCTCTGCGTCTTCGATGAGAGGGAAAATTTCCGGGCTTACCCTCGAGTGCAGGACCTGTAGTTTCTGGTCTTCTGTGACCCGGCCGGGAGCCGTTCTGAGGTAGGCCTCGAAACAAGTCTGCCAGTGTTTGAAAACTGCTGCTGAGTTCACTGCGTGGGGGCTGATCCTCAGGCATTCCGGGATGATCCTGAGCTCCATAGTCCTTTAAGCACGCTTAATAAATTGTAGCGCACAAAGACTCACGAGAGACGAATAGAGATGAAGTCGATGAGGCTTTATTAAGCGTGACTTGTTCCCCGCAGTTCAGTAACAGACTGGCCTGCGGGGGAGAACTCCTGGTTCTTATACTCTGCCTTCAGGGCGGAGCTAGAGGTCAACAGCCAACCAGGACCCGGGATCTGTCAGCCAATGACAACACGGCTTCACAGTCCCACATGACCCCTAATGCATACTACCACAGGGACGGGTATATCAGGTGGGTACAGTTGCTGTATAGCGCCCCGATGGCGAGCGTGGTCACAAATGGATGGGGGTCTGACTATTTTCGGCTCCATAGAGGGACGAGGCAGGGATGTCCTCTGTCCCCGTTATTGTTTGCACTGGCGATTGAACCCCTGGCCATAGCACTTCCAGGAAGTGGAGGGGAGTACTTAGGGGGGGAGAAGAACACCGGGTATCTCTGTATGCGGATGATTTGTTGCTATATGTGGCGGACCCGACGGAGGGGATGCCAGAGATAATGCGGATACTTGGGGAGTTTGGGGATTTTTCAGGGTATAAACTGAACATGGGGAAAAGTGAGTTATTTGTGGTGCATCCGGGGGAGCAGAGCAGAGAGATAGAGGATTTACCGTTGAGGAAGGTAACAAGGGACTTCCGGTACCTGGGGATCCAGATAGCCAAGAATTGGGATAGATTACATAGGCTTAATTTAACACGGTTGGTGGAACAGATGGAGGAGGATTTCAAGAGATGGGACATGGTGTCCCTGTCATTGGCAGGTAGGGTGCAGACGGTTAAAATGGTGGTCCACCCGAGATTCCTTTTTGTGTTCCAGTGCCTCCCGGTGGTGATCACGAAAGCTTTTTTCAAAAGAATTGAGAAGAGCATTATGACTTTTGTGTGGGCTGGGAAGACCCCGAGAGTGAGGCGGGGATTCTTGCAGCGTAGTAGGGACAGGGGGGGACTGGCACTACGAGCCTAAGTGAGTACTACTGGGCCGCCAATGTTTCAATGGTGTGTAAGTGGATGGGAGAAGAGGAGGGAGCGGCGTGGAAGAGATTGGAGAGGGCGTCCTGCAGGGGGACTAGCCTGCAAGCAATGGTGACGGCGCCGTTGCCGTTCTCACCAAAGAAATACACCACAAGCCCAGTGGTGGTGGCTACATTGAGAATTTGGGGGCAGTGGAGACGGCATAGGGGAGGGACGGGAGCTTCGGTGCGGTCCCCGATAAGAAACAATCATAGGTTTGTTCCGGGGAGAATGGATGGGGGATTTGGAGCATGGCAAAGAGCTGGGGTAGTACAACCAAGAGATCTATTTGTAGATGGGATGTTTGCGAGCCTGGGAGCGCTGACAGAGAAATATGGGTTGCCCCAAGGGAATGCATTTCGGTATATGCAAGTGAGGGCTTTTGCGAGGCAACAGGTGAGGGAATTCCCACAGCTCCCGACGCAGGAAGTGCAGGATAGAGTGATCTCAGAGACATGGGTGGGGGACGGTAAGGTGGCGGACATATACAGGGAGATGAGGGACAAGGGGGAGATCATGGTAGATGAGCTGAAAGGGAAATGGGAAGAAGAACTGGGGGAGGAGATTGAGGAGGGGCTGTGTGCTGATGCCCTACGTAGGGTAAACTCATCGTCCTCGTGTGCCAGGCTAAGCCTGATACAATTTAAGGTGCTACACAGGGCGCATATGACTGGAGCACGGCTTAGTAAATTTTTGGGGGTAGAGGATAGGTGTGCGAGATGCTCGAGAGGCCCAGCGAATCACACCCACATGTTCTGGTCATGCCCGGCACTACAGGGGTTCTGGGTGGGGGTGACAAAGGTGCTTTCGAAGGTGGTGGGGGTCCGGGTCGAACCAAGCTGGGGGTTGGCTATATTTGGGGTTGCAGAAGAGCCGAGAGTGCAGGAGGCGAGAGAGGCTGACGTGTTGGCCTTTGCGTCCCTTGTAGCCCGGCGCAGGATATTGTTAATGTGGAAGGAAGCCAAACCCCCGGGTGTGGAGACCTGGACAAACGATATGGCAGGGTTTATAAAGTTAGAACGGATTAAGTTCGTGTTAAGAGGTTCGGCTCAGGGGTTCACCAGGCGGTGGCAAACGTTCGTCGACTACCTCACAGAAAGATAGAGGGAATGGAAAAGAAGTAGACAACAGCAGCAACCCAGGGGGGGAGTGGGGGGGGGGAGGCAGGGGGGAGGGGGAGGAATCGGACGGACTCGCAGGGATGTTATTGTATATGTATAGGTATTTGGTATATGTAATTGTATATTGGATTGTTGGATTGTATTTTTGGAGAGTATTTATTTTGGACAAGGCAGTTGCCATTTAGTTTTGTTTTTGTTTTTGCTTATATATTACTTATTTATTTGTTTAAAACTGGCCACAGTTATTTATATTGCTTTATTGTTGTGTAAAAGAAACACTACATATTGTTATGTTTGGCCAAAAAACTTGAATAAAATATATTTTTTTAAAAAGATGGCTTTTGTTTTTTGACTTCCCATGTCGGTGCAACATTGTGGGCCGAAGGGCCTGTACTGCACTGTATCGTTCAATGTTCTATGTTAATTGTCCCCTATGTTCCCATTTCTATTCTGTTCTGTCCATTATTACCAGGACACCCACAGATAAGCCTTCTTTATGCAGATTGCATTCCATTCACCTCTACAGCCCGTACCTCAACATTATCTGCCTACCTGAGCAGAAAAGTTAGAATGTTCTGGCCAATAAACTTCTTCTGAAGTGTAGTCACTGTTGTGATGTGGAAAATACAGCAGACAATTTACAGATAGCAAAGTCCCACAAACAGGATTATGATAATGATCAGATCATTTTTTTTAGTAAAGAACACCTTTTGGTCAGGAGATTGGCGTAATCTACCCTGTTTGTCTTCAAAATAGTTCCAGGGGATCTTTTATATTCACTTGAAAAAAATGGATGAAATATTGGTTCAGCATTTCCTCCAGATTATTAATAATTATAATAATAATCATCTTTATTGTCACAAGTGGGCTTACATTAGCACTGCAATGAAGTTACTGTGAAAAGCCCCTAGTTGCCCCCTTCTGGCGCCTGTTTGGGTACACAAAGGGAGAATTTAGAATGTTCAAATTACCTAATAGCATGTCTTTCTGGACTTGTGGGAGGAAACCGGAGCACCTGGAGGAAACCCTCGCAGACATGGGGAGAACGTGCAGACTCCGCACAGACAGTGACCCAAGTCGGGAATCGAACCTGGGACCCTGCGCTATGAAGCCACAGTGCTATCCACTGTGCTACCCAATTACCAGAGTAATTGAGGTACTTCCTGCTAATGAAATCATCTGTTGCTAGTCATCCTGGTGCTGTGAAGCCATAGTGCTAACCACTATAGGCAACGCCTCAGACAGTACTGCATGACAGCATAGATTTTGTGCTAAAATGTCTTTTTGGTGGGGCTGTTGAGAATTCTGCCATTGAGCCTTGGATCACACTTGACAGTTCCAGGGGTGGGCCCTAGTGGGAGCCCCAGGGAGAGGGGGGTTGAGTTGGCACTGAGGGTGGGGTGGGAGTGCCGGCTATACTTCCATGGTGTTGGTGGAGGGATGGAATGCCAAGGAGGATTGTTGTGGAGGTGGGAGTGCCGGTGAGCCCCGTGATGGGCTTTGGGAACTACTAGGCTGCAGCGCTGATCCGGGTGCTCTTTAAAGATGGCACCCCAATCTCTGTGGAACTGCTTGCTGGCTCTATCAGGTCCCGCCACGCCAGGGTGATAGCATAAACCACACCACTCATTATTTTCTCTCTAAGAGGCTCATTGTTTAGAGAGAAAACTAGTCTGTGCAACACACCAGTTTGCAGTCTGAGCCTGACACCTTGCCAAATTTTGGTAAGATTCCGATCCATAGTTTGTTGGATATGGCTGCACTCATTTTGGAAGCTGATTATCTCTACTCAACTGAAAATTATTATATGATCAATCTGCAGTTTCCTGTAAGGCAACTTTCAGTCTCAGAGGCAAAAACAAATGACTAATATTTTATTAAATGTAGACAGGAAATGCCTGGTAACACGAAAGCAAAAATAAATCCCTGAACTTTCTGAATAAGGGAAGCACAATCACTAAAATGCCAAAGGCATGTACTTTGTAACTGAAATAATACATCAAGCTTGAAGACTCCCTGAGATCCTTTCTTCAATCAGAATACTTCAGCAATATGGAGGTGTAATTAATTCCACGCAACCTCCGGTTTGCTTGTCACTAGGTGGATTTGACTTTATATTTGTTTTTCCTTTGCATGCATACCATTACAGTATAATGATAAGCATTTCTTGATTGCACAGAACTTGCTCAGCAATCCTGATTGTGTTAAGACTATCACTGACAACTGATTTAAATGTATTCATGCAAAGGGCCCTGTCCTTTGCAACTAGAAAGAACATGTCCATGTATTGCACCTCTTCAACTAAACAAAAACTCGGGGAGCAGCCATTCCCTGGTTCATTCCTCTTGAAAACACCTTGACCAGAGCCAACCTCCTTGGTTTGAATTTAAACAAATATTTGTCAGTTAACTGTTCCCTGGTGCTTTCTCCGTGGCAATACCTCTACTGATTAGAATCCACTTGCCAGCCAACCCTCTTCTCCTGCAGTATAAATTGTTGTTCCTTTAGAATTGATATTCTTGTTAATCTGTCCTGATGAGTGCAAGACAAAAAGCTTTCACTGCATATGTCTTTTTTCAACAGTACTCAAGGTCTACACTACCAAACAACTCTTTAACATCCCATTCCTATACATTTAGTGCTTCAGCTGATCGAAGTCACAGAGGGAGATCACTGATCTGGCATTCTATTCCCAGGAATGGGATGGATTCTGGATCTGTGGCAACCCTGACCCACTTCCCTAAATCAAGGATCATTCACTTTTAATGGACTGTCAGTAGCGAATAGAAAGTTGTTCAAAAAGACAGCAAAAAAATGGTGATGGTGTTTCAGTGGGAATAGCAATAAGGAGTTTAAAATGGGTGGAGGCTCCCCAAAGATTGGGATGCATTTACAACTGGTTTTCAGTGAAGCATGGATTAACATGAGGACCACCTGATACTGATGTAACTCTGATGCCTAAGCGACTGAGATCTCGATGGAAGCAGAAGTATAACCTTGTTTGGAGTAATGAGATGCACATAGATCTGTAAATAAACACAATGAGATGAGTGACCCTGGCAGAACCCAATTTATGCACCAATTCTTGGAGGAGGTAACTAAGTGTGCAGATGAAGGTAGAGCAGTTGATGTCGTATGCATGGATTTTAGTAAGGCGTTTGTTAAGGTTCCCCATGGTCGGCTCATGAAGAAAGTAAGGAGGTGTGGGATAGAGGGAAATTTGGCCAATTGGATAAGTAACTGGCTATCACATAGAAGACAGAGGGTGGTGGTGGGTGGAAAATGTTCAGACTGGAGACCAGCGGTGTACCACAGGGATCAGTGCTGGGTCCGCTGCTATTTGTGATTTTTATTAATGACTTGGAGGAGGGGCTGAAGGGTGGGTCAGTAAATATGCTGATGACACCAAGATTGGTGGAGTAGTGGATGAGGTGGAGGGCTGTTGTAGGCTGCAAAGAGACATTGGGAGGATGCAGAGCTGGGCCGAAAAATGGCAGACGGAGTTTAACCCTGATAAGTGCGAGGTGATTCATTTTGGTAGAAAAAATTTGAATGCGGATTACAGGGTCAACGGCAGGGTTCTGAAGAATGTGGAGGAACAGAGCGATCTTGGGGTTCATGTCCACAGATCTCTGAAGGTTGCCGCTCAAGTGGATAGAGCCGTGAAGAAGGCTTATAGTGTGTTAGCGTTTATTTTATTTTTTTTAATAAATATTTTATTGAAAATTTTTGGTCAACCAACACAGTACATTGTGCATCCTTTACACAACATTATAACAATAAAGATAACAATGACCTTTTTTATATAAACAAAAAACAAAAAATAAATAAATATTAAATAACAAAAATGAAAACTAGCCCTAATTGGCAACTGCCTTGTCACAGGCTACACCCCCCCCCGCCCACCCCCCCCCATCCCTCCCCCTCCCCCCCCCCCCCAAATCCTGGGCTGCTGCTGCTGCCTTCTTTTTTCCCCCATCTATCTTTCCGCAAGATATTCGACGAACGGTTGCCACCGCCTGGTGAACCCTAGAGCCGACCCCCTTAGGACGAACTTAATCCGCTCTAGCTTTATGAACCCCGCCATATCATTTATCCAGGTCTCCACCCCTGGGGGCTTGGCTTCTTTCCACATTAGCAATATCCTGCGCCGGGCTACTAGGGACGCAAAGGCCAAAACATCGGCCTCTCTCGCCTCCTGCACTCCCGGCTCTTGTGCAACCCCAAATATAGCCAACCCCCAGCTTGGTTCGACCCGGACTCCTACTACTTTTGAAAGCGCCTTTGTCACCCCCACCCAAAACCCCTGTAGTGCCGGGCATGACCAAAACATATGGGTATGATTCGCTGGGCTTCTCGAGCACCTCGCATACCTATCCTCCACCCCAAAGAATTTACTGAGCCATGTTCCAGTCATATGTGCCCTGTGTAATACCTTAAACTGAATCAGGCTTAGCCTGGCACACGAGGACGACGAGTTTACCCTGTTTAGGGCATCTGCCCACAGCCCCTCCTCGATCTCCTCCCCTAGCTCTTCTTCCCATTTCCCTTTTAGTTCATCCACCATAGTCTCCCCTTCGTCCCTCATTTCCCTATATATATCCGACACCTTACCATCCCCCACCCATTTCTTTGAAATGACTCTGTCCTGTACCTCTTGTGTCGGGAGCTGCGGGAATTCCCTCACCTGTTGCCTCGCAAAAGCCCTCAATTGCATGTACCTGAATGCATTCCCTTGGGGCAACCCATATTTCTCGGTCAGCGCTCCCAGACTTGCGAACTTCCCATCCACAAATAGATCTTTCAGTTGCGTTATTCCTGCTCTTTGCCACATTCCATATCCCCCATCCATTCCCCCCGGGGCAAACCTATGGTTGTTTCTTATCGGGGACCCCCCCAATGCTCCGGTCTTTCCCCTATGTCGTCTCCACTGTCCCCAAATCTTCAGTGTAGCTACCACCACCGGGCTCGTGGTGTAGTTCCTCGGTGAGAACGGCAATGGTGCTGTCACCATAGCCTGCAGGCTGGTCCCCCTACAGGACGCCCTCTCTAATCTCTTCCACGCCGCTCCCTCCTCCTCTCCCATCCACTTACTCACCATTGAAATATCAGCGGCCCAATAGTACTTACTTAGGCTCGGTAGTGCCAGCCCCCCCCCTATCCCTACTACGCTGTAAGAATCCCTTCCTCACTCTCGGAGTCTTCCCGGCCCAAACAAAACCCATGATGCTCTTTTCTATCCTTTTAAAAAAAGCCTTCGTGATCACCACCGGGAGGCACTGAAACTCAAAGAGGAATCTCGGGAGGACCACCATCTTAACCGCCTGCACCCTCCCTGCCATTGACAGTGCTACCATATCCCATCTCTTGAAATCTTCCTCCATCTGTTCCACCAACCGCGTTAAATTTAGCCTGTGCAATGTGCCCCAATTCTTAGCTATCTGGATCCCCAGGTAACGAAAGTCTCTTGTTACCTTCCTCAACGGTAGGTCTTCTATTTCTCTACTCTGCTCCCCTGGATGCACCACAAACAGCTCACTCTTCCCCATGTTCAATTTATACCCTGAAAAATCCCCAAACTCCCCAAGTATCCGCATTATTTCTGGCATCCCCTCCGCCGGATCCGCCACATATAGTAGCAAATCATCCGCATATAAAGATACCCGGTGTTCTTCTCCTCCCCTAAGTATTCCCCTCCATCTCTTGGAACCCCTCAGCGCTATCGCCAGGGGCTCAATCGCCAGTGCAAACAGTAATGGGGACAGAGGACATCCCTGCCTTGTCCCTCTATGGAGCCGAAAATATGCCGATCCCCGTCCATTCGTGACCACACTCGCCACTGGGGCCCTATACAATAGCTGCACCCATCTAACATACCCCTCTCCAAAACCAAATCTCCTCAACACCTCCCACAAATAATCCCATTCCACTCTATCAAATGCTTTCTCGGCATCCATCGCCACTACTATCTCCGTTTCACCCTCTGGTGGGGCCATCATCATTACCCCTAACAGCCTCCGTATATTCGTGTTCAGCTGTCTCCCCTTCACAAACCCAGTTTGGTCCTCGTGAACCACCCCCGGGACACATTCCTCTATTCTCATTGCCATTACCTTGGCCAGGACCTTGGCATCCACATTTAGGAGGGAAATTGGTCTGTAGGACCCGCATTGTAGCGGGTCCTTTTCCTTCTTTAAGAGAAGCGATATCGTTGCTTCAGACATAGTCGGGGGCAGTTGTCCCCTTTCCTTTGCCTCGTCAGTACCGGGGCGAGCAAGTCCAAATATTTTCTGTAAAATTCAACTGGGAATCCGTCCGGTCCCGGAGCCTTTCCCGTCTGCATGTTCCTAATTCCTTTCACCACTTCTTCTACCTTGATCTGTGCTCCCAGTCCCACCCTTTCCTACTCTTTCACCTTGGGAATTTCCAGCCGATCCAAAAAGTCCATCATTCTCTCCCTCCCATCCGGGGGTTGAGCTTCATATAATTTTTTATAAAATGTCTTGAACACTTCATTCACTCTCTCCGCTCCCCGCTCCATCTCTCCTTCCTCATCCCTCACTCCCCCTATTTCCCTCGCTGCTCCCCTTTTCCTCAATTGGTGTGCCAGCAATCTGCTCGCCTTCTCCCCATATTCATATTGTACACCCTGCGCCTTCCTCCATTGTGCCTCTGCAGTGCCTGTAGTCAGCAAGTCAAATTCCACATGCAGCCTTTGCCTTTCCCTGTACAATCCCTCCTCCGGTGCTTCCGCATATTGTCTGTCCACCCTCAAAAGTTCTTGCAGCAACCGCTCCCGTTCCTTACTCTCCTGCTTCCCTTTATGTGCCCTTATTGATATCAGCTCCCCCCTAACCACCGCCTTCAACGCCTCCCAGACCACTCCCACCTGAACCTCCCCATTGTCATTGAGTTCCAAGTACTTTTCAATACATCCCCTCACCCTTCGGCACACCCCCTCATCCGCCATTAGTCCCATGTCCATTCTCCAGGGTGGGCGCCCTCCTGTTTCCTCCCCTATCTCCAAGTCTACCCAGTGTGGGGCATGATCCGAAATGGCTATAGCCGTATATTCCGTTCCCCTCACCTTCGGGATCAATGCCCTACCCAACACAAAAAAGTCTATGCGCGAATAGACTTTATGGACATAGGAGAAAAACGAGAACTCCTTACTCCTAGGTCTACTGAATCTCCACGGGTCCACACCTCCCATCTGCTCCATAAAATCCTTAAGCACCTTGGCTGCTGCCGGCCTCCTACCAGTCCTGGACTTCGACCTATCCAGCCCTGGTTCCAACACCGTGTTAAAGTCTCCCCCCATTATCAGCTTTCCCGTCTCTAGGTCCGGGATGCGTCCTAGCATTCGCCTCATAAAGTTGGCATCATCCCAGTTCGGGGCATACACGTTTACCAAAACCACCATCTCTCCCTGTAATTTGCCACTCACCATCACGTATCTGCCCCCGTTATCCGCCACTATAGTCTTTGCCTCGAACATTACCCGCTTCCCCACTAATATAGCCACCCCCCTGTTTTTCGCATCCAGCCCCGAATGGAACACCTGCTTCACCCATCCTTTGCGCAGCCTAACCTGGTCTATCAGTTTCAGGTGCGTTTCCTGTAACATAACCACATCTGCTTGAAGTTTCTTAAGGTGTGCGAGTACTCGTGCCCTCTTTATCGGCCCGTTGAGCCCTCTCACGTTCCACGTGATCAGCCGAGTTGGGGGGCTTCCCACCCTCCCCCCCCTTGCCGGTTAGCCATCATCTTTTTCCAGCTTCTCACCCAGTTCCCACGCAGCTGTATCTCCCCCAGGCGGTGCCCCCCTGCCCATCCTCTCCCGTACCCACTCCCCCCTTTCCCCAGCAGCAGCAACCCAGTAATTCCCCCCTCCCACCCCCCCCCGCTAGACACCCCGCTAGCGTAATTACTCCCCCCATGTTGCTCCCAGAAGTCAGCAAACTCTGGCTGACCTCGGCTTCCCCCCGTGACCACGGCTCGCACCGTGCGACGCCCCCTCCTTCCTGCTTCTCTATTCCCGCCATAATTATCGTAGCGCGGGAACCAAGCCCGCGCTTCTCCCTCGGCCCCGCCTCCCATGGCCAACGCCCCATCTCCTCTCCCTCCCCACCTCCCCCCATCACCACCTGTGGGAGAAAGAAAAGTTACCATACCGCAGGATTAGAACATAAAACCCCTCTTCGCCCCCCACATTCGCCCCACCACTTTGTCCAAACGTTCTTTTTCATAATCCACTCATTCCAGTTTTTCTTCTACAATAAAAGTCCACGCTTCCTCCGCCGTCTCAAAGTAGTGGTGCCTCCCTTGATATGTGACCCACAGTCTTGCCGGTTGCAGCATTCCAAATTTTATCTTCCTTTTATGAAGTACCGCCTTGGCCCGATTAAAGCTCGCCCTCCTTCTCGCCACCTCCGCACTCCAGTCTTGATAAACGCGGATCACCGCGTTCTCCCATTTACTGCACCGAGTTTTCTTCGCCCATCTAAGGACCATTTCTCTATCCTTAAAACGGAGGAATCTCACCACTATGGCTCTGGGAGTTTCTCCTGCTCTCGATCCTCGCACCATAACTCGGTACGCTCCCTCCACCTCCAACGGACCCGTCGGGGCCTCCGCTCCCATTAACGAGTGCAGCATCGTGCTCACATATGCCCCGACGTCCGCCCCCTCCACACCTTCAGGAAGGCCAAGAATCCTCAGGTTGTTCCTCCTTGCGTTGTTTTCCAGTGCCTCCAACCTCTCCACACATCGTTTCTGATGTGCCTCCTGTATCTCCGACTTCACCACCAGGCCCTGTATATCGTTCTCATTCTCGGCTGCTTTCGCCTTCACGACCCGAAGCTCCTGCTCCTGGGTCTTTTGTTCCTCCTTTAGCCCTTCGATCGCCTGTAGTATCGGGGCCAACAACTCTTTCTTCATTTCCTTTTTTATCTCCTCCACGCAGCATTTCAAGAACTCTTGTTGTTCAGGGCCCCATATGAAACTGCCACCTTCCGACGCCATCTTGGTTTTTGCTTGTCTTCCTTGCCGTTGTTCCAAAGGATCCGCTGCAATCCGGCCACTTTCCTCTCCTTTTTCCATCCGTGTCCAGGGGGAACACCCTTCTGGTTTACCGCACGGTGTTTTTAGCCGTTAAAATTGCCGTTGGGGCTCCTATCAAGAGCCCAAAAGTCCGTTCCACCGGGAGCTGCCGAAACGTGCGACTTAGCTGGTCATCGCCGCACCCGGAAGTCCGTGTTAGCGTTTATTAACAGGGGGCTTGAGTTTAAGAGCTGCGGGGTTATGCTGCAACTATACATGACCCTGGTGAGACCACATTTGGAGTATTGTGTGCAGTTCTGGTCACCTCACTATAGGAAGGAGGTGGAAGCATTGGAAAGGGTGCAAAGGAGATTTACCAGGATGCTGCCTGGTTTGCAGGATAGGTCTTATGAGGAAAGGTTGAGGGAGCTAGGGCTTTTCTCTTTGGAGCGGAGGAGGATGAGAGGCGACTTAATTAAGGTTTATAAGATGATGAGGGGGATAGATAGAGTGGACGTTCAGAGACTATTTCCTCGGGTGGCTGTAGCTGTTACAAGGGGGCATAACTATAAGATTCAGGGTGGGAGATATAGGAGGGATATCCGAGGTAGGTTCTTTACTCAGAGAGTGGTTAGGGTGTGGAATGGACTGCCTGCTGTGATAGTGGAGTTGGACACTTTAGGAACTTTCAAGTGGTTATTGGATAGGCACATGGAGCACACCAGAATGACAGGGAGTGGGATAGCTTGATCTTGGTTTCGGACAATGCTCGGCTCAACATCGAGGGCCGAAGGGCCTGTTCTGTGCTGTACTGTTCTATGTTCTATGTGCAAGTTATTGCCGAGTAAGTGTCGCTTGATAGCACTGTTGATGACCCCTTCCATCACTTTGCTGATGATCGAGAGTACACTGATGGGGCAGTAATTGGCCGGGTTGGATTTGTCCTGTTTCATCCCAGAGTGTTGAAAGAACCGATGAATGCAATGGTGATTATCTTTCAAAATTCTTTAGCTTCTGGAGAGGTTCCTGCATACTGGAAAGTTGGAAATGTAACCGCACTATTTAAGAAGGAGGGAGGGAGGAAATAGAACTACAGATCTGTTAGTTTGACATCTGCAATATAGTAAATGTTGGAATCTGATATAAAGGATGTGATAAATGGGCACTTAGAAAATAATGGTATGACTGGGCAGAATCAACATGGATCTATGAAAGGGGAATCACATTTGCCAAAACCGTTGGAATATTTTTGCGGATGTTCACTGTAGCATAGTTAGAGGAGAGCCAGTGGATGGGGTATATTTGGATTTTCAGAAGACTTTTAATAAGGTCCCACACAGAGTTTAGGAAACAAAATTTGAGCACATGTGGGTAATATACTATGTATGTTTTGAGAATTGGTTAACAGACAGAAATTGTTGGAATTCTCTACCTCAGAGAGTCGTGGAAGCTCAGTCATTGAGCATATTCAAAACAGAACTCAATAGATTTCTGGGTCCTAATGACATCAGGGATACGGGGATAGTGAGGGAAAATGGTATAAGAGCTAGATCATCAGCCATGATTTGTTTGAATGGTGGTGCAGGCTCGATAGGTCAAATGGCCCACTCCGACTCCAATGTTACTGTAGCTTTTGTCCTAGATGTCTTTCCTCCTCCTCCTGAAGTGGTCATCAAAGGCTTGGTGGCAAGGGCTCCGATCTCATGGTGGTCAAGTTGTGTAGGATGCAGGAGACCACCATGAATTGTAAAATATTCTTCGGCAAGTATTGGAGGGCTCTATGTAAGCAGTCCAGAGAGTGGGACCATTGTTTCAGGACACCAATGATCTGCTCCACAAGGTTCCTCGTTCCGGCAGTGCTCTCATTGTAGAGTTTGGCCAAGCAGACAGCCTCCAGTTCAATGTGCTTTGAAGATGGAGGGAATGGCTGACTGGCACAGAATGAAAGCATTGTGACTGCTGCCAGGATAGTGGCAATTCACCAATATAATGATGTGGGTGTGGTCACACACCAACTGCACATTCAGGGAGTGAGATTTTGTGGTTGTGGTAGAAATGCCACACTTGTAGGTTGTAGGCAACTTAAAAAGCATTAAAGTAGATAAGTCGCCAGGGCCTGATGGGATCTACCCCAGAACACTGTGGGAGGCAAGAGAGAAATTGCTGGGGCCTTGACAGTAATCTTTGTTTCCTCATTGGCTACAGATGAAGTTCCAGAAGACTGGAGAGTCGCCAATGTTGTTCCATTGTTTAAGAAGGGCAGCAGGGATAATCCAGGAAATTATAGGCCGGTGAGCCTTACGTCAGTGGAAGGGAAATTATTGCAAAAAGGTTCTTAGAGATAGGATTTACTCACATTTGTAAACAAATGGACTTATTAGTGATGGACAGCATGGTTTTGTAAAGCGAGGTCGTGCGTCGCTAAATTGATCGTGTTTTTCGAGGAAGATGATAGGTGATAGACAAAGATGATAGATGAGAGAAACACAGTAAATGTTGTATACATGGACTTCAGTAAAGACTTTGACAAGGTACGTCATGGTAGACTGGTACAAAAGGTGAAGTTACATTGGATCAGAGGAGAGCTGGCAAGTTGGATACAGAACTGGCTTGGGCACAGAAGACAGAGGGTAGCAGTAGAAGGGTGCTTTTCTGAATGAAAGGCTGTGACTACCGATGTTCCACAGGGATCAGTTCTGGGGCCTTTGTTGTTTGTGGTGTATATAAATGATTTGGAAGAAAATGTAGCCGGTCTGATCAGTAAGTTCACAGACAACACAGAAAATGGTGGAGTTGTGGATAGTAAAGAGGATTGTCAGAGGATACAACTGAGGATATAAACTGGTTGGAGTCTTGGGCGGAGAAATGGCAGATGGAGTTTAACCCAGACAAATGTGAGGTAATGCACTTTAGAAAGTCCAATGAATATAGGAATTATACAATAAATGGTAGAATTCTTGCGAGTACTGACAGGCAGAGAGATCTGGCCGTGCATGTCCACCGATCACTGAAAGTGGCAACGCATGTGGATAAGGTGGTCAAGGAAGCATACGGCATGCTGGCCTTCATCGGTTGGGGCATTGATTATAAAAATTGGCAAGTCATGTTGCAGCTATACAGAACCTTAGTTAGGCCTCATTTGGAATATTGTGTACAATTCTGGTCACTACACTACCAGAAGGACGTGGATGCTTTGGAGAGAGTACTAAGATGTTGCCTGGTATGGAGGCATTAGCTATGAGGAGAAGTTAGATAAACTCGGTCTTTTCTCACTGGAACGACGGAGGTTGAGAGGCGGCCTAATAGAGGTCTACAAGATTATGAGTGGCATGGACAGAGTGTATAGTCAGGGTAGGAGAGTCAAGTACTGGGGACATAATTTAAAGTGCGTGGGGAAAAGTTTAGAACAGATTTGAGAGCCAATTCTTTTACACAGAGGGTGGTAAATATATGGAACGCGCTGCCTGGGGAGGTGGTGAGAGCAGGCGCGATAGCAACATTAGGGGCAGCACGGTAGCATTGTGGATAGCACAATTGCTTCACAGCTCCAGGGTCCCAGGTTCGATTCCGGCTTGGGTCACTGTCTGTGCGGAGTCTGCACATCCTCCCCGTGTGTGCGTGGGTTTCCTCCGGGTGCTCCGGTTTCCTCCCACAGTCCAAAGTTGTGCAGGTTAGGTGGATTGGCCATGCTTAATTGCCCTTAGTGTCCAAAATTGCCCTCAGTGTTGGGTGGGGTTACTGGGTTATGGAGATCGGGTGGAGGTGTTGACCTTGGGTAGGGTGCTCTTTCCAAGAGCCGGTGCAGTCTCGATGAGCCGAATGGCCTCCTTCTGCACTGTAAATTCTATGTTAAGGGGCATCTAGACAAATCTATGAATAGTGTGGGAATGGAAGGATACGGACTCCATAATTGCATTTGGTTTTAATTTAGGCAGGTACCATGGAAGCGCAAATCAGAAAGCGAGTCACAATCATTATCCATGCAAATTTATACATGACAAGGATTGCGACGAATTCTCTACAGAATCCCACTTTCGGGTAGCTCGTTCAAAATGGAAGGGGGGATTTGGAAGAACTGAAGATCACCATGGTCTGCTTGATGGAAGGCCCCAGTTCGGCACTAGCACCTCCTCCTCCCTGAGGGTGTCCATAGGGCCCTGGCTAATTCCATGGGATGGAGAGGCAACTGGAGTAAGCTCCAGAAGCTTCTGAGCCATCTGGCGCTGCCAGTCCTGGAGGACCCCATTGTTTGCACTATGGTGTCGATGCCATCAGCGATCCTCCTCAGTGACTCGGTGTGCTTTGACAATATGCAACATTATCTGGGACACATCCCTCAGCAACTAGGACATGATGTCAAGGCACTCAGTCATGGTCATCAGAGACTGAGCTATGCCTTGGACACCACCACTCCAGATGGGGATATTGTGCTCCAGGTTTTGCACTGCGGTCGCCACCATAACAGTGTTCTAGGCTTCATCTTTGGGATCAAATATTTTTAGCAACACCTATATGGAGGGGAATTTACCTTACTAACAGATTATCAAACACTGACAACAATATTTGGGCTGCAAAGAATAGACATACTCCTCTGGATGCCATAAGCAACCAAGCCTCCCTGGCTCAGGCTTTGCTACCCCTCCTCTGATCTCCTCTGTTGTGTATTCATGTTTGTTCCTAGTTGAACAATCACAGTTCAATCACCTGATGTACTGGTGATGTCATCAGTATGGGCGGGCTAACAGCCAATCTGCATAGCAGCCAGTGTGACAACACCTTCCCAATAAAGCTCTTGTTTGTTTGTATCTTTGTGATCTGCAAGCATTTCTTTTCAAATTCAACAAAACCTGTTCTTGCCAAACACTTATCGCCATGCAGGAGATTATTCCTTCAGTTTCCTAATGGCAGAACCCTTAGGCACATTAACATACAGAGGAATCTGGCAGTGCTGGTCCACAGTTTCCTAAAAGTGGCAACACAGGTGGCCAAGGTGATTAAGAAGGCATATGGTATGCTTACCTTCATCAGCCAGGGCATTGAGCATAGGAGTTGGGAAATCATGTTGAAGCTATATACATACATGGTTTGGCCGCATTTAGACTATGGAAAGCAGGTCTGGTCACATTATCAGAAGGACGTGGAAGCTTTGGAGAGCGTGCAAAGAAGGTTCACCAGGATGTTGCCTGGTCTCGAGGGTGTTGGCTATGAATAAACTAGGATTGCTTTCACTGGAAAGATGGAGGCTGAGGAGAGACCTGATAGAGGTCTACAAAGTTCTGCGAGGTATAGACAGGGTGGATAGTTAGAGGCTTTTTCCAAGGGTGGAAGTGTCAATTATAAGGGGGCACAGGTTCAAGATGAGAGGGGGAAAGTTTAAGGGAGATGTGCAGGGCACATTTTTCTCGCAGAGCGTGGTGGGTGCCTGGAACGCGACGCAGGCACATTAGCAACATTTACATCACTGGTTCTGTCTCTCTCCTCTATCTCTCTACGGAGCGTCCTAACGACCTCCTCTGTGCCTCGCAATTGTGCCAAACAGGACACGATTGCCATCGGCTTGCGAGCTTTCCTTGAGCTCTTCTTGTGGCTCTCTGACAGGTTCTCTTGTGGTGATGCCACTGCTGGGTATTCTGATTACACATTGGTTACATGTCTGCATATCATTACATGCTCCACACAGATGGCCAGTCAATTAGCCAAATTAAAGTCCCTGCTTCGGGACTGATGCGCTAAGCGTCAAGAACCACAAAGACATGTGAGACTTTAACTCAGGCTTTAATATACTACATGGGAGGCTTACCCGACACAGACGACCCCAGACAGAATGGGGGCTGTCCCAGAAGAGGTTCTTATACTGACTCCCGGGGGAGTGGCTAAGGCGGAGCTCTCCGTGGCCAGGTCGGGTTACCTACCAGTGACCGAACCTCTGCAGAGTTACAGTACAATACACAGTATTACAGGGCCATGTTACGCACAACTATTATATACTATGTACAATGGTAGGGAGGTACAGTGGTGTATCACCACATTCACCCCTTGTTTAGAAGGAAGTCCGGGGTGAAAATTTGCAGCAGTGAACAGAGTCCATCAGGAGGTTCCGTGTCGTCAAAGGTCGAGACGAACGATGGGTTTGGTCGATCTCTTTGAACGTCGGAGCTGCGGCGCTGAGGTAGTGTCCGGCGGTATCCGTGCGGTCGGTGGTGCTGGTTCGCGAGGCGGCATGACTTCCCCCACCGCTTCGGCTGGCTCGAGGCGAAACTGCGGGATGACAGCGGCTGGCACGGAGTAGTAACAGGCCAAGGGATCGACGGGAGCAGAGAGGGAGTGGGGTGGAGGTTGCGGGGCGAGGGCGGCAGGGGCCCCAGAGGGGGCCAGGTCCTTGATGGAGACGGTCTCCTCACGCCCGTCGGGGTACGCTATGTACGCGTACTGTGGGTTGGCGTGGAGGAGATGGACTCTCTCCACCAGGGGCTCCGCCTTAGAGGTCCGCACGTGCTTGCGGAGCAGGACGTCTCCCGGGGACAGGAGCCAGGATGGAAGCGATGTCACGGATGCCGATCTCCTGGAGAAGAGAAACATCCGTTCATGAGGGGTAGCATTCGTTGCAGTACACAAAAGAGACCGGATGGAGTGGAGTGCGGACGGGAGGGCCTCCTGCCAACGGGAGACTGGTAGGCCTTTGGACTTGAGGGCTAGCAGCACGGCCTCCCAAACAGTCGCGTTCTCCCTCTCCACCTGTCCGTTCCCCCGGGGGTTGTAGCTGGTCGTCCTGCTCGAGGCAACGCCCCTGGCGAGCAGGTACCGACGCAGCTCCTCGCTCATGAAGGAGGAGCCCCGGTCACTGTAAACGTAATTGGGATAACCGAACAGCATGAAGAGGTCGTGCAACGCTTTGATGACGGTGGCGGAGGTCGTGTCGGGGCAGGGAATGGCGAAGGGGAACCGCGAGTACTCGTCGATGACATTGAGGAAGTACGTGTTGCGGTTGTGGGTGGGGAGGGGCCCTTTGAAGTCAATGCTGAGACGTTCAAAGGGGCGGGTGGCCTTGATTAGGTGCGCCTTGTCTGGCTTGTAGAATTGCGGCTTGCACTCCGCACAGACTTGGCAGTCCCTAGTCATGGCCTTGACCTCCTCGACTGAGAAGGGTAGGTTGTGGCCCTTGATGTAGTGGTAGAGCCGCCTGACGCCCGGGTGACAGAGGTCATTATGTAGTGCCCGCAGCCGGTCATCCTGTGCGTTGGCACAAGTACTACGGGACAGGGCATTAGGAGGATCGTTGAGCTTACCTGGCCGGTATAAGATAGTATAATTGTAGGTGGAGAGTTCGGTCCTCCACCGTAATATCTTATCATTTTTGATTTTACCTCGTTGTTTGTTGTCGAACATGAACGCAACTGATCGTTGGTCAGTAACGAGGGTAAATGGTTTTCCGGCCAGGTAGTGCCTCCAGTGCCGGACGGCTTCCACTATGGCTTGTGCCTCCTTCTCAACAGAGGAGTGGCTGATCTCGGGGCCTTGGAGTGTGCGGGAAAAGAAGGCGATGGGCCTGCCCGCCTGGTTGAGGGTGGCACCCAGGGCAAAGTCGGAGGCATCGCTCTCGACTTGGAATGGTGCAGACTCGTCTACCGCATGCATGGCGGCTCTGGCGATAGTAGTTTTTAGGAGGTGGAAGGCCTGGCAGGCCTCGGGCGGGAGGGGGAATGAGGGAGAACGGAGGAGGGGTCGGGCCTTGTCAGCGTACTCGGGCACCCACTGGGCATAGTAGGCAAAGAGTCCGAGGCATCGCCTCAGTTCTTTGGGGCAGGTGGGAATAGGGAGTTCGAGAAGGGGGCGCAGACGGTCGGGATTGGGGCCGAGGACACCGTTCTCCACCACGTAGCCGAGTATGGCGAGGCGGGTGGTGCCGAAAACACATTTTGCCTCGTTGTACGTGAGGTTGAGGCGTTTGGCAGTTTGGAGGAATTTCGTGAGGTTGACGTCATGGTCCTGCTGGTTGTGGCCGCAGATGGTGACGTTGTCTAGATACGGGAAGGTAGCCCGCAGTCTGTTCTGGTCCACCATTCGGTCCATCTGCCGTTGGAAGACCGAGACTCCATTGGTGACGCCAAAGGGTACCCTAAGGAAGTGGTAGAGGCGGCCGTCCGCCTCGAAGGCCGTGAAGTTACGGTCCTCCGGGCGGATAGGGAGCTGGTGGTAGGCGGATTTCAAGTCTATGGTGGAGAACACCTGTGCAATCTGGTTGACCATGTCAGATATGCGGGGCAGGGGATACGCATCAAGCAGCGTGTACCGGTTGATGGTCTGACTGTAGTCAATGACCATGCGGTGTTTCTCACCAGACTTGACTACCACCACTTGGGCTCGCCAGGGGCTGGTGCTGGGAGCAATGATATTTTCCGAGAGAAGGCGCTTAATCTCCGCTCGAATGAATTGGCGGTCTCCGAAACTGTAACGCCGACTTTTAGTAGCCACGGGCTTGCAGTCGGGGGTGAGATTAGCAAACAGTGAAGGGGGGTGGATCCTGAGCGTGGAGAGACTACAGGTGGGATCCGGGGAGGAATCAGGGAAGAACTGGGGGTTGGAGACCGAGAGGAGGGGGAGGGGGCCGTTAAAATGCAAGGTGAGGCTGCGCAGGTGGCATTGGAAGTCCAGGCCGAGGAGCGCGGGGGCGCAGAGGTGAGGGAGGACCACGAATTTGAAATCCTGGAACACCGCGCCGTTCACTGAGAGGGTGACGACGCAGTAGCCCGAAACCTCGGCCGACTGGGAGTTGGAGGCCATGAAAATATGCCTGCGCGTGGGTAGTACCTTGAGGGAGCAGTGGCACACGGTGTCCGGGTGGAGGAAGCTCTCCGTGCTGCCGCTGTCGAAGAGGCAGGTGACAGTGAAACAGTTTACCTGAACCTCCATGGTGGATCTGGCGAGGGCTGTCCCAGAAGAGGTTCTTATACTGACTCCCGGGGGAGTGGCTAAGGCGGAGCTCTCCGTGGCCAGGTCGGGTTACCTACCAGTGACCGAACCTCTGCAGAGTTACAGTACAATACACAGTATTACAGGGCCACGTTACGCACAACTATTATATACTATGTACAATGGTAGGGAGGTACAGTGGTGTATCACCACAGGGACCCAATCTGTGTTAAGCAGTTTGCCCTGAGTGAGATTGTATTGCATGTAGCAACTTCTCCTGACTGTTGTGTTGCTTCTGACTGCTAGCCTCCGAGAGGGAAGAAAGCTGGCAGCTGCTTCTCCTCAATAGGAGCCCCTTAACACAACTGTTTCTCTTGAGCTGGCTCATTGAGTATTCAGGCATGCAGTGCCCACAGATTTCCATCCGTTCAATTGCAAAACAGTGAACAGTTTTTTGCCTGAATTCCTGATGTGGATTTCCAGCTGGCCTTGTTTTCCAGTGGGTGTGTGAACGTGATAAAGGAGACTGGTTGTAGATTAAACACTGTCAGGCATTATTGAATGATCGCATTAAACAAAAGCTTTTGCACAATCTCGTCCTAACCATCAACTCTGTGTTTGAGGCTTTGAATTCCTTTGAGCTTTCTTTTGCAGCACTTGGATAACTCCATGGGTAGTGCAACAGAAGCCCTGTCCACTTCCAACTATGTGGGCAGTAAGTCCGAGGAAATTCACCCTATACAGCATTAATTTTAACTAAGGGCAAACTGATTAATACAGAGGTCACCTTACACAGCATTAGTTTTAACTTGTGGTGTGAAGGGACAGAGGGGGGATGTTTGATGAGGCAGGGCAGGGGAGAGAGGAAAGAGAAGTAAGTTCCATTGGGAGAGTTGTAATAGGGCCTGAGAGATTTTGACTCCCATTCAACAGAAAGCTAGAAGAAATTTAGGACAGTATTCGGTTCTGAGCCTTGTGGCGGTGACCATATTATATAGTCTTGAGCAAACGTGATTAAATAGAGCCAAATTAAGAGCCAACCAAAAGTTAGCAACATTTACTGGTGACTCTGGTGGGACTCGACTTAGCAGTGGCCTAACCACTCCGAGAGAACCCAAAATTTGAATTGAGAATCCAATTGGGAACAGAAAAACCACAAGCATCAAAACAGTACTGATCAAGCCTCTGAGATTCGGAAGTGTGTTAATGCATGCGTACTAACAGGGATATAAGGTAAACCTGAGAGATTTGTAGGCTGGAAATTAGCGTAAGCCGTGCCCGTGTTTACATCACCGCTTTATCACCCCCTGTTCCAAATTCAGTAGAGATCCTAGTAGAGAAAATGGCAATGAAGGCAATGGAAAGCCTTATGAACCCCCAGGAATTCGAGGTCGCAGCAACCAGCAGTAGAGTAGGACAGTGTCCCATTTGGGAAGAAGAGATCAGGAAATATCTCAAAGGGAAAGGATGGCCCCTTTGAGGAACCAGGACCCGGGAGTATAGGACACTCTTGGCGGGAGCGGTGCGCAAGTGATTTCTGGCAGGTAAGTTTCTCCTTTAAAAACACTTGCCCAGTCCCGTTTCTGTTCTTCTTTTCTGTTTTATTTTTTATTTTATTTTTAATATAAGGCGGGAACCGGAAGTTCGACTTCTGGGAAGGCCCAACCCCCAACCAATAAATTCTGGTGGAGAGGAAACCCGAGACACTACACGTGTAGTGTCTCCCACCCACCCTCCTCCTCTAACCTAATAATAAGATCCATTGGTGTGAGGTAAGTGCCATATTATATTATTATTATATTATATTATTAGCATTGCGCAGGTCAAGGAGACACAGCCTGAGTGAGAGAGATACAGACAGTGAGAATTTGGTAGTTTGGTGCAGTGAGGTAACCAGGAAAGGTAAGTGGTTAATCTAATTGTGCTGTTTTTCAGTTAAAAGTGCAGTGTAGATTAGTGTCTGATTGGCTGAAGCTGCCCCCACCATAAACTTAAATTAAACTAATTAATTAGTGATGGCTGGTCAGGTGATGTGCTTGAGCTGCTTGATGTGGGAGCTGGCAGATCCCATTGCGAGCTGCAGCGACCAGATCTGCAGTAAGTGTTGGCTGCTCGAAGAGCTCCGGCTCAGAGTTGATGAGCTGGAGTCTGAGCTTCAAACACTGAGGCACATCCGGGAGGGAGAGACTTACCTGGACACTGTGTTTCAGGAGGCAGTCACACCTGTCAGAGTAAGTAGTTTAAATCCTGCCAGTGGCCAGGGACAGCAGGGTGTGACTGCAAGTCAGGCAGGTAAAGGGAACCAGCAGTCAGGAACTCAGGAGCCTCAGCCCTTGACTCTGTCCAACAGGTATGAGGCACTTGCTCCCTGTGTGGATGGCGAACAGGGTTGCAGGAAGGATGAGTCAGCTGACCAAGGCACCATGGTTCAGCAGGCCATTCAAGGGGAGGGAGTAAATAGGCAAGTTGTAGTTGTAGGGGATTCTATTATCAGGGGGATAGATAGTATCCTTTGTGAGCAGGATAAAGAGTCCCGCATGGTATGTTGCCTGCCCGGTGCTAGGGTGCAGGACATCTCTGACCGGCTTGAAAGGATACTGGAGAGGGAGGGGGAGGATCCAGTTGTTGTGGTCCATGTCGGTACCAACAACATAGGCAAGTCTAGGAAAGAGGACCTGTTTAGAGATTATAAAGAGCTAGGATTCAAATTAAAAAACAGGTCCTCAAGGGTCATAATCTCCGGATTACTGCCCGAGCCACGTGCAAATTGGCATAGGGAGGCAAGAATAAGGGAAGTTAACACGTGGCTGAAAGAGTGGTGTGGGAATGAGGGGTTCCTTTTCATGGGACACTGGCATCAGTTTTGGGACAGGGGGGACCTATACCGTTGGGATGGTCTCCACCTGAACCGAGCTGGGACCAGTGTTCTGGCGAAAATAGTAAATAGGGTGGTCAATAGGACTTTAAACTAAAGATTGGGGGGGGGGGGGGGGGGGGGGGGGGGGGAAAGTCAGGAAACCAAGAGGTGAAGTAATCAGCGGGGAGCGTAGCTGCTTAGGAATACAAAAAACCACGAACAGACAAAACTCAAGAGTGGTTACGATTGTCCCCATCCCACAAAATATGACACAGTGTATGGAAAGGCTCAGTAAACCAAGGTCCACCACACTAAGAAAACAAAAAGGGACGGTCAATAGAGAATTAAAGGTGCTTATATTTAAATGCGCGCAGTGTACTGAACAAGGTAGATGAGCTTGTGGTCCAGATTGTGACTGGCAGGTATGATGTGGTAGGCATCACAGAGACATGGTTGCAGGGGGTTCAGGACTGGCATTTAAACATCCAGGGATTCACAACCTATCGAAAAGACAGAGAGGTGGGCAGAGGGGGCGGGGTTGCCTTGTTAATTAGGAATGAAATTAAAACAACATAGGGTCAGATGATGTGGAGTCTGTGTGGGTAGAGTTGAGGAACCACAAAGGCAAAAAAACCATAATGGGAGTTATGTACAGGCCTCCTAACAGTGGTCAGGACCGGGGGCACAAAATGCACCACGAAATAGAAAGTGCATGTCAGAAAGGCAAGGTCACAGTGATCATGGGGGACTTCAATATGCAGGTGGACTGGGTAAATAATGCTGCCAGTGGACCCAAAGATAGGGAATTCATTGAATGTTTACACTCCTGTAAACAGGAGGGCTTTTTGGAACAGCTTTTTGGAACAGCTTGTGATGGAGCCCACGAGGGAACAGGCCATTCTGGACTTAGTGTTATGTAATGAGCCAGACTTGATTAAAGATCTTAAAGTAAGGGAGCACTTAGGAGGCAGTGATCATAATATGGTCGAATTCAATCTCCAATTTGAAAGAAAGAAGGTAGAATCAGATGTAAAGGTGTTACAGTTAAATAAAGATAACTACAGGGGCATGAGGGAGGAACTGACGAAAATCAACTGGGAGCAGAGCCTAGTGGGAAAGACAGTAGAACAGCAATGGCAGGAGTTTCTGGGAGTAATTGAGGACACAGTACAGAGGTTCATCCCAAAGAAAAGAAAGGTTATCAGAGGGGGGATTAGGCAGCCATGGCTGACAAAGGAAGTTAGGGAATGCATCAAAGCAAAAGAGAAAGCCTATAATGTGGCAAAGAGTAGTGGGAAGTCAGAAGATTGGGAAGACTACAAAAACAAACAGAGGATAACAAAGAGAGAAATAAGGAAAGAGAGGATCAAATTTGAAGGTAGGCTAGCCAGTAACATTAGGAATGATAGTAAAAGTTTCTTTAAATACATTAAAAACAAACGGGAGGCAAAAGTTGACATTGGGCCGCTCCAAAATGACGCTGGTAATTTTGTGATGGGAGACAAGGAAATAGCTGAGGAACTGAATAAGTACTTTGCGTCAGTCTTCACAGTAGAAGACATGAGTAATATCCCAACAATTCCGGAGAGTCAGGGGGCAGAGTTGAATATGGTAGCCATCACAAAGGAGAAAGTGCTAGAGAAACTAAGAGGTCTAAAAATTGATAAATTCTCGGGCCCAGATGGGCTACATCCTAGAGTTCTAAAGGAGATAGCTGAAGAAATAGTGGAGGCGTTAGTAATGATCTTTCAAAAGTCACTGGAGTCAGGGAAAGTCCCAGAGGATTGGAAAATCGCTGTTGTAACCCCCCTGTTCAAGAAGGGAACAAGGAAAAAGATGGAAAATTATAGGCCAATTAGCCTAACCTCGGTTGTTGGCAAGATTCTAGAATCCATTGTTAAGGATGAGATTTCTAAATTCTTGGAAGTGCAGGGTCGGATTAGGACAAGTCAGCATGGATTTAGTAAGGGGAGGTCGTGCCTGACAAACCTGTTAGAGTTCTTTGAAGAGATAACAAATAGGTTAGACCAAGGAGAGCCAATGGATGTTATCTATCTTGACTTCCAAAAGGCCTTTGATAAGGTGCCTCACGGGAGACTGCTAAGTAAAATAAGGGCCCATGGTATTCGAGGCAAGGTACTAACATGGATTGACGATTGGCTGTCAGGCAGAAGGCAGAGAGTTGGGATAAAAGGTTCTTTTTCGGAATGGCAACCGGTGACGAGTGGTGTCCCGCAGGGTTCAGTGTTGGGGCCACAGCTGTTCTCTTTATATATTAACGATCTAGATGACGGGACTGGGGGCATTCTGGCTAAGTTTGCCGATGATACAAAGATAGGTGGAGGGGCAGGTAGTATGGAGGAGTTGGGGAGGCTGAAGAAAGATTTAGACAGTTTAGGAGAGTGGTCCAAGAAATGGCTGATGAAATTCAACGTGGGCAAGTGCGAGGTCTTGCACTTTGGAAAAAAGAATAGAGGCATGGACTATTTTCTAAACGGTGACAAAATTCATAATGCTGAAGTGCAAAGGGACTTGGGAGTCCTAGTCCAGGATTCTCTAAAGGTAAACTTGCAGGTTGAGTCCGTAATTAAGAAAGCAAATGCAATGTTGTCATTCATCGCAAGAGGCTTGGAATATAAAAGCAGGGATGTACTTCTGAAGCTTTATAACGCATTAGTTAGGCACCATTTAGAATACTGTGAGCAATTTTGGGCCCCACACCTCAGGAAGGACATACTGGCGCTGGAGCGGGTCCAGCGGAAATTCACACGGATGATCCCAGGAATGGTAGGCCTAACATACGATGAACGTCTGAGGATCCTGGGATTATATTCATTGGAGTTTAGGAGGTTGATGGGAGATCTAATAGAAACTTACAAGATAATGAATGGCTTAGATAGGGTGGATGTAGGGAAGTTGTTTCCATTAGCAGGGGAGACTAGGACCCGGGAGCACAGCCTTAGAATAAAAGGGAGTCACTTTAGAACAGAGATGAGGAGAAATGTCTTCAGCCAGAGAGTGGTGGGTCTGTGGAATTCATTGCCACAGAGGGCGGTGGAGGCCGGGACGTTGAGTGTCTTTAAGACAGAAGTTGATAAATTCTTGATTTCACGAGGAATTAAGGGCTATGGAGAGAGAGCGGGTAAATGGAGTTGAAATCAGCCATGATTGAATGGTGGAGTGGACTCGATGGGCCGAATGGCCTTACTTCCGCTCCTATGTCTAAACCTCCCGAAGAGCATTGGCAAATTTCCCCCCCAGGATATTGGTACCCCTCTGGTCCAGGTGTAGACCATCCTGTTTGTAGAGGTCCCACCGACCCCAGAATGAGCCCCAATTATCCAGAAATCTGAAACCCTCCCTTCTGCACCATTCCTGTAGCCACGTGTTCAACTCCTCTCTCCCTATTCCTCGTCTCGCTATCACGTAGCACGGGTAACAACCCAGAGATAATAACTCTGTTTGTCCTAGATCTAAGTTTCCACCCTAGCTCCTTGAATTCCTGCCTTATATCCCTATCCCTTTTCCTACCTATGTCGTTGGTACCTATGTGGACCACGACTTGGGGCTGCTCCCCCTCCCCTTAAGGATCCCGAAAACACAATCCAAGACATCGCGCACCATGGCACCTGGGAGGCAACACACCAACCGCGAGTCTCCTCTCATTCCCACAGAATATCCTATCTATCCCCCTAACTATGGAGTCTCCAATGACTAATGCTCTACTCCTCTCCCCCTTCCCTTCTGAGCAACAGGGACAGGCTCTGTGCCAAAGACCTGTACCCCATGGCTTACCCCCCCCCCCCAACAGTATCCAAAGCGATAAACTTGTTACTAAGGGGAACAACCACAGGGGATCTCTGTACTGACTGCTTCCTCCCAGCCCCTCTCACCATCACCCATCTATCTTTATTCTTCGGAGTAACTACATCCCTGAAGCTTCTATCTATGACCCCTCTGCCTCCCGAATGATCCGAAGTTCATCCAACTCCAGCTCCAGTTCCCTAACGAGGTTTCTGAGGAGCTGGAGATGGGTGCACTTCCCACAGATGCAATCAGCAGGGACAGGGAGAGATAGGGAGAGTGTCCCCACTTTTGAAAGGATAAAGGATGAGAGGGCACAGATTTAAAGTAATTGGAAAAAGAAGCAAAGGCGATATGAGAAAAATAAAACGTTTTTACAGGGTGAGTGATGACGGTGTGGAATGTAGTGCCCGAAAGTGTGGTGGAGGCAGGTTCAATCAACGCATTAAAAACGGAATGGAACTGTTATCTCAAAAGGAAGAAGGTTGATTGATTTGATTTATTTTCACATGTACCGAAGTACAGTGAAAAGTATCGTTCTGCGGCCAAGGGAACGTACACAGTACGTACATAGTAGACAAAAAGAATAATCAAGAGAACATTGCCAAATGGTACATCGACAAACAGTGATTGGTTACAGTGCGGAGTAGGTCAGAACGCTGATAGGAGATAAAAGAAAAGGGACAGGGGGAGCAAGCTCACAGAGAGTCGCTATGCTCTGGCGCCATCTTGGTACACAGCATACAAATGCATACTATTAGACTAGTTCAGTGTTCCGGGGAGACAGGAGAATGGCACTCTCAATTCGGAGAGCTGGTGCAAAGGCAATGGGCCAAGTGGCCTCCTTCTGCACTGTAACAATTCTCTGATTCTATATTGGACCTCATTTACATTTCATCAGCACGCTGACGGTGTGCTTCCAGCCTTGATCACTTACAACCTGAGCCCCTACTCCCTAGTCTTTATGGTTCACTAAGACCGCTAGCTGACTGGGAGCTATGATTAGTAGTACATAAATGCAGTTATGAAGTTTGAACTTTGATGAATCCTATCGCACTTTGTCGCTGGCTGCTGCTGTCTAAGCCGGCTGCCATGACTCTTTTAAAAAAAATCTTTTCATTGGCATTTCTCATATTTATAAACAATTGTACATATACATCTTTCTTACCTGCGTTAATTTACTTTATTGTACAGCAAGGCTTATTTTGTCTTTCTTTTAATTGGTCTTATATATATTTCACCGTCCTCTGGGTCGGTCTGTGGAACTCCCCTCACCCGCACCCTCTCTCCTTGCGTACTCCCCCTGTCCCTTCCCCCCCCCCCCACTGGCTTCAGCTGTGCTTTGCTTTTATTTTCGGGGGGGGGGAGGGGCAGGGGGAGTACGCAAGGAGAGAGGGTGCGGGTGAGGGGACTTCCACAGACCGACCCAGAGGGCGACAAAATATATATAAGACCAATTAAAAGAAAGACAAAATAAGCCTTGCTGTACAACACTCTTCTTTTTGTGGTTTCTCTACCTTCCTTCCGTTTCCCCCCTCCCATCCCCCCCCCCACCCCCCCCACCCCGGGTTGCGCAATCCTCTGGTTCCTCATCTAGCTTTGTTTTTTATTCTTAACTTACTCCCCATTGCTGGCCTCGAACAGGTTTTGGAACAGGCCGACAAACTGCCCCCAAGTATCCAGGAAGCATTCCTCCGACCCTTAGATGCCGTACTTAATCAGGTGGAGAGATTCCAAAAGGTCAGCAAGCAGTCTGCAGATGTGGGTGGTGCTGCTGATCGCCAGCTGAGCAGGATTCTCCGACATGCGATTAGGGAAGCGAAAGCAAAGGCATCAGCCCTCTTCCCCATGTGTAGCTCTGGCTGCACCCCGAAGATTGCCATATTTGGGCATGGCTTCACCCTCACCCCCACAACCTTGCACATTGCCTTGGAGGAGGTTGTCCAGAAACCAGCAAGTTTGGGGCAAGCCCAGAACATGTGGGTGTGGTTGGCCAGGCCCCTCTGGCACCGCTCACATTTATCCTCCACCTCCGGGAAGAACCTGCTCATTCGGGTTCTGGTCAGGTGCGCTCTGTGCACCATTTTAAGCTGCATGAGCCTGAGCCTTGCGCAGCAGGAGATGGAGTTGGCCCTGCTCAGTGCTTCGCTCCAAAGCCACACCCTCCCTCTGTCCCCAGTTCGTCCTCCCATTTTTGTCTGGTCTCGTCCAGTAGTGTCCAAGCTGTGTCCAGTAACTGTCCGTATATTTTCCCACATAGCTCCCCCTCCTTGCTGCATGTGCCTATCAGGTCCTCTAGTAGTGTGTTTTCTGGGGCCACGGGGTACCCTACTGTCTCTTTGTAGAGGAAGTGTTTTATTTGGAGGTGTCTCATTTCCTGTCCTTTTGTAGGTTCGGTAAAGCCAAGTCCCTTTTGATTTTCCTTCTTTGCAGTGTTGGTTTGTGAATTCTTGGGTTCTTACCCCCCACACAAACGGCATGATTAGACTGTCTACGTTTTGGAAAAAGGCCTTGGGGATGAAGATCGGTATGGATCTAAACAGGAAGAGGAACCTCAGCAGTACGTTCATCTTGATCGTCTGCACTCTTCCCGCCAGGGAGAGTGATGCGACCATCAATTCACTTGAGACAAGAGTAAAGGTAAACCGTGGCTTTAATCAACTTAGAACAGTGCCTGCCTGCGACAGAAACAATACTGTGTGCCGCCTACAGGTCAACTGCTTTTTATACTCCCCCCCTCAAGGGGTGGAGCCATGGGCGGAGCCTATACATGTCCCAACATGTTCCCCTGTGGATGATGCCATACAATGGCCCATAGGTGGGGCCCACAAGGGCAACAACATAGCATAGATACAAATACAAAGGCAAAGCATGGTACTGATACAGTGGTGGATTATTGGTATAATACATTCACCACAGAGAGTGGGAGTGAGCCCCACCTTTGTAGGTCCTTTTTTACTTCCTCCACCAGGCTGGTCAGGTTTCACCTGTGGATCTGTGTCCAGTCTCTTGCTATCTGGATCCCCAGGTAATGGAATCTATTTGGGTCGTTTTAAATGGGAGCCCCTCCAGCTTTGCCCCTCCGCCTTTGGGTTCACTGGGAATGTCTCACTTTTGCGCAGGTTAAGTTTGCAGCCCAAAAAGATTCCAAACTCCTTCAGGATCTGCAGTATTGCCTTCAGTCCCTCCTGTGGCTTTGAGACATAGAGGAGCAAGTCATCTGCATAGAGTGAAACTATGTGCTCTCTGTCTCCTTTCTGGATGCCCTTCCAGCTTTTTGCGTCCCGCAGGGCTATCGCCAGGGGGTAGCCCTGTCTTGTTCCCCTCTGTAATTGGAGGTATTCAGAGCTGGTGGTGTTAGTTCGGACACTCACTTTGGGAGTGTTGTACAGGAGCCTCACCCAGGCGGTGAACCGCGCTCCTAGCCCAAACCGTTCCAATACCTCAAGGAGGTACTTCCATTTGATTCTGTTGAAGGCCTTTTCTGCGTCCAGGGAGACGATTCCCTCTGGTGTTTTCTCTCTGGGGGTGGGGTGGGGGGGGGGGGGGGGGGGGGGGCTGGGGGGGGGGGGGGGGGGTCATAATTACGTTCAGCAGCCACCTGATGTTCGCTGTGAGCTGCCTACCTTTGACAAAGCCCGTTTGGTCATCTGCGACCACCTCTGGTACGCAGCCCTCCATCCAGCCTTTTGGCCAGGATCTTTGAGAATATTTTCACGTCCACATTCAACAGTGAAATGGGTCTGTATGATCCACATTCCGTCGGGTCTTTATATTTTTGGGGTATCAGTGAAATTGTGGCCTGCGCTAGCGTGGGGGGGCAGGGTGCCCCTTGCTAGCGAGTCCGCTAGTAGAAGTCTGCCGGGAACCCGTTGGGTCCCGGTGCCTTCCCCGCCTGCATGGAGCTAATGTTCTCCATGAATTCTCCCAGGTCTATTGGTGCTTCCAGCTCCCCCCGTCTGTCTTCCCCTTCCTCTGGCAGTTCCAATACTTCTAGGAACTGTTTCATCCCCACATCCTGTTGGGGAGCACGGAGGTGTACAGTCCCCAGTAGAAGGTCTTAAATGCCCGGTTGAACTGCTTTGGTTCTGCTACCAGTCTGCCTCTGTTATCCTTTACCTGCACTATTTCCCTCGTGGCTGCCTACTTTCTCAGCTGATGAGCCAATGGGTGGCCAGCCTTGTCTCCATGTTCGTAGAAGGTCCCGCGTGTCTGGCAGAGTTGGTACACTGCTTTCCTGGTGGATGGCAGATTAAAGTCCATTTGCAGCTTCTTCCTCTCCGCCAGCAGCTCTACGGTCAGGGCCTGGGAGTATTTTCTGTCGACTTCCAGAATAGAGTTCATTAGCTGCTGCCTGGCCACCCTCTCTTCCCTATCTCTGCTTGCCTTGTAGGCTATGGTCTCTCCTCTAATCACGGCCTTCAGTGCCTCCCAAAACATGGAGGGTGTGACCTCCCTGTTTTACTTTTTAAAAATAAATTTAGAGCACCCAATTCATTTTTTCGAATTGGGGGGCAATTTAGCATGGTCAATCCACCTAGCCTGCACATCTTTGGGTTGTGGGGGTGAAACCCACGCAGACACGGGGAGAATGTGCAAACTCCACACGGACAGTGACTCACAGCCGGGATCGAACCTGAGACCTCGGCACCGTGAGGCTACAGGGCTAACCCACTGTGCCACCGTGATGCCCTGATCAGGGAATTTAAGGTGAAGGAAGCCTTACATAGAACATAGAACATAGAACAATACAGCGCAGTACAGGCCCTTCGGCCCATGATGTTGCACCGAAACAAAAGCCATCTAACCTACACTATGCCATTATCATCCATATGTTTATCCAATAAACTTTTAAATGCCCTCAATGTTGGCGAGTTCACTACTGTAGCAGGTAGGGCATTCCACGGCCTCACTACTCTTTGCGTAAAGAACCTACCTCTGACCTCTGTCCTATATCTATTACCCCTCAGTTTAAAGTTATGTCCCCTCGTGCCAGCCATATCCATCCGCGGGAGAAGGCTCTCACTGTCCACCCTATCCAACCCCCTGATCATTAGGGAGCATCCTTAGGGAGCATTGACCACAATAAGATAGAATTTACCCTGCAGTTTGAGAGGGAGAAGTAGGAGTCAGATGTAATGGTATTACAATTACATAAAAGTAACTACAAAGACATGAGGGAGGAGCTGGCCAGAATTGATTGGAAAAGGAGCCTAGCAGGGAAGACAGTGGAACAGCAATGGCAGGGGTTTTGGGGGTTATTCTGGAGGCACAGCAGAAATTCATCCCAAGGAGGAGGAAACATGCTCAGTGCAGGACAAGGCATCCATGGTTGATGAGGGAAGTTAAGGACAGCATAAAAGAAAAAGAAAAAGCATACAAAGTGGCAAAGATTAGTGGAAAGCCAAAGGATTGGGAATCCTTTAAAAGCGAGCAGAGGGCAACTAAAAAAGCAATAAGGGGAGAGAAGACGAAGTATGAGTGCAAGCTAGCTAGTAATATAAAAGAAGATAGGAAGAGTTTCTTTCAATATATAAAAGGTAAGAGAGAGGCAAAAATAGACATTGGACCATGGAAAACGTGGCTGGAGAAGTAATAGAAAACAAACAAATGGCAGGCGAACTGAATCTTTACTTTGCATCAGTCTTCACGGTGGAAGACACCAGTGGGATGCCAGAGCTCCAGGAGAATCAGGGGGCAGAGGTGAGTGCAGTGGTCATCACTAAGGAGAAGGTTCTGGGGAAACTGAAAGGTCTGAATGTGGATAAGTCACCTGGACTGGATAGATTACATCCCAGGGTCCTAAATGAGATAGGTGAGGAGATTGTGGAGGCATTGGTGGTGATCTTTCAGGAATCACTGGAGGCAGGAAGGGCCCAGAGGACTGGAAAGTGGCTAATGTAACACCGCTGTTTAAGAAGGGAGGGAGGCAGAAGACGGGAAATTATAGGCCGGTTAGCCTGACTTCGGTCATTGGTAAGATTTTAGAGTCTGCTATTAAAGATGAGATTGTGGAGTACTTGGAAGTGCATGGTAAAATAGGACTGAGTCAGCATGGCTTTGTCAAAGGGAGGTCATGTCTGACAAATCTGTTAGAGCAAGGTGGCTGCAGGAAGATTTGGACAGGCTAGGAGAGTGGGCAATGAAGTGGAAAATGAAATACAATGTGAAAAAGTGTGAGGTTATGCACTTTGGAAGAAGGAATTTAGGCATAGACTATTTCTAAATGGGAAATCAGAAGCACAGAGGGACTTGGGAGTCCTTGTTCATGATTCTCTTAAGGTTAACGTGCAGGTTCAGTCAGCAGTTAAGAAGGCAAATGCAATGTTAGCATTCATGTCAAGAGGCGAGAATACAAGACCAGGGATGTTCTTCTGAGGCTGTATAAGGCTCTGGTCAGACTTCATTGGGAGTATTGTGAGCAGTTTTGAGCCCCGTATCTAAGGAAGGATGTGCTGGTCTTGAAAAGGGTCCACAGGAGGTTCACAAGAATGATCCCTGGAATGAACAGCTTGTCGTATGAGGAACGGTTGAGGACTCTGGGTCTATACTCGTTAGCCATGATGCCGGCATTGGACTGGGGTGAGCACAGTACGAAGACTTACAACACCAGGTTAAAGTCCAACAGGTTTGTTTCGATGTCACTAGCTTTCGGAGCGCTGCTCCTTCCTCAGGTGAATGAAGAGGTATGTTCCAGAAACACATATATAGACAAATTCAAAGATGCCAAACAATGCTTGGAATGCGACCATTAGCAGGTGATTAAATCTTTACAGATCCAGAGATGGGGTAACCCCAGTTTAGAAGGATGAGGGGGGATCTTATTGAAACTTAAGGATACTGCGAGGCCTGGATAGAGTGGACGTGCAGAGGCTGTTTCCACTTGTCGGAAAAACTAGAACCAGAGGACACCATCTCAGACTAAAGGGATGATCCTTTAAGACATAGATAAGGAGGAATTTCTTCAGCCAGAGGGTGGTGAATCTGTGGGACACTTTGCCGCAGAAGGCTGTGGAGGCGAATTCACTGAGTGTTTTTAAGACAGAGATAGATAGATTCTTGATCAATAAGGGGATCAGGGGTTATGGGGAGAAGGCAGGAGAATGGGGATGAGAAAAATATCAGCCATGATTGAATGGCGGAGCAGACCCGATGGTCCGAGTGGCCTAATTCTACTCCTATGTCTTATGGAGGGCTACTTCGGCTATCAACAGTACAGTCAAGGGGCGTCATTCTCCGACCCCCCAGCGGGTCGGAGAATGGCCGTTGGCCGCCGTGAATCCCGCCCCCGCCGGTTGCCGAAGTCTCCGAAGGGAGAAAAGTCGGCGGGGCGTTAATGTTGCCGCTGCCGTCGGAGAATGTCACGGGTCTGTGCAAGGCAGCCGATTTTCGGCCTGCCGATATTCCCCCTTCCGGATGGGCCGAAGTCCCGTCGACGTGATGACCGTTCACGTCGACGTAAATTAAACCTCCTTTTCATCGGCGTGACCCTGTGCTCCAGGTTCACGCCGACCAGCGTGGAGGTGAGTGACGGCCTGGGGGGTTGGCTCTGGGCAGGCGATGGCGTGGCCGCTGTCTGAATGCGTGGGGAGAGGTGTGTCTCGGGTTGTGTGTGTGTGTGTGCAGCGGGGGGGGGGGGGTGGTTAGAGTGGGCTGGGCTCCGGGGGAGTGCCGGGAGGGGGTCCGTGCCGGGGAGGGGGATGGGGGGGGGGTCCGTGCCGGGGAGGGGGATGGGGGGGTCCGTGCCGGGGAGGGGGATGGGGGGGGTCCGTGCCGGGGAGGGGGATGGGGGGTTCGTGCCGGGGAGTGGGATGGGGGGGTCCATGCCGGGGAGGGGGATTGGGAGGTCCGTGCCGGGGAGGGGGATTGGGGGTTTGTGCCGGGGAGGGGGATGGGGGGGGTCCATGCCGGGGAGGGGGATTGGGGGGTCCGTGCCGGGGAGGGGGATTGGGGGGTCCGTGCCGGGGTGGAGGTTGGGGTCCGTGCCGGGGTGGAGGTTGGGGGGGGTCCGTGCCGGGGTGGAGGTTGGGGGGGGTCCGTGCTGGGAGGGGGATGCGAGGGCAAGTGAGGTCCACCTGGCCAGGTGCCAGCCTCCAACAGTTGGACCCATGCGGTCCATACCACCTGGCTGGGGGGAGGAGGGGATATGGGCAATGATGACATGTCGTCGTTCCCCTCCCCCCCACCAGGCTGTCATGTTTTCCGATCATCCAGCGATGTTGGCCGCCGTGGCGGCAGCCGCTAATGTCTATGTTGCCCTGGATGAGGAGGAGGAGGAGGAGGAGGAGCGTGCCAGAGAGGCGGCGCAGGCTGCCGCAGAGGGACAGGCGGCAGCCGCCCAGGGTGGAGGGACACCTGACCGACAGGACGAGGAGGGGGAGGAGGATGTCGCGGCCCACGGCAACGGAGGCACCCGAGAACGCCCCGTGTGTACCGGCCCCGGCAGTCATACCAGGACCTCACGGACCGGGAATGCAGGAGGAGACTCCGGATGAGGCGGGAAACCGTGGCACACATCTGCCACCTGCTGGCACACCTGTCACCGCGTGGCACTGGCGGGGGACACCCTCTCTCCGTGTCCGTCAAGGTTACGGTCGCCCTGAACCTTTATGCAACGGGGTCATTCCAGGCACCGAGTGGGGACCTGTCCGGCATATCGCAGACATCGGTGCATCGGTGCATCCGGGCAGTGACAGATGCCCTATATGCCATGGCGCACCGCTACATCCGCTTCCCCGTGGACCGGGCCAGCCAAGATGCCCGGGCCGTGTGCTTCTCTGCCGTGGCCGGGTTCCCCATGGTCCAGGGCGCGATCGATGGGATGCACGTCACCGTGCGGCCACCTGCAGATAACAGGGCCGTGTTCACCAATAGGAAGGGGGACCTATTCGCTGAACATACAGGTGGTCTGCGACCACCGCATGATGATCCTGCACGTCTGCGCCCGTTACCCAGGCAGTGTACACGACTCATACGTGTTGTCACGGTCATCCATCCCCGGCATGTACGAGGGACGCCATCCCCGGCTGAGGGGCTGGTTGCTGGGCGACAGGGGCTACCCATTGCGATCGTGGCTGATGACGCCTATACGGAGGCCACGCAATGAGGCGGAGAACCGCTACAATGATGCCCATGTAGCGACAAGGGGAGTGATAGAGAGGTGCTTTGGCGTGCTGAAGATGCGTTTCAGGTGCCTGGACCTCTCTGGGGGCGCCCTCCAGTATCGGTCAGATAGGGTCGGCCGCATCATTGTGGTGTGCTGCGTCCTGCACAACATAGCCCAGCAGAGGGGTGATGTGCCGCAGGCAGAGGAGGGCGGAGTGGAGGAGCAGCAGGAAGAGGCGCAGCCCTCCCCAGATGAGGGGGATGGGGGTAATGGTCAGGGCAGACGGGGTAGACACAGGCGGGTGGCTGTCCACCGTTACCGGCTGGCCCAGCGGGCACGGGACAGACTGATAGCCGCCCGCTTCACTGACTAGATGGGCGTGGGAATCGGGTAGTATGGCCACAGACCGTACACCATGGCAACAGCCGACCACCCACACCCCCCACCCATCCACCCACCCAGCACCCTCACCCCCTCCCCAACCCCACCCACCCCACCCGCATGCACACCCCCATTGCCGATCCACCTGCGGCACAATGGGCCAGGCTCACAGTTGCGGGTGGACGCGTGTCTATTGCAGGCCATGGAGGATGATGACAACCCGCCCTGCGGTGAGCTCCCGGCTCTACATCATTGGACTATGTCTGACCCATGGCCACAGTACCACCATCCACCCGGACCATCCCTGCATGCGGCTGTGACACTGCAGCGCACGGTCCCGTCCTCTGCCCGGGGGATGTTGATGGCGGCCCAGGGGGAAGGGGGCAGACTCACCTGGGGTTGAGGTAAGACCACCCCTCACACACACACACTTGCGCTCAACGTACATGACACCCCCGCACGCTTTGGACAGAGCACAAAGGCAGCTTTGCCCTCCTGTGAGAGGGCAGCCATGTCCTGGGCCACAGGCGCCGCCTGCACGGAAAGCCCCAGGCCTCGCAAACCGTTCCCCATGTCTGACACTGTCGCACCCATCGCAGGCCATGGCCCAGTCTCAGGTGTAACATCATCTGTAGGTGTAACATTGACTTTAATAACCAAAGGAGTTCATGCACGTGCCCTAGCCCCTAAAACTCATCTGTGCCCTGCACCCGTGCCAACTTACTCAGTGTCTAATTGTTTGGCCTTACGGGCCCTTTGACTACGTCTACGTGGTTCCCCAGACGGTACAGCAGAACTGGAGGTGGACTCCTGTGATTCCTGCCCTCTGATACTGGATCCCTTTGGCGGCCGTTTCCTGGGGCGTCCTGACCTAGATGGGCCAGGCTGCGGCCCGGGCGACTGGGATGGCGAGCTGCCAGCCTGTCCTGCCCGTTGCCCACCCGATGCACCTGGGACGGAAGGGGGGGGGAGTCCGAGGTGTCGCGGTGTACCGGGACCTCCCCTACAGGGGGAGCCGGGACGGACCACACCACCTCCTCCTCCCTCGGGGTGCCCGATGGCTCCCAGGCCTCTACATGGGTGGGGGATGCGAACGGACTGGCCATCCGACGCCCCCCCCGACATCTGGCGCTGCCAGTCCTGGAGGGTCGTACTGGTATCGACAGGGATCTGCAGGTTTGCATCCATTGAGCCCAGGGGGTTGGCAAACCCTGTCTGTGACAGTGCTACGCCGGCTCGCACATGGCCACTGGCGCCGATGCCCTCAGCGATGGCCTGCAGAGACTGGGCCATGGCCTGCTGAGACTGGGCCATGGCCTGCAGAGACTGGGCTATGGCGTTGAGCGCCTCTGCCATCTGGAGCTGGCACTGGCTCATGGCCTCCTGTGAGAGGGCAGCCATGTCCTGGGCCACAGACGCCGCCTGCACGGAAAGCCCCAGGCCTCGCAAACCGTTCCCCATGTCTGACACTGTCGCACCCATCGCCTCCACCGCGGACGCCACCCGTGCGGTGTCGGCCTGGGTGGCACGCATGACCGGCACCACTCCCAGCTCCTGGACGCGGGTGGACTCCTCCACCTGCGACTGCAGCCGCCGCAAGCCGCCCGTCACCCCCTTCGCTCGTCTCCGGGTCGGTGGTTGCATCAGATCTATGTGTGGGTGTGGTAACTCCAGGAACCCGGGATCCATCTGGGCGGCAGATGTTCGCTTGGGCTGGGCTGCCCTCCGACCGCCCGGCCCCTCTGCTGCTCCTACCTCCACCTGCTGTACCGGGACGGCTGTGTTGTGCGCACCAGTGAGTGTACCAGACGCCTCATCACTAAAGTGCCCAACCGGGGTGAGTGTTTCTGCGATGGTGGAGGGTGTTGGTGACAGCAGTGGCGTTGTGTCGTGCTCTTCGTCCCACTCTGAGTCCATGGCACTTTGGGGTGGGGGTTCGTCTCCACCCATCCACTCGGAGTCACTGTCCGGTATTTCGTCTTCCTGGGTAGTGCTGTCCCGGGTAGGGGTGTCCTGGGCAGTGCTGTCCCGGGTAGTGGTGTCCCGGGTAGTGGTGTCCTGGGTAGTGGTGTCCTGGGTAATGGTGTCCTGGGTAGTGGTGTCCTGGGTAGTGGTGTCCTGGCTCGGATGTGACGGGGGCCTGTGGCTGCCCCCCTCGTCGCTGGGTGGTCGCTTCCGCACGTGACGGGGGTGTCGTCTCCCTGTTGCTCCAGGTCTCTCCGTCTCCCGTGGTGTGCGAGGGGCATTCTGCGGGCGTCACATGCTGGAGGGTCCGGGTCTCTCCGTCTCCCGTGGCCTCCGAGGGGCATCCTGCGGGCGTCGCATGCTGGAGGGTCCGTGTCTCTCTGTCTCCCGTGGCCTCCGAGGGGCATCCTGCGGGCGGTCTGCATCTGCGGGGATGGGTGCCCGGACGTTTGGTCCTGCGATACACAATGAAGCATGCATGGTTAGACATCAGGCAGTGATCAGGTGATATGGGGGAGGGGGATATAGGGGAGGGGGGATATGGGGACGGGCTGTCGGTGGCTCACTTGCTACTACGCCCCCGACCTCTGCATCAGCAACCTCCCGGTCGTCAGGTCCGCCAGCCAGTTCCAGGGCCCTTTCCTCGTGTTCGGTCAGTGGCCTCTCATCAGCGGGGCCTCCTCCAGTCCTCACATGCTCCCTATTGTTGTGTGCGCGCTTATCCTGTGGGGGGGGGGGGGGGGTGGGTGGCAGGGGTAAAAGGCAACACTGTTAGGCAGGTATATGAATGCACGCCATCGGTTGTGCGTGCATTGCAGAGGTTAAGGTTAGTGCTGGATTCACTTGGGGATATGGGGAGGGGGGATATGGGGGAGGGGGGATATGGGGGAGGGGGGATATGGGGAGGGGGATATGGGGAGGGGGGATATGGGGAAGGGGAATATGGGGGAGGGGGGATATGGGGGAAGGGGGATATGGGGGAGGGGGGATATGGGGGAGGGGGGATATGGGGGAGGGGGATATGGGGAGGGGGAATATGGGGAAGGGGGGATATGGGGGATATGGGGGAAGGGGGGATATGGGGGAAGGGGGGATATGGGGGAGGGGGGATATGGGGGAGGGGAGATATGGGGGAGGGGGGATATGGGGGAGGGGGGATATGGGGGAGGGGGGATATGGAGGAGGGGGGATATGGGGAGGGGGGATATGGGGAGGGGGATATGGGGAGGGGGATATGGGGGAGGGGGATATGGGGAGGGGGATATGGGGAGGGGGATATGGGGGAGGGCGGATATGGGGAAAGGGGGGATATGGGGGAGGGGGGATATGGGGGCGGGGGATATGGGGGAGGGGGATATGGGGGAGGGGGGATATGGGGAGGCTCACCCTGCCTGCTCTGACGAGGTCGTTCACCTTCTTGTGGCACTGGGTGCCTGTCCGTGGTGTCAGGGCCGCAGCGGTGATGGCCTCTGCCACTTCCCTCCACAGACGCCGGCTGTGGCGTGGGGCAACTCTGTGGCCATGCCCGGGATACAGGGCGTCCCTCCTCTGCTTCACCGCGTCCAGGAGCGCCTCCACATCGCGTGACTCGAACCTCGGGGCTGAGCGGCGGCCAGCCATCCAGTCGGGTGTTCCGGTCGGGTGTTCCGGTCGGGTGGGGGGGAACAGCGCGGCCTTATGAGCCATCACGCCGTGCGGCGCGTATGACGCTGCACGGCGTGAACCACTGTGCAAGCGCGGATCCCGTTACGTCGCTGCTAGCCCATTTCGGGCCGGAGACTTTAGACCCATTTTTCTGACGTGACGCAAGTCGGATTTGCGCTGTTTTTTGCGCCGATCGGCGGACTTTCCGCCGATAACGGAGAATTTCGCCCAAGGTGAATGAGTTGACTTCTCCCAGAAGCCTCTTCTGCCGCCTTTATTGGACAATGAGCTTCCTCCTGTTTGTCATTGATGTCATCTGCTGCTGCCTAGAAAGAGTCAAACAAAATTGCAGGCCATTGTCATTTCCACTCCCCACATGCAGGGCAAGTGGGGGGTGGGGATTTAAGTATTGTTGGAAGAGGCTGCACGGTTCTTTGCAATCTCCCTGTCATTATTATAGTTAGAAGTCTGACAACCCCAGGTTAAAGTCCAACAAGTTTGTTTCGAATCACTAGCTTTCGGAGCACAGCTCCTTCGTGATGCACTCCCAAACTAGTAATTCAAAACAAACCTGTTGGACTCAAACATGGTGTTGTAAGACTTCTTACTGTGCCCACCCCAGTCCAACGGCAGCATCTGCACATTCTTATTATAGTTGCACTAGAACAGCTTAGCTGGAGTGTGTCTCATCGTGGTGCATTACTCTGGCAAAACAGAAGCAAGATGACGCCAGGCCTAGAGCTCTTTATGAACATATAAACATATACACATTGGTTTTGTCTGGAGCCTGGGGATTGAGTTTGAAATTTCACTTAGGCCCACTTTGGAACACTTCTGTGTGAGAGTAATGCAGGCATGAGGTTTTCCTGCCAATAGAAAACCCATAATGCTCTGTAACAACTTGGCACAAATATACAAAATACAACAATGAGACATGATCTGTAGAAAAATATACAAAGATATTGGTGTTATTTGCAAAGAGCTTTAATAAATTAAAATAAATTACATTATTGTTCAGAATAACATTTGGATTGACTCTTGTGCTAGGATCAGTGAGAATGTTTATGAAGCATATTAGTGCTGACGTCAGAGATCACGGTTTGACGCTAGATGTGGATCACTGTGGTTGACCTGTTGTTCATGTACTGGTCATTGGAGACTCACTCTGGGAAAAAAAATTCTGGTTATAATCACAGTTTTAGCAAGAAGTAAGAGGGGGAGCAAATATTTTTGCCAGTGATAGTACGGTAACGCAGTGGCGCAATGGTCAGCACTACCGCCTAACATCGCCAGGGACCCGGATTTGATTCTGGCCTTGGGTCACTGTCTGTGTGGAGTTTTCATGTTCTCCCCGTGTCTGCGTGAGTTTCCTCCGGGTGCACCGATTTCCTCCCACAGTTACAAAATGTGGTGATTAGGTGATTGGCCATGCTAAATTGTCCCTTAGTGTCCAGAGATGTGTCTGTTAGGTTATGGAGTTGCAGGGATTGGACAGGGTTGGTGCAGATTTGATGGGCCAAATGGCCTCATTCTGCACTGTCGGGATTCTAAGAACTATTGGAATAACAAGGGGGGCTTTTGAAGGTCAGAATAATAAATAGCTATGCCCCTAACCCCCGTGGTTGTTTGGCAAGTCTCCACTTGAATGATTGAAAACTAGATAGTATGCGGGCTCCTGCCAGTGCACAAAGAAATCCCACCCAGCCTTGTAAAGAATGGAGCCTCCTAATAGCCTGGAGGGCCTGGTTCAGATAGTTGGAATGTGGACAACTTTGGCTAGGCTAGTGGTTATTGTCCATCCCTAATTGCCTTGTACTGAGTGGCTTGCTGGGCCATTGAAGAGTCAACCACATTGCTGTGGGTTCTGGAGTCACATGCAGGCCAGACCAGGAAAGGATGGCAGATTTACTTCCTGAATGAACTTTATTATCCAAGTGAATTTTTATGACACCGACAGTGGTTTCATGGTCATCATTAGACTTTTAATTCCAGATTTCTATTGGATTCCAATTTCACCATCTGCTGCGGTGGGATTTGAACCTGGTTTCCCAGAAACCTGGTTTCCCAGGGTCTCTAGATTACTAGTCTGGTGACAATGGCATTACTCCACCACCTCCACATTGAGGACATCTTCTATCTTCATGCAGAAGATCTGTGCACCATGACTAGGCACACCTCCAACCAAGCTATTCCAATGCAACTACAATAATGGCATCTACCTGATAACAAAGAAAATGGCCCATGCCCATGACCAGTCTACCGGAAAATTATCATCCAATCAACCTCTTCTTCCATCACTTTGTTGAGAATTGAGATGATGTCAATAGTCTCAATTAATAAAGCGTTGAATCATAAAATCATTACAGCCCGAAGGAGACCAATTGGCCCATCATGTCCATGCCGGTTCTCTGCAAGAGCAATTTAACCAGTTTCATTCCCCAGGCTTTTCCCACTAGTTCTGCAAATTTTTCATCTTCAGATAATGAGCCAATTCTCTTTTGAAAGCCATGATTGAATCTGCCTCTCCCTCACCCTCATGGAAGTGCATTCCAGATCTTAACCACCTGCTGTGCAAAAATGTTTTTCTTCATGTCAACATTGCTTATTTTACCATTTTCTCAAGGGCAACTAAAGATGGGCAATAAATGCTGGCCAAGCCAGCAATGCCCACATCCTGGGAAATATATATTTTTTAATCCTCAGGTTCTCAATCATTCCACTAATTGGGAATAATTTCTCCCAATCTACTCTGTCAATCTCGTCTCAACATTCTCTCGACATTTCCCAGTACCCTCTCTGGTAGATGGTATAATCATACTGAAACAGTGTTTTAAACAAGCTTAACATAACTTTCTTGCTTTTCTACTCTTATGTCCCTATTTACCAATCCTCCAATCCTGAATGTCTCATTAACCACTGTCTCAACCTGAATTGCTAACTTCAATGATTTGCGCACAGAAATCTGCAGGTGCCTGCTGCTTCTGGAACCTCTCTGGAATTGTACTCTTTATTTTATATTGCTTCTCCATGTTCTTCCTCCCAGATTAATCACTCCACACTTCTCTGTGTTAAATTTCATCTGCTACTTGTCCGCCCATTCCACCAGCTTGTCTGTGCCCTTTTGAAGTTTAACACACAGTTCACAATGTATCCGCTTTTTGTGTCATGCACAAATTTTGAAATTGTGCCCTGTACACCAAAGTCTAGATTATTAATATCTGTCAAGAATAGCAGGGGACCTAATACCATGCAGAACCCCACTTGTAAACCTTCCTGCAATCCAAAAAACATTGGTTCACTGCTATTCTCAACTTCCTGTCACTCAGCCAATTTTGTACCCATGTACTGATCCTTTTATGAACTCTAACTTTATTGCCAAGTATGTTGCACCACACTTTATCACGGGCCTTCTGGAAGTTGTTGCTAACTTTTGGTTGGTTCTCAATTTGGCTCTATTTAATCACGTTTGCTCAAGAGTCGCCAGGTATCTTTCGACACCGCCACAAGGTTCAGAACCGAATACTGATCAATGACTCGATACACCAGTTAGTAAGTTCAAAAGCAATGCTCATTTATTTACACACGGTCAAATCTACTCATGCATAAACTATACAAACTAAACTACCACTATTACTGAAGCCTATACTTAGCTTTGGGCGGCCATTCATTCAGAGGAACAATGGTCGTTGCTCGGTTCTGAGGCTGCTGGGTTGAGCTGTTTACAGGGTAGCAACTAGGAGCGTCTATCTCGTACCGTGCGTTGACTTGGAACTTGGTGACTGTCAGTCAGCTTTGTCTTAGCTTCTTCTGCCGCCAGGGAGTCTGTCCTAACATTGTGTATCTAAATATTTCCCTTTTGTCCCCGGAGATGGCCCATTAGTATGTAAATCGTTCGGTAGTTTCTGTCCTGTCTGAGCGTTTAAGGTTCTAATCAACAGACAGAGCTTGCACCTGCTTGTTTCTTAGCATTGTCTAATTTTCCCTGCATTCTTTGCAAGTGTCCATTTTGTAATCGGGACGAGGCCATCCCAGATGGCTACAAAGTCCATCAACACTATATCAACATCATTACACTCATCTACCGTCTCTGCGATCTCATCAAAAGTCTAAAATTAGTTATTTAAACATGCTTTTCCCTTAACAAATCCAAGTTGCCTTTCCTTAATTAACCCTAATTTTCCCAAGGAGTTAGTCATTTTATCCGAAATTTTGTTTCCAAAAGTTTCCCCACTACTTAGGTTAATCTGACTGGTTTATAGTTTCTGAGCTTATCATTACCCCCCTTTTGTACAAGGAAGCAACATTTACAACTTTCCAGTCCTCTGGCACCACCTGAGTCTAGCGAGGATTGGAAAATTATGACAATGCTTCCACAATTTCAACCCTTACATCCAGCAGTATCCTTGGATGCATCACATCAGGTTCTGCTGACTTGTCAACTTTAAGTACAGCCAGCCTATCTAATAAAGCATGAAGTAATGTTTAAAGTTTATTTTTAAACACCCATCAAGTGTCTCAACTACCTCCTCTTTCATTATGGCTTGCAACATCTTCTTCTTCGATAAAGACAGATGGAAGTACTCATTGGTAACTCAGCCATGCCCCCTACCTCCAAGCGTAATCCATTTTTAGGCCCTAAAAAATCCCATTCTCCCCTTCCCACCCCACTTTACTATTTATTTGCCTATATAATACTTATGGAATCCCTTTTGTATTGTTTTAAAATATGTTTTAAGGGATCTGTACGTCAGTGGCCAGGCCAGCATTTGTTGCTCATTCTCAATTGCTCTTGAGAAGGTGGTGGGGAGCTGCCTTCTTAAACCACTGGAGTCCCTGTGAAATAAGTACACACAAAGTGCTGTCAAGGAGGGAGTTCCAGGATTTTCACCCAGCAACAATGAAGGAATGGCAAAAGATTTCCAGGTGTATGGCTTCAAGTGGAACTTGCAGGTGGTGATATCCCAATATATCTGCTGCCTTTGCCCATCTAGGTGGTAGAGGATGTACATAGAACATAGAAAAATACAGCACAGAACAGGCCCTTCAGCCCACGATGTTGTGCCGAACCTTTGTCCTAGATTAATCATAGATTATCATAGAATTTACAGTGCAGAAGGAGGCCATTCGGCCCATTGAGTCTGCACCGGCTCTTGGAAAGAGCACCCTACCCAAGGTCAACACCTCCACCCAACACTCAAGGCAATTTTGGACACTAAGGGCAATTTATCATGGCCAATCCACCTAACCTGCACATCTTTGGACTGTGGGAGGAAACCGGAGAACCCGGAGGAAACCCACGCACACATGGGGAGGATGTGCAGACTCTACACAGACAGTGACCCAAGCCGGAATCAAACCTGGGACTCTGGAGCTGTGAAGCAATTGTGCTATCCACAATGCTACCGTGCTGCCCTTAAGAACAAATTAATCTACACTATATCATTCTACCGTAATGGTTTGTAATGGTTTGTTCCACCCGGGGAAAAGGTCTCTGACTGTCTACTCTATCTATTCCCCTGATCATCTTATAAACCTCTATCAAGTCGCCCCTCATCCTTCTCCGTTCTAATGAGAAAAAGCACCATCAACACTCGTAAGACCTACTCGCCATTCCAGGCAACATCCTGGTAAATCTCCTTTGCACCTTTTCCAAAGCTTCCACATCCTTCCTAAAATGAGGTGACCAGAACTGTACACAGTACTCCAAATGTGGCCTTACCAAAGTTTTGTACAGCTGCATCATCAACTCACGGCTCTTAAATTCAATCCCTCTTTTAATGAACGCTAACACACCATAGGCCTTCTTCACAGCTCTATCCACTTGAGTGGCAATTTTCAAAGATGTCTGAACATAGACCCCTAGATCTCTCTGCTCCTCCACATTGCCAAGAACTCTACCGTTAACCCTGTATTCCGCATTCATATTTGTCCTTCCAAAATGGACAACCTCACACTTTTCAGTGTTAAACTCCATCTGCCACTTCTCAGCCCAGCTCTGCATCCTATCTATGTCTCTTTGCAGCCGACAACAGCCCTCCTCACTATCCACAACTCCACCAATCTTCGTATCGTCTGCAAATTTACTAACCCACCGTTCAACTCCCTCATCCAAGTCATTAATGAAAATCACAAACAGCAGAGGACCCAGAACTGATCCCTGCGGTACGCCACTGGTAACTGGGATCCAGGCTGAATATTTGCCATCCACCACCACTCTCTGACTTCTATCGGTTAGCCAGTTCGTTATCCAACTGGCCAAATGTCTCACTATCCCATGCCTCCTTACTTCCTGCATAAGCCTACCATGGGGAACCTTATCAATGCCTTACTAAAATCCATGTACACTACATCCACTGCTTTACCTTCATCCACATGCTTGGTCACCTCCTCAAAGAATTCAATAAGACTTGTAAGGCAAGACCTACCCGTCACAAATCCGTGCTGACTATTCCTAATCAAGCAGTGTCTTTCCAGATGCTCAGAAATCCTATCCTTCAGTACCCTTTCCATTACTTTGCCTCCCACCAAAGTAAGACTAACTGGCCTGTAATTCCCAGGGTTATCCCTCGTCCCTTTTTTGAACAGGGGCACGACATTCACCACTCTCCAATCCCCTGGTACCACCCCTGTTGACAGTGAGGACGAAAAGATCATTGCCAACGGCTCTGCAATTTCATCTCTTGCTTCCCATAGAATCCTTGGATATATCCCGTCAGGCCCGGGGGATTTGTCTATCCTCAAGTTTTTCAAAATGCCCAACACATCTTCCTTCCTAACAAGTATTTCCTCGAGCTTACCAGTCTGTTTCACACTGTCCTCTCCAACAATATGGCCCCTCTCATTTGTAAATACAGAAGAAAAGTACTCGTTCAAGACCTCTCCTATCTCTTCAGACTCAATACACAATCTCCCGCTACTGTCCTTGATCGGACCTACCCTCGCTCTAGTCATTCTCATATTTCTCACATATGTGTAAAAGGCCTTGGGGTTTTCCTTGATCCTACCCGCCAAAGATTGTTCATGCCCTCTCTTAGCTCTCCTAATCCCTTTCTTCAGTGCCCTCCTGGCTATCTTGTATCCCTCCAGCGCCCTGTCTGAACCTTGTTTCCTCAGCCTTACATAAGTCTCCTTTTTCCTCTTAACAAGACATTCAACCTCTCTTGTCAACCATGGTTCCCTCACTCGACCATCTCTTCCCTGCCTGACAGGGACATACATATCAAGGACACGTAGTAACTGTTCCTTGAACAAGTTCCACATTTCACTTGTGTCCTTCCCTGACAGCCTATATTCCCAACTTATGCACTTCAATTCCAGTCTGACAACATCGTATTTACCCTTCCCCCAATTGTAAACCTTGCCCTGTTGCACGCACCTATCCCTCTCCATTACTAAAGTGAAAGTCACAGAATTGTGGTCACTATCTCCAAAATGCTCCCCCACTAACAAATCTATCACTTGCCCTGTTTTATTACCAAGTACCAAATCCAATATTGCCTCCCCTCTGGTTGGACAATCTACATACTGTGTTAGAAAAGCTTCCTGGACACACTGCACAAACACCACCCCATCCAAACTATTTGATCTAAAGAGTTTCCACTCAATGTTTGAGAAGTTAAAGTCGCCCATGACTACTACCCTATGACTTCTGCACCTTTCCAAAATCTGTTTCCCAATCTGTTCCTCCACATCTCTGCTACTATTGGGGGGCCTATAGAAAACTCCTAACAAGGTGACTGCTCCTTTCCTATTTCTGACTCCAACCCATACTACCTCAGTGGGCAGATACTCCTCGAACTGCCTTTCTGCAGCTGTTATACTATCTCTAATTAACAATGCCACCCCCCCCCCATCTCTTTTACCACCCTCCCTAATCTTATTGAAACATGTATAACCAGGGACCTCCAACAACCATTTCTACCCCTCTTCTATCCAAGTTTCCGTGATGGCCACCACATCGTAGTCCCAAGTACCGATCCATGCCTTAAGTTCACCCACCTTATTCCTGATGCTTCTTATGTTGAAGTATACACACTTCAACCCATCTCCGTGCCTGCAAGTACTCTCCTCTGTCAGTGTTCCCTTCCCCACTGCCTCACTACACGCTTTGGCGTCCTGAATATCGGCTACCTTAGTTGCTGGACTACAAATCCGGTTCCCATTCCCCTGACAAATTAGTTTAAACCCTCCTGAAGAGTACTAGAAAACCTCCCTCCCAGGATATTGGTGCCCCTCTGGTTCAGATGCAACCCGTCCTGCTTGCACAGGTCCCACCTTCCCCAGAATGCGCTCCAATTATCCAAATACCTGAATCCCTCCCTCCTACGCCATTCCTGCAGCCACGTGTTCAGCTGTACTCTCTCCCTATTCCTAGCCTCGCTATCACGTGGCACCGGCAACAAACCAGAGATGACAACTCTGTCTGTCCTGGCTTTTAACTTCCAGCCTAACTCCCTAAACTCGTTTATTACCTCCACACCCCTTTTCCTACCTACGTCGTTGGTACCAATGTGCACCACAACTTCTGGCTGCTCCCCCTCCCCCTTAAGGATCCTGAAGATACGATCCGAGACATCCCTGGCCCTGGCACCCGGGAGGCAACGTACCTTCCGGGAGTCTCGCTCCCGACCACAGAATCTCCTATCTATTCCCCTAACCATTGAATCTCCTACTACTGTTGTTTTTCTATTCTCCCCCCCTTCCCTTCTGAGCCCCAGAGCCAGACTCAGTGCCAGAGACCTGGCCGCTAGGGCCTTCCCCCGGTAGGTCATCCCCCCAACAGCATCCAAAACGGTATACTTGTTTTGAAGGGAAACGGCCACGAGGGATCCCTGCACTGTCTGCCTGTTTGTTTTCTTTCCCCTGACTGTAACCCAGCTACTCTTGACCTGTACCTTGGGTGTGGTTACCTCCCTGTAACTCTTCTCTATCACCCCCTCTGCCTCTAGGATGATCCGGAGTTCATCCAGCCTCAGCTCCAGTTCCCTAACACGGTCTTTGAGGAGCTGGAGTTGGGTGCACTTCCTGCAGGTATAGTCAGCGGGGACACTGGTGGTATCCCTCACCACCCACATCCTCCAGGAGGAGCATGCAACTGGCCTAGCCTCCATCCCCTCTTACCTTACAGAATATAGCTGCCCTGTGGACAAACTGGACCACCGCCCTCCGACTCTGCTCCCAGTCAGCTGCACTCTCTGCAAACTCCTGGCTCCCTTCTCACTCTTTGCGGAAATGTAGGAAACAAAATGAAAGGAGCGCCCTACTCCCTCCTCACCTAACTCCCTCAGTCACCAAACTCTCCCTACAGCACTCAAATGCACCAAATTCAGCACTTAGTGCAAACAAAGTCTGCACTGTAGGGGATCACTTTTATACTGTGAATCTAGCCTCTTAAAACTGGCCTAATCCAATTAACTAATTAACAAGCTCCAACTGCAAGTACCTACAAGTAGAACCTTTGTTTAAAGCTGATTGAAAATTCACCTTCTTTTAAACCAAACAGGAACTTTTAAGTTAATTAACTAACTATATTAACTATATAAGGAAAGTAGGAAGGAACTTAAGCAACGAGTCAGGAGGGCTAGAAGGGTTCACGAAAAGTCATTGGCAAATAGGGTTAAGGAAAATCCCAAGGCTTTTTACATGTACATAAAAAGCAAGAGGGTAGCCAGGAAAAGGATTGGCCCACTGAAGTATAGGCAAGGGAACCTATGTGTGGAGCCAGAGGAAATGGGCGAGGTACTAAATGAATACTTTGCATCAGTATTCACCAAAGAGAAGGAATTGGTAGATGTTGAGTCTGGTGAAGGGTGTGTAGATGGCCTGGGTCACATTGAGATCCAAAAAGACGAGGTGTTGGCCGTCTTAAAAAATATTAAGGTAGATAAGTCCCCAGGGCCTGATGGGACCTACCCCAGAACACTGAAGGAGGCTGGGGAGGAAATTGCGAGGTCTTGACAGAAATCTTTGGATCCTCACTGTCTTCAGATGATGTCCCGGAGGACTGGAGAATAGCCAATGTTGTTCCTCTGTTTAAGAAGGGTAGCAAGGATTATCCAGGGAACTACAGGCTGGTGAGCCTTACTTCAGTGGTAGGGAAATTACTGGAGAGAATTCTTCGAGGCAGGATCTACTCCCATTTGGAAGCAAATGGACGTATTAGTGAGAGGCAGCATGGTTTTGTGAAGGGGAGGTCGTGTCTCACTAACTTGATAGAGTTTTTTGAGGAGGTCACAAAGATGATTGATGCAGGTAGGGCAGTGGATGTTGTCTATATGGACTTCAGTAAGGCCTTTGACAAGGTCCCTCGTTGTAGACTAGTACAAAAGGTGAAGTCACACGGGATCAGGAGTGAGCTGGCAAGGTGGATACAGAACTGGCTAGGTCATAGAAGTCAGAGAGTAGCAATGGAAGGATGCTTTTCTAATTGGAGGGCTGTGACCAGTGGTGTTCCACATGGATCAGTACTGGGACCTTTGCTGTTTGTAGTATATATTAATGATTTGGAGGAAAATGTAACTGGTCTGATTAGTAAGTTTGCAGACGACACAAAGGTTGGTGGAATTGCGGATAGCGATGAGGACTGTCAGAGGATACAGCAGGATTTAGATTGTTTGGAGACTTGGGCGGAGAGATGACAGATGGAGTTTAATTCGGACAAATGTGAGGTAATGCATTTTGGAAGGTCTAATGCAGGTAGGGAATATACAGTGAATGGTAGAACACTCAAGAGTATTGAAAGTCAGAGAGATCTAGGAGTACAGGTCCACAGGTCACTGAAAGGGGCAACACAGGTGGAGAAGGTAGTCAAGAAGGCATACGGTATGCTTGCCTTCATTGGCCGCGGCATTGAGTATAGGAATTGGCAAGTCATGTTGCAGCTGTATAGAACCTTAGTTAGGCCACACTTGGAGTATAGTGTTCAATTCTGGTCGCCACACTACCAGAAGGATGTGGAGGCTTTAGAGAGGGTGCAGAAGAGATTTACCAGAATGTTGCCTGGTATGGAGGGCATTTGCTATGAGGAGCGGTTGAATAAACTCGGTTTGTTCTCACTGGAACGAAGGAGGTTGAGGGGCGACCTGATAGAGGTCTACAAAATTATGAGGGGCATAGACAGAGTGGATAGTCAGAGGCTTTTCCCCGGGTAGAGGTGTCAATTACTAGGGGGCATAGGTTTAAGGTGGGAGGGTCAAGGTTTAGAGGAGATGTACAAGGCAAGTTTTTTACACCGAGGGTCGTGGGTGCCTGGAACTCGCTGCCGTAGGAGGTGGTGGAAGCAGGGACGATAGTGACATTTAAGGTGCATCTTGACAAATACATGAATAGGATGGGAATAGAGGGATACGGACCCAGGAAGTGTAGAAGATTGTAGTTTAGTCGGGCAGCATGGTCGGCACGGGCTTGGAGGGCCTGTTCCTGTGCTGTACATTTCTTTGTTCTTTGTTCTTTCTTCTAAATAAAAGAAAGACTATACTTTAGATAAAAATGAAGCCTTGTACTCCCTCAGTCACCAAACTCTCACTATAGCATTCAAATGCACCAAATTCAGCACTCAGTGCAAACTGATGTAGATTTGAAGATGCTGTCCAAGGAGGCTAAATGAGTCGATGCAATTCCTCTTGCATATGGCACACACTGCTGTCACTATGTATTGGTGGTGGAGGGAGTGAATATTTAAGGCAATGCATGGGTGCCAATCAAGTGGACTGCTTTGTCCTGGATGGTGTTGAACTTATTTAGAGTTGTTGAAACTCATCCAGGTGAGTGAGAGGTATTTCATTACACTCCTGATTGATGCCTTGTAAATGGTGGGCAGGCTTTGGGGAGTCAGCATGGAATTTCCAGCTTCTCTCTTGTTGCCATTGTATTTATGTGGCTAGTCCAGTTCAGTTTTTGGTTAATGTTAACCCCCAGGAGATTGATAGTGGGAGATTCAGTGATCGGAACGACATTGAATGTCAAGGGGTGATGATTAGGTTCTTTTTTATTGGAAATGGTGATTGCCTGGTACTTATGTGGTGTGAATGTTACTTACCACATATCAGCCCAAGCCCGAATGTTGTCCACTTGTTGCTGTTTATGGACAACAATCTGAGGCGTTGTGAATAATGATGAACATTGCACAATCATCTTCATATACTCTCTCAATGCATCTCTATTTGTTTTTCCTTCAAATCCCCCTGAACCTTTTATATTGATTCACAATTGCATTATCCATCCATTTTTGCTTCACCTTACACTCGTTTTTTTCAGTTTCATTTTTTTCACTATAAAAGGCACGAGGCACTCACACTCTGCCTCTTTCCACTGGGGACATCTACAGAGTGAGTCAGGTGTATATATCACATAACACCTACAGCACGTGGCTGAGAGCTATTCTGGTTCAGTCAGACAGAGTAATCACACTTAGGTTAGCAGAGAGTCGAACTCACATAGAACTGTGCTAACTGTGTGACAGGTTCAATAAATCAAATTGAACTAACTTCAAGGTCTGGAGTATCTCTCAGGTAAAGCTGCATCCAGTTGCAGCCCGTGTTATCTCAGTGTGCTTAACACGACAGTGAGCTCATATCATTCATCCTCATCCTCGCCCTTGGTGCCACATACAGCAACCACACCCATGCCTCAAATCTCGGCCCAAACCTAAACCTTCCCAAAGTACCGCCAGTCCACCTGATCAAATGCCTTCTCCGCGTCCATGAACACCACCACCTCCGGTACCAGAGTCCCCGACAGATTCATCACCACATTGAACAGCCGTCTTATATTACTCACGATCTTCCTGCCCTTCACAAAGCCTGTTTGATCTTCTGCAGCCACCCCTGGGGACACAATCCTCCATCCTCCCCACCAACAACTTAGCCAATACTTTCACATCCGTGTTCAATAGTAATATGGGTCTATACGACCTACATTCCACCGGGTCCTTCCCATTTTTGGGGATTAGTGTGATTACTGCCAGCGTCATCGTCTCGGGCAGCTCCCCCTTCTCCAGCACGTCCTTAAACGCCTCCAACAGATGTGGTGCCAGGTCCATCACAAATTTCTTATAAAATTCCGCTGGGTACCCATCCGACCCTGAGATCTTCCCCGACTTCATACCCCTGATACTATCCAGCACCTCTCCCAGCTCCAGGGGCTCCTCCAACGCCTGCCTCTTTGCTACCTCCATCTGGGGAAATTCCATCTCATCCAGAAACCTCTCTCCCTGGGTCCACCTCATACAGTCCCTGTTAGTGTTCCCTAAATGCCTCATTTATCTTTCCTGGCTCCGACACCATATCCCCAACCCCAGGCCGTATCTTCAAAATTTTCCCTGGACATGGCCTGTTTCCGCAGCTGGTGCGCCAGCATGCGGGTTGCCTTCTCCCCGTACTCATATTGCACCCCTCTTGCCCTTTCCAGTTGCCCTACTGCCCTCCCCATTGTCAACCTGTCAAACTGCCCCTGCAACCTTTTCCTTCCCGCCAATCCCTCCATGCTGTGCACCCGAGAATACTCCCTGTCCACCTCCACTATGTTGCTCATGAGATGGTCATGTTCCTCCCTCCTTTCCCTATCTGCATGAGCCTTAAACAAAATAATTTCCCCATGGACTACTGCCTTCAGTTCTACCCCAAAAATGGCCTCCGACACCTCCCCATTCTGATTCAATTCCACATACTCCTTAATCGGCGCCTGCACCTTATCACAAAAACCTCCATCCGCCAACAATCCCGAGTCAAACCTCCAACCCCGGCCTCTGCCCTCGTCCCGATCTAAACCGAATCTCCAACATGGTACGAGATAACTTTCCCCGCATACACTGCCCCCTCCACCCCAACGAAAATCTCCCGGCTCACTGCAAAGTAATCAATCCTCGAATACACCTTATAGACGTGTGAAACAGAATACTCCCAACCCCCTGGGTTCTGAAAGTGCCATGGATCCACCATATCCATTCTCTCCATAAACCCATCCAGCTCCCTTGCCGTTCGTACCCTACCCATTGACCTGGGGCTCGGCCTATCCACCCTCGGTTCTCGGACACAGTCAACATCTCCTCCCATGGTCAACTGGTGTGAGGCCAAATCTGTGATCGCTGCCGGCAACCCCCTCATAAAACCCACATCATCCCAATTTGGGACATACACATTTACCAACACTACCAATACCCCACTCACAGTTACATATCTCCCACCCGGATCCCTCACCTCCTTTGCACTCACCAATCCCAGGACCTATGCACTCGGTCCACTTCAGAGGCCTTATCTAACACCGCCTCCGCCTCCAGCCCCGCCAGCATCTTCGAGATTTACCTCATGGCACTCACTCCTTCCACTCCATTAAGCAGGCCCACGAGTCGCAGGTTCTGCTTTCTCGAGTTCCTCCACCTTTGCCCTCAACGTTTTACAAAGGTTTCCGAGGAGCCCCACTCCACCTCTAGAGCCACCACATGATTGCTTTGGTGCGAGATCATTCCTTCGATATCCTGAATCTGTGACCCCTGCACCTCCAAACACTTCTCCATCCGTTCCATCCAACTCTTCAGGGGTGCCACAGCTCCTTCGATGGCCTTTGAGCAATCCTCCCACATTTCCTTTCTCTGTTAGCGGAATTCCTCCACAATGAAAGCCATCAACTGCTCCATCTGGGGCTTTCCACCTTGCACCAGCCCTTCCCCCTCCACCATCCTTGCACTGGCTGCTGCACCACAGGTTTCCTCCAACTCTTTGCCCAGGTCTCTCACCATCTTCTGCTGGGTTTGGTCACCAGCAGAGATACCACTCCCAGGGGAAACTACTCCTCTGACCTTCACTACACCTTTTCATCAAAATTGCACCAAATATCGGGTAAAAAGAGCTCTTTTCTGTGCCTTCAAGTAGGAGCTGCCTTGTGTGTGACCACTCACACCGTGGCCGCCACCGGAAGTTCTGTCGTTTATAATATAGTGAGATTAATTTAAATGTTTTTTATTTAACGGTTATTATGCAAAGCCTTTTGATTATAATTTATAGTTGATTGCTTTAGGTTAAGTTAACGCTTACCAGTCAAGGACCCGGGTTCGATCCCGGCCCTGGGTCACTGTTGTGTGGAGTTTGCACATTCTGTCCGTGTCTGTGTGGGTCTCACCCCCACAACCCAAAAGATGTGCAGGGTTTGGCCACACTAAATTTCCCCTTAATTGGAAACTCCAAATTTTTATTAAAAATTGCACTTACTAGTACACTCGCCGCGTTCTTCTTCCTGTTTTTCCATGCTCTTTGTTAATTTTGATGTTCTTTAGTCATTACTTTTGATTTTCCTGTGATTGATTTGGTTTCTGCTCTGACACCACTATTGCTGAATATTCAGCATTCACCACCTCAGCCAGCAGTGTCTTATACATATCAAAAAGTCTATCCGGGAGTACACCTTAAGCACATGGGAGTAGTCGAAAACTCCTTACTCTTTCGTCCCCCAAATCTCCACGGATCGACCCCCCCGCCAAGCGCTCCATGAACCCCCGGAGCTCCTTTGCCGTAGCTGATACCTTCCCAGACCCAGGACTCGACCGGTCCAGCCTTGAATCCAGGACCGTATTGAAATCTCCCTCCATAATCAGTCGATGCGAATCTAGGTCCGGGATCTTCCCCAGTACCCGTCTAACAAACTCAACATCATCCCAATTCGGGCATATATATTTACCAATACCACGGCCATTCCCTCCAGCTTCCCACTAACCATAACATATCTACCCCCCGGGTCCGCTTCTATATCCCCCACCGAATGCTACCCCCTAATAAACCAAGATTGCAACCCCCCTCGTTTTAAAGTCTAACCCCGAATGGAACATCTGCCCAACCCATCCCTTCCTTAACCTAATCTGATCCCCCATGTTGCAGGATGTGTCTCCTGCAACATAGCCACGTCCGTCTTCAGTTGTCTCAAGTGCGCGAACATGCGGGCCCTTTTGACTGGCCCATTCAGTCCCCGAACATTCCACATGACCAGCCTGGTCGGGGAGCACCCCACCCCCCTCCCCTTCCGATCAACCATAACCTCTCCAAGGCCAGTCTGCAGCCCATGCCCAGCACCTCCCCTGGCCTGCCCTTGGGCAACTACTGTCATCAACCCTCCTCCTCCTCCACTTTGAAAGTCCCCTCCCCATCAGCAGTATAAACCCCCCGCCCAACCCCCAAACTCCCACTCCCCCTCCCATCTCCCCCCCCCCCACATAGATCTTCAGCTCACCCCTACTTTGCTTCCGTGAACTAGCCCGCCCAGCTAGCCTGGCAGCCCTGTCCATGGTGCTGAGCATCCTACCCCCCCCCCCCGCCCCCCCACTGATTCTCCTCCCCCTGTGCTTAGTGCAAACAGTCAAAACACAGGCAAGAAGTAAAAACAAACAAACAATCCCTCCCAAGGTCCGAACACAGAGCCCCACCCCTTATCCCTTAACAAAGCACTGTAAACCGGCCTTACGCCAAACAGAACTGAAAAAACGGAAAAACCGACAGAAACCCAAACAACAAAAACCCAAAGTTTTTCACAGCATAGTTCAGTTCTCCTCAATCAAAGTTCAAGGTCCTCCTTCCCCTGCTAGTCCATTTTCTTTCATGAAGTCCGCTGCTTTCTCTGCTGAGCGAAAATACAGCTCCCGGCCCCCACAGGTCACACATAGGCAAGCCGGGTACAGTAAACCAAACTTAACACCCTTCTTGTATGGGACCGTCTTGACCTTATTAAAGCTCGCCCTCCTCTTCGCAAGCTCTGCTCCCAGGTCCCAAATCTCGACTTGGGACCAGGTGCATCGTTTCGTCTGCCTGGCCCACCTCATGATGCATTTCAGGAACCGATGCAGTCGTACCACCATTGCCCTCGGCGGCTTACCCCCCTGGGGTTTGCGCATCAGTGCCCTATGGGCCCGATTCACCTCCAACGGCCAGTCAAATGCACCTTCCCCAAGCAGCTTCTCCATCATCTTCCCACATCCAATCCTTCGATTCCCTCCGGCAGACCAACGATCCGGATGTTCTGCCTCCGAGAACGGTTCTCCAGGTCCTCCACTTTCTCCAGCAGTCGCTTCTGCTGATCACGCATCAGCCCAATCTCTGCTGCGTCGAGGTGGACTGTCCCTCATGCTGCCCCGCCAGCTCCTCCAACCTCTGGATCGCCTGTCCCTGGGCTGCCAGTCCCGTCTCCATGCGTTCAACCACCGTCTTGATCGAGTCCACTGCCCGGGCCAGGTCCTCTGAACTTTCCTTCCGCTGTTGGGTGAACGTCTTATTCAGGAAGCTCACCAACTGGTCCATCGACCACTGAGCCGGCAGGGCCAGGCCCTGCCCATCCGCCATCTCCGTGTGTGTTGTCCGCTCCTCACTCGCCTTAACCAACTGGTTTGTTTTTTTCCTGGGCACTTCTGGACCGCAACTCCATAAACTAGGGGTCACTCTCTTCTACTCTCACTTCTGCACCTTTTTCGTACAATATTCCTGCGACAAACCGGGGTAAAGGCCATAAAAAGATCACCATGAGCGGGAGCTGCCAAATATGCGACCATTCACTCCATGGCCGCCACCGGAAGTCCCCCATTCTCTATATTTCTACCTCTATTTTCAACATTTTTGTTTCAGTTCTTTAAGTAAGTAAAACTTGATCAGCTTCCAGTGGCAAACTAAAAATATTTTTCACTCCATTCAGCTGTGCCCAACTGAGATAGCTGGAGAGAGATTGTAACGGAAGGATACTGTGAATGTGAAACACAATGCAGAATATTCATCAGAATTGGTCAGATTTATACTGGGAGGTCAAACCAAAGAATCCTCCTGTGTTAGAAAACTTGACATTTCTTCTCCCCCTTCACTCTACAATTGCAACAGTTCTTTCAATTATTATGCCTCTTTTCTGTGGATCCTCTGCTCCTCCTCCTTCTAAACTCATCTGCCCCGACAGCTGTCCCCATTCTTTCAAAATGCACCCTAAAGGACTGCTCTCTTGTTTGGGCTCCATCTGCACCCTCAACACCACATTCTCCCTGCATTTCCTGTTTGCCATCTCCTTCAGATTCAATGCCTTCTTCCTTCTGATCTGTACAATGATCCGCGCAGTCTCTCTGTATGTGAGCGAAGCTATGGAGATGCTACAGCTGCAGTTCTCTGACAGTAAAAATAAAGGTGGCAAATTCCAACAAAAAAAATTATATTTTGTATTTAATGAACTCACTTGTCAGAAGTTGAAGTTCAAAATAAGGGCCTATTTATAACTGTAACTCATTATTGCAGGGCTCTAGCTCAGTAAAAGATGGATTGTTCAAGAAATACAGGGGCTTATTCACACCTCAGGAGCTAAGCAGCTAATAAAGGCAGCACTGTAATTGTTGACAGGGTCGCAGAGAAGGACATGACCTTTAATCCCTGATGCGCAATTAATTACACTCAAGACAAAGTGATTTCATAACTGAAGGCTTTAATCTACTAGAACTTGTTGCCCAGCAGCTTCGATACAGAAAGTGAAGGCTGCTGGGATGGCACCATTTCTTATACTCCGCCTGTCAGGGCGGAGCTACGTACAACAGCCAATGGTAGACTCCTGGGTCTAACCAATGGTCATCAGCCTCTTAGGTACCGCAATACCTGGTACTACCACATTCACCCCGCTGGCGGGGGAGGTGGCCAGGTTTACCAGTAGCCTTTAGCATGGTATGACCAGGTATGGAGGTACCGTGGTGTCGAGGATATTTACAAAGTGTTCACAGTGAAGCAATCAGTCGATCGGGTGGCCTGGTCGTCCTTCTGGAGCGTCTGAGCTTCGGTAGTGATTCTGATGAGGGTCCCGGTGGTTGCGACTCCGGGAGCGTGGTTTTATCCACCCTAGCAGCTTTGTCACCCCTAGGCGGCGCTGTTGGGGCAAAAGGTTGACACGGGGGGGGGGGGGGGGGGGGCGCCTGTAGGGGGCGTCGGTATGTGGTCGGGCCTAGGCAGGAGCGGCGTGAGTACTGACCCTCCAGTGAGGTGCTGTGGGGGAGGTGGGGGTGGGGGCAATGGTTCGGGTGCGTGTGGGGTTCCGGCGGGCGCCAGGTCCCGAAGGGAGACTGTATCTTACTGGCCGTCAGGGAATGCCACGTAGGCGTACTGGGGGTTTGCGTTTTGCGTGCAGCAGGTGGACCCTCTCGACCAACGGGTCCGACTTGTGCGCCCGCACGTGCTTCTGAAGCAGGTTGAGTCCGGGTGTCGCTAGCCATGTTGGGAGCGAGGTCCCGGAGGAGGACTTCCTGGGGAAAACAAGGAGACGTTCATGAGGTGTCTGATTTGGGGTTGTACAGAGCAGTGACCGGATGGCGTGGAGGGCCATCGGGAGGACTTCTTGCCAGCGGGAGACTGGGAGATCCCTGGACCGTAGGGCCAGTAGAACAGTCTTCCAGTTCCGTTCTCCCTCTCTACCTGCCCGTTTCCCCGGGGGTTGTAACTGGTTGTCCTGCTCGAGGCGATGCCCTTGCTGAGCAGGAATTGACACAGTTCGTCGCTCATAAAGGAGGACCCCCTATCACTGTGTATGTACACGGGGAAACCGAACAGTGTAAAGATCCCCTGGAGGGCCTTGATGACGGTGGTTGTGGTCATGTCTGGGCAGGGGTTGGCGAAAGGGAACTGGGAGTACTCGTCAATCATGTTCAGGAAATACGTGTTGCGGTCGGTGGAGGGGAGGGGGCCTTTGAAATCCATGCTGAGGCGTTCAAAGGGACGGGAAGCCTTTATCAGGTATGCCCTCTCTGGCCGGTAGAAGTGCGGCTTGCACTCTGCGCAGATTTGGCAGTCCCTGGTGACTGACCTGACCTCCTCGATGGAGTAGGGCAGGTTGCGGGTCTTGACAAAATGGAAAAAGCGAGTGACCCCCGGGTGGCAGAGGTCCTCATGGAGGGATCGGAGGCGGTCCACTTGTGCAGTGGCACAAGTGCTGCGGGACAGGGCATCAGGAGACTCATTTAGCTTCCCCGGACGGTACAAGATCTCGTAGTTGAAGGTTGGGAGTTCTATCCTCCACCGCAAGATCTTGTCGTTTTTAATCTTGCCCCGCTGTGCATTATCGAACATGAAGGCAACCGACCGTTGGTCCGTGAGGAGAGTGAATCTCCTGCCGGCCAGGTAATGCCTCCAATATCTCACAGCTTCAACTATGGCTTGTGCCTCTTTTTCAACCGAGGAAGGCGAATTTCGGAAGCATGGAGGGTACGGGAGAAGAAAGCCACGGGCCTGCCCGTTTGGTTGAGGGTGGCCGCCAGAGCTACGTCGGACGCACCGCTCTCGACCTGGAAGGGGAAGGACTCGTCGATGGCACGCATCGTGGCCTTTGCAATGTCTGCTTTGATGTGGCTGAAGGCCTGGCGGGCTTCCGTCGACAGGGGGAAGGTTGTGGACTGGATTAGGGGTTGGGCTTTGTCTGCGTAGTTGGGGACCCACTGTGCATAATAGCTGAAGGGCCTTGGGGCAGTGAGGGAGGGGGAACTCCATAAGGGGACGCATGCGCTCAGGGTCGGGGCCTATAACTCCACTTCGCACTACGTAGCCTAGAATGGCTAGACGGTCGGTGCTAAACACGCATTTATCCTTACTGTATGTAAGGATTTTCGCGGTCTGGTGAAATTTGCGGAGGTTGGTGTCGTGGTCCTGTTGGTCATGGCTGCAGATGGTGACGTTCTCCAGATATGGGAAGGTTGTGCGTAAGCCGTACCGGTCAACCATTCGGTCCATATCTCGCTGGAAGACCGAGACCCCATTAGTGACACCAAAAGGAACTCTTAAAAATTGATAGAGCCACCCATCTGCTTCGAAGGCAGTGTACTTGCGGTCACTATTACGGAGGGGTAGCTGGTCGTAGGCGGACTTGCGATCCATCGTGGAGAAGACCTTGTATTGCGCAATCCTGTTTACCAGGTCAGCTATACGGGGGAGAGGGTACGCGTCCAGTTGCATAAACCTGTTGATGGTCTGGCTGTAGTCAATGACCATCCTATGCTTCTCCCCGGTCTTTACCACCACTACTTGAGCTCTTCAGGGACTGTTGCTCGCTTCGATGACTTCTTCCCCCAGCAGCCTTTGGACCTCTGACCTGATGAAGGTCCAGTCCTGGGCACTGTACCGCCTGCTCCTGGCTGCGACGGGTTTGCAATCCGGGGTGAGGTTCGCAAACAGGGAAGGCGGGTCTACCTTAAGGGTCACGAGGCCGCAGACAGTAAGGGGAGATATAGGGCCGCCGAATTTAAAGGTCAGGCTTTGCAAATGGCATTGGAAGTCCAGCCCCAGGAGCGTAGCCGCGCAGAGGTGCGGCAGGACATACAGGCAGAAATTGTCGAATTTCCTGTCTTGGACAGTGAGATTCGCTAGGCAGAACCCTTTTATCTCCACCGAGTGTGACCCGGAGGCCAGGGAGATCCTTTGATTTACAGGGTGGGTTACAAGTGAACAGCACCTTACCGTGTTGGGGTGAACAAAGCTTTCCGTACTCCCAGAGTCAATCAGGCAAGACGTCTCGTGGCTGTTGATGAAGACCGTCGTTGTAGCTGTTGCGAGTGTCCGGGGTCGACTTTGGTCCAGTGTCACCGAGGCCAGATGAAGCAATTGCGAGTTCTGATCGGGCAGCGTGTAGTCGGCCGTGCTGGGGGCCTGGGGCCCCATCCAAGATGGCGTAACCCATGGGTTGCACATGGTGTCCGGGGATGAACAAGATGGCGGTGGCGATGGACAAAATGGCGACGCCCACCCGTCCAACGTGGTGTCCGGGGGGCAAGATGGCCGCGCCCGTGGGTCGCACAAGGCCCTAGGATAGGGGGTGGCGGTGAGCGCTGGCCGGTCGGGGCCTGAAGGGGGGGTTGCCGCGGCCTCTCGAAGTCCCAGAGTGTTCCTTTCTAGGAGTCTTTGGCGGATATCTGGGGAGCTCATACCTGCTACGAAAGCATCCCTGATTAAAAGTTCCGTGTGCTCGCTCCCCGAAACTTGCAGGCAGCCACAGCTTGGGCCCAGCACCAGTAGCGCCGTGGAATCTTCCAACGATTCCACGGGGCTTTGCCGTCTAGTCGCAAGCAGGTGACGAGCGTAGACCTGATTTACAGGGTGGATATAATGTCCTTCTAGCAGTTCGATTGCGGCATCATAGTTCTCCGCCTCCTCGATAAGGGGGTAGATCCCAGGGCTGGCCCTTGAGCGCAGGAGATGCATTTTCTGTCCTTCTGTGGGGGTGCCTCCGGTCGTCTCGAGGTAGCCTTTAAAGCACGCCAGCCAGTGTTTAAAAATTTCAGCTGAGTTCTCCGCGTGGGGGCTGAGCTGGAGGCACTCCGGTTTGATTCGGAGATCCATCCTTCCAGCTTAAGTCTAGTAGATTAAATTGATGCGCAATCAATTACACTCAAAACGAAGTGATTTCATAAGTTATGTCATCATTGGCTACAGGAATAGTGCCAGAGGACTGGAGGATAGCAAATGTGGTCCCTTTGTTCAAGAAGGGGAGTAGAGACAACCCCGGCAACTATAGACCGGTGAGCCTCGCGTCTGTTGTGGGTAAAGTCTTGGAGGGGATTACAAGAGACAAGATTTATAATCATCTAGATAGGAATAATATGATTAGGGATAGTCAGCATGGCTTTGTGAAGGGTAGGTCATGCCTCACAAACCTTATCGAGTTCTTTGAGAAGGTGACTGAACAGGTAGACGAGGGTAGAGCAGTTGATATGGTGTATATGGATTTCAGTAAAGCGTTTGATTAGGTTCCCCACGGTAGGCTATTGCAGAAAATACGGAGGCTGGGGATTGAGGGTGATTTAGAGATGTGGATCAGAAATTGGCTAGCTGAAAGACAGAGGGTGGTGGTTGATGGGAAATGTTCAGAATGGAGTTCAGTTACAAGTGGCGTACCACAAGGATCTGTTCTGGGGCCGTTGCTGTTTGTCATTTTTATCAATGACCTAGAGGAGGGCGCAGAAGGGTGGGTGAGTAAATTTGCAGACGACACTAAAGTCGGTGGTGTTGTCGACAGTGCGGAAGGATGTAGCAGGTTACAGAGGGACATAGATAAGCTGCAGAGCTGGGCTAAGAGGTGGCAAATGGAGTTTAATATAGAGAAGTGTGAGGTGATTCACTTTGGAAGGAATAACAGGAATGCGGAATATTTGGCTAATGGTAAAGTTCTTGGAAGTGTGGATGAGCAGAGGGATCTAGGTGTCCATGTACATAGATCCTTGAAAGTTGCCACCCAGGTTGATAGGGTTGTGAAGAAGGCATATGGAGTGTTGGCCTTTATTGGTAGAGGGATTGAGTTCCGGAGTCATGAGGTCATGTTGCAGCTGTACAAAACTCTGGTACGGCCGCATTTGGAGTATTGCGTACAGTTCTGGTCACCGCATTATAAGAAGGATGTGGAAGCTTTGGAGCGGGTGCAGAGGAGATTTACCAGGATGTTGCCTGGTATGGAGGGAAAATCTTATGAGGAAAGGCTGATGGACTTGAGGTTGCTTTCGTTAGAGAGAAGAAGGTTAAGAGGAGACTTAATAGAGGCATACAAAATGATCAGGGGGTTAGATAGGGTGGACAGTGAGAGCCTTCTCCCGCGGATGAACATGGCTAGCACGAGGGGACATAGCCTTAAACTGAGGGGTAATAGATATAGGACAGAGGTCAGAGGTAGGTTCTTTACGCAAAGAGTGGTGAGGCCGTGGAATGCCCTACCTGCAACTGTAGTGAACTCGCCATCATTGAGGGCATTTAAAAGTTTATTGGATAAGCATATGGATGATAATGGCATAGTGTAGGTTAGATGGCTTTTGTTTTTTGACTTCCCATGTCGGTGCAACATTGTGGGCCGAAGGGCCTGTACTGCACTGTATCGTTCTATGTTCTATAACTGAAGGCTTTAATCTACTAGAACTTGTTCCCCAGCAGCTTTGATACAGAAAGTGAAGGCTGCTGGGATGGCACCGTTTCTTATACTCCGCCTGTCAGGGCGGAGCTACGTTCAACAGCCAAAGGTAGACTCCTGGGTCTAACCAATTGTCATCAGCCTCTTAGGTACCGCAATACCTGGTACTACCACAATCCCTGATGAACATTGACCTACCAAGCACATCTGCATAGATCTTTACCAAACTGAGGTCGTATGGGTTGAAGTCAGAAATAGGAAAGGAGCAGTCACCTTGTTAGGAGTTTTCTATAGGCCCCCCAATAGTAGCAGAGATGTGGAGGAACAGATTGGGAAACAGATTTTGGAAAGGTGCAGAAGTCACAGGGTAGTAGTCATGGGTGACTTCAACTTCCCAAACATTGAGTGGAAACTCTTTAGATCAAATAGTTTGGATGGGGTGGTGTTTGTGCAGTGTGTCCAGGAAGCTTTTCTAACACAGTATGTAGATTGTCCAACCAGAGGGGAGGCAATATTGGATTTGGTACTTGGTAATGAACCAGGGCAAGTGATAGATTTGTTAGTGGGGGAGCATTTTGGAGATAGTGACCACAATTCTGTGACTTTCACTTTAGTAATGGAGAGGGATAGGTGCGTGCAACAGGGCAAGGTTTACAATTGGGGGAAGGGTAAATACGATGTTGTCAGACAAAAATTAAAGTGCATAAGTTGGGAATATAGGGACTTCCGGGTGCGGCGATGACCAGCTGAGTCGCACGTTTCGGCAGCTCCCGGTGAAACGGACTTTTGGGCTCTTGATAGGAGCCCCAACGGCAATTTTGACGGCTAAAAACACTGTGCGGTAAACCAGAAGGGAATCCCCCCTGGATACGGATGGAAAAAGGAGGAGAAAGTGGCCGGATTGCAGTGGATCCTTTAGAACAGCGGCAAGGAAGGCAAGCAAAAACAAAGATGGCGTCGGAAGGTGGCAGTTTAACATGGGGCCCTGAACAACAAGAGTTCTTGAAATGCTGTGTGGAAGAGCTCAAAAAGGGAATGAAGAAAGAGCTGTTGGCCCCGATACGACAGGCGATCGAAGGGCTAAAGGAGGAACAAAAGACCCAGGAGCGGGAGCTTCGGGTCGTGAAGGCAAAGGCAGCCGAGAATGAGGACGACATACAGGGCCTGGTGGTGAAGACGGAGACGCATGAGGCACATCAGAAACGATGTGTGGAAAGGTTGGAGGCACTGGAGAACAACGCAAGGAGGAACAACCTGAGGATTCTTGGTCTTCCTGAAGGTGCGGAGGGAGCGGACGTCGGGGCATATGTGAGCACGATGCTGCACTCGTTAATGGGAGCGGAGGCCCCGGCGGGTCCGTTGGAGCTGGAGGGAGCATACCGAGTGATGGCGCGAGGACCGAGAGCAGGAGAAATTCCCAGAGCCATAGTGGTGAGATTCCTCCGTTTTAAGGATAGAGAAATGGTCCTTAGATGGGCAAAGAAAACTCGGAGCAGTAAATGAGAGAACGCGGTGATCCGCGTTTATCAAGACTGGAGTGCGGAGGTGGCAAGAAGGAGGGCGAGCTTTAATCGGGCCAAGGCGGTGCTTCATAAAAAGAAGATAAAATTTGGAATGCTGCAACCGGCAAGACTGTGGGTCACATATCGAGGGAGGCACCACTACTTTGAGACGGCGGATGAAGCGTGGACTTTTATTGTGGAAGAAAAACTGGAATGAGCGGGTTATTAAAAAGAACGTTTGAACAAAGTGGTGGGGCGAATGTGGGGGGCGAAGAGGGGGGTTAAAAAGGGGGGAAAGAGGAGTTTTATGTACTAATCCTGCGATGTGGTAACTTTTCTCTCTTCCACAGGTGGTGATGGGGGAGGAGGGGAGGTGGAGGAGATGGGGCGTTGGCCGTTGGGGGCGGGGCCAAGGGAGAAGCGCGGGCTTGGTTCCCGCGCTATGATAATCATGGCGGGAATAGAGAAGCAGGAAGGAGGGGGCGTCGCACGGTGCAAGTCGAGGTCACGGGGGGAAGCCGAGGTCGGCCAGAGTTTGCTGACTTCTGGGAGCAACATGGGGGGAGTAATTACGCTAGCGGGGGATCTAGCGGGGGCGGTGGGAGGGGGGAATTACTGGGTTGCTGCTGCTGGGGAGAGGAGGGAGCTGGTGTGGGAGGGGATGGGCGGGGGGGCACCGCCTGGGGGAGATACAGCTGCGTGGGAACCGGGTGAGGAACTGGAAAAAGGGGATGGCTAATCGACAAGGGGGGGGGGGGGTTAGGAAGCCCCCCAACCCGGCTGATCATGTGGAACGTGAGAGGGCTGAACGGGCCGATAAAGAGGGCACGGGTACTCGCACACCTTAAGAAACTTAAGGCAGATGTGGTTATGTTACAGGAAACGCACCTGAAACTGATAGACCAGGTTAGGCTACGCAAAGGATGGGTGGGGCAGGTGTTCCATTCGGGGCTAGATGCGAAAAACAGGGGGGTGGCTATATTAGTGGGGAAGCGGGTAATGTTCGAGGCAAAGACTATAGTGGCGGATAACGGGGCAGATACGTGATGGTGAGTGGCAAACTACAGGGGGAGACGGTGGTTTTGGTAAACGTATATGCCCCGAACTGGGATGATGCCAATTTTAAGAGGCGGATGCTAGGACGCATTCCGGACCTAGAGATGGGAAAGCTGATAATGGGGGGAGATTTTAATACGGTGTTGGAACCAGGGCTGGATAGGTCGAAGTCCAGGACTGGAAGGAGGCCGGCAGCAGCCAAGGTACTTAAAGATTTTATGGAGCAGATGGGAGGTGTAGACCCGTGGAGATTTAGCAGACCTAGGAGTAAGGAGTTCTCGTTTTTCTCCTATGTCCATAAAGTCTACTCGCGAATAGACTTTTTTGTGCTGGGAAGGGCGTTGATCCCGAAGGTGAGGGGAACGGAGTATACGGCTATAGCCATTTCGGATCACGCTCCACACTGGGTGGACTTGGAGATAGGGGAGGAAACAGGAGGGCGCCCACCCTGGAGAATGGACATGGGACTAATGGCAGATGAGGGTGTGTGTCTAAGGGTGAGGGGGTGCATTGAAAAGTACTTGGAACTCAATGATAATGGGGAGGTCCAGGTGGGAGTGGTCTGGGAGGCGCTGAAGGCGGTGGTTAGAGGGGAGCTGATATCAATAAGGGCACATAAAGGGAAGCAGGAGAGTAAGGAACGGGAGCGGTTGCTGCAAGAACTTTTGAGGGTGAACAGACAATATGCGGAAGCACCGGAGGAGGGACTGTACAGGGAAAGGCAAAGGCTACATGTAGAATTTGACTTGCTGACTACGGGCACTGCAGAGGCACAATGGAGGAAGGCACAGGGTGTACAGTACGAATATGGCGAGCAGGTTGCTGGCACACCAATTGAGGAAAAGGGGAGCAGCGAGGGAAATAGGGGGAGTGAGGGATGAGGAAGGAGAGATGGAGCGGGGAGCGGAGAGAGTGAATGGAGTGTTCAAGACATTTTATAAAAAATTATATGAAGCTCAACCCCCGGATGGGAGGGAGAGAATGATGGGCTTCTTGGATCGGCTGGAATTTCCCAAGGTGGAAGAGCAGGAAAGGGTGGGACTGGGAGCACAGATCGAGGTAGAAGAAGTGGTGAAAGGAATTAGGAGCATGCAGGCGGGAAAGGCCCCGGGACTGGATGGATTCCCAGTCGAATTCTATAGAAAATATGTGGACTTGCTCACCCCGGTATTGACGAGGACCTTTAATGAGGCAAAGGAAAGGGGACAACTGCCCCCGACTATGTCTGAAGCAACGATATCGCTTCTCTTAAAGAAGGAAAAGGACCCGCTACAATGCAGGTCCTATAGACCTATTTCCCTCCTAAATGTAGATGCCAAGATCCTGGCCAAGGTAATGGCAATGAGAATAGAGGAATGTGTCCCGAGGGTGGTCCACGAGGACCAAACTGGGTTTGTGAAGGGGAGACAGCTGAACACGAATATACGGAGGCTGTTAGGGGTAATGTGATAGCCCCACCAGAGGGGGAAACGGAGATAGTAGTGGCGATGGATGCCGAGAAAGCATTTGATAGAGTGGAGTGGGATTATTTGTGGGAGGTGTTGAGGAGATTTGGTTTTGGAGAGGGGTATGTTAGATGGGTGCAGCTGTTGTATAGGACCCCGATGGCGAGCGTGGTCACGAATGGACGGGGATCTGCATATTTTCGGCTCCATAGAGGGACAAGGCAGGGATGCCCTCTGTCCCCATTATTGTTTGCACTGGCGATTGAGCCCCTGGCGATAGCGTTGAGGGGTTCCAAGAAGTGGAGGGGAGTACTTAGAGGAGGAGAAGAACACCGGGTATCTTTGTATGCGGACGATTTGCTACTATACGTGGCAGACCCGGCGGAGGGGATGCCAGAAATAATGCGGATACTTGGGGAGTTTGGGGATTTTTCAGGGTATAAATTGAACATGGGGAAAAGTGAGTTGCTTGTGGTGCATCCAGGGGAGCAGAGTAGAGAAATAGAGGACCTACCGTTGAGAAAGGTAACAAGGGACTTTCGTTACCTGGGGATCCAGATAGCCAAGAATTGGGGCACATTGCATAGGTTAAATTTAACGCGGTTGGTGGAACAAATGGAGGAGGATTTCAAGAGATGGGATGTGGTATCCCTGTCACTGGCAGGGAGGGTGCAGGCGGTTAAGATGGTGGTCCTCCCGAGATTCCTCTTTGTGTTTCAGTGCCTTCGTGGTGATCACGAAGGCTTTTTTTAAAAGGATTGAAAAGAGCATCATGGGTTTTGTGTGGGCCGGGAAGACCCCGAGAGTGAGGAAGGGATTCTTACAGCGTAGCAGGGATAGGGGGGGGCTGGCACTACCGAGCCTAAGTGAGTATTATTGGGCCGCTAATATTTCAATGGTGAGTAAGTGGATGAGAGAGGAGGAGGGAGCGGCGTGGAAGAGATTAGAGAGGGCGTCCTGTAGGGGGACTAGCCTACAGGCTATGGTGACAGCCCCATTGCCATTCTCACCGAGGAACTACACCACAAGCCCGGTAGTGGTGGCTACACTGAAGATTTGGGGACAGTGGAGACGGCATAGGGGAAAGACTGGAGCCTTGGGGGGGGTCCCCGATAAGAAACAACCATAGGTTTGCCCCGGGGGGAATGGATGGGGGATATGGAATGTGGCAAAGAGCAGGAATAACGCAACTGAAAGATCTGTTTGTGGATGGGAAGTTCACGAGTCTGGGAGCGCTGACCGAGAAATATGGGTTGCCCCAAGGGAATGCATTCAGGTATATGCAACTGAGGGCTTTTGCGAGGCAACAGGTGAGGGAATTCCCGCAGCTCCCGACACAAGAGGTGCAGGACAGAGTGATCTCAAAGACATGGGTGGGGGATGGTAAGGTGTCAGATATATATAGGGAAATGAGGGACGAGGGGGTGACTATGGTTGATGAACTAAAAGGGAACTGGGAAGAAGAGCTGGGGGAGGAGATCGAGGAGGGGCTGTGGGCAGATGCCCTAAGCAGGGTAAACTCATCGTCCTCGTGTGCCAGGCTAAGCCTGATTCAGTTTAAGGTGTTACACAGGGCGCATATGACTGGAGCACGGCTCAGTAAATTTTTTGGGGTGGAGGATAGGTGTGCGAGGTGCTCAAGAAGCCCAGCGAATCATACCCATATGTTTTGGTCATGCCCGGCACTACAGGGGTTTTGGATGGGGGTGCTTTCAAAAGTAGTGGGGGTCCGGGTCGAACCAAGCTGGGGGTTGGCTATATTTGGGGTTGCACAAGAGCCGGGAGTGCAGGAGGCGAGAGAGGCCGATGTTTTGGCCTTTGCGTCCCTAGTAGCCCGGCGCAGTATATTGTTAATGTGGAAAGAAGCCAAGCCCCCGGGGGTGGAGACCTAGATAAATGACATGGCAGGGTTTATAAAGCTAGAGCGGATTAAGTTCGTTCTAAGGGGGTCGGCTCAAGGGTTCACCAGGCGGTGGCAACCGTTCGTCGAATACCTCGCAGAAAGATAGATGGAATGGAAAAAAGAAGGCAGCAGCAGCAGCCCAGGATCGGGGGGGGGGGGGGGGGGGGGGGGAGGGGGGGGAGGAGGAACCAGAAGGACTCTCAGGGTTGTTAATATATACTGCATAATATGTATAGGTCATTGCAACAGATAATTATATATTGGACTGTTAAATTATATTTTTGGAGAGTGTTACTTGTGATAAGGCAGTTGCCAATTAGGGTTAGTTTTCATTTTTGTTATTTATTATTTATTCATTTTTTGTTTATAAAATAGGTCATTGTTATTTGTGTTATAATATTGTGTAAAGGATGCACAATGTACTGTGTTGGTTGACCAAAAATTTTCAATAAAATATTTTTTTTTAAAAATAGTTGGGAATATAGGCTGTCAGGGAAGGACACAAATGAAATGTGGAACTTGTTCAAGGAACAGGTACTACATGTCCTTGATATGGATGTCCCTGTCAGGCAGGGAAGAGATGGTCGAGTGAGGGAACCATGGTTGACAAGAGAGGTTGAATGTCTTGTTAAGAGGAAAAAGGAGACTTATGTAAGGCTGAGGAAACAAGGTTCAGACAAGGCGCTGGAGGGATACAAGATAGCCAGGAGGGCACTGAAGAAAGGGATTAGGAGAGCTAAGAGAGGGCATGAACAATCTTTGGCGGGTAGGATCAAGGAAAACCCCAAGGCCTTTTACACATATGTGAGAAATATGAGAATGACTAGAGCGAGGGTAGGTCCGATCAAGGACAGCAGCGGGAGATTATGTATTGAGTCTGAAGAGATAGGAGAGGTCTTGAACGAGTACTTTTCTTCTGTATTTACAAATGAGAGGGGCCATATTGTTGGAGAGGACAGTGTGAAACAGACTGGTAAGCTCGAGGAAATACTTGTTAGGAAGGAAGATGTGTTGGGCATTTTGAAAAACTTGAGGATAGACAAATCCCCCGGGCCTGACGGGATATATCCAAGGATTCTATGGGAAGCAAGAGATGAAATTGCAGAGCCGTTGGCAATGATCTTTTCGTCCTCACTGTCAACAGGGGTGGTACCAGGGGATTGGAGAGTGGCGAATGTCGTGCCCCTGTTCAAAAAAGGGACGAGGGATAACCCTGGGAATTACAGGCCAGTTAGTCTTACTTCGGTGGTAGGCAAAGTAATGGAAAGGGTACTGAAGGATAGGATTTCTGAGCATCTGAAAGACACTGCTTGATTAGGAATAGTCAGCACGGATTTATGAGGGGTAGGTCTTGCCTCACAAGTCTTATTGAATTCTTTGAGGAGGTGACCAAGCACGTGGATGAAGGTAAAGCAGTGGATGTAGTGTACATGGATTTTAGTAAGGCATTTGATAAGGTTCCCCATGGTAGGCTTCTGCAGAAAGTAAGGAGGCATGGGATAGTGGGAAATTTGGCCAGTTGGATAACGAACTGGCTAACCGATAGAAGTCAGAGAGTGGTGGTGGATGGCAAATATTCGGCCTGGATCCCAGATACCAGTGGCGTACCGCAGGGATCAATTCTGGGTCCTCTGCTGTTTGTGATTTTCATTAATGACTTGGATGAGGGAGTTGAAGGGTGGGTTAGTAAATTTGCAGACAATACGAAGATTGGTGGAGTTGTGGATAGTGAGGAGGGCTGTTGTCAGCTGCAACGAGACATAGATAGGATGTAGAGCTGGGCTGAGAAGTGACAGATGGAATTTAACCCTGAAAAGTGTTTGGTTGTCCATTTTGGAAGGACAAATATGAAAGCGGAATACAGGGTTAACGGTAGAGTTCTTGGCAATGTGGAGGAGCAGAGAGATCTTGGGGTCTATGTTCATACATCTTTGAAAGTTGCCACTCAAGTGGATAGAGCTATGAAGAAGGCCTATGGTGTGCTAGCGTTCATTAACAGAGGGATTGAATTTAAGAGCCGTGAGGTGATGATGCAGCTGTACAAAACTTTGGTAAGGCCACATTTGGAGTTCTGTGTACAGTTCTGGTCGCCTCATTTTAGGAAGGATGTGGAAGCTTTGGAAAAGGTGCAAAGGAGATTTACCAGGATGTTGCCTGGAATGGAGAGTAGGTCTTACAAGGAAAGGTTGAGGGTGCTCGGCCTTTTCTCATTAGAACGGAGAAGGATGAGGGGCGACTTGATAGAGGTTTATAAGATGATCAGGGGAATAGATAGTCAGTCAGAGACATTTTCCCCGGGTGGAACAAACCATTACAAGGGGACATAAATGTAAGGTGAATGGTGGAAGATATAGGGGGGGTGTCAGAGGTTGGTTCTTTACCCAGATAGTAGTGGGGGCATGGAATGCACTGCCTGTGGAAGTAGTTGAGTCGGAAACATTAGGGACCTTCAAGCAGCTATTGGATAGGTACATGGATTACGGTAGAATGATATAGTGTAGATTAATTTGTTCTTAAGAGCAGCACGATAGCTTTGTGGATAGCACAATTGTTTCACAGCTCCAGGGTCCCAGATTCGATTCCGTCTTGGGTCACTGTCTGTGCGGAGTCTGCACATCCTCCCCGTGTGAGCATGGGTTTCCTCCGGGTGCTCCGGTTTCCTCCCACAGTCCATAGATGTGCAGGTTAGGTGGATTGGCCATGATAAATTGCCCTTAGTGTCCAAAATTTCCCTGAGTGTTGGGTGGAGGTGTTGACCTTGGGTAGGGTGCTCTTTCCAAGAGCCGGTGCAGACTCAATGGGCTGAATGGCCTCCTTCTGCACTGTAAATTCTATGATAATCTATGATTAATCTAGGACAAAGGTTCGGCACAACATCGTGGGCCGAAGGGCCTGTTCTGTGCTGTATTTTTCTATGTTCTATGCTGTCGGCACATGAAAATTGATTTATCTTCTCATTTAAAGTAAGAATAAAGAAAAGACATCACCAGTCTTTGTCAATCTTCCTAGCAGCTTAATTAGAGAAAACTGTTGGAAGTATGGAAGAGGTCCAGTAACATCTGTAAAGACAGCTTAACTTTCCAGTTATTGATGCTTCAGTAGAATGTCAAATCCTACTGACATCTCGCGGCAGTGAAGGATCTGTAGTAGTCTTTTACACAACTCTGTAGTTAAAAGGATTATTGGAACATGGAATATTTTACATCAAGTGTGAGCTTTGTGTCACAAGGAAAGTATCAGTGGAGGTATCATCCTTGCCTGTGAGTCAGAAGGTCTGAAACATGACATTTCTGGCAGTGCAGCACTCCCTTAGCACTGAATTTAAATTTAGTTGAGATTTTGTACTCAAATTTCTGAAAACTTGAACACATAACCTCTGATTCAAGAGTTGAATATGTTGCCACTGAGCTCCAGCTGTTGCTGGGACAAGATGAATTAAAATGCAGTCTGTCAGGATACATAGCCCGCACCCCCACCATGCATTGCGGCACCATTACCCCACCTCCTCCACCACCACAGCACTCCCAAACTAAAGGACAGCACAATAATTATTTCTATTTTTTTTATTTGGAGAGAATAATGCTGCAAGATTTCCTGCAACTGGACAGAATTGTGGAGGATAATGATGAAATTGTTTTGAAGTGAAGCCTCTCAGTAGCTCGCTGACCAACCTGCATTTGCTTCTCACTTAGGACAATTTCTGGCTACCTCTTCCTTGCCTACTGCATGCATATGGTGAGGGTTTGAGGTTTGGGTTCCAGGAATTTCTTCCCAATCCATCTGTGTTACTGCGGTTTCCTGGTGCTGCCAAGTGGTAGGCCCCATGAAGTGATAGCAAGAGTATTGAGATCCACCAGATTGTAGGAGATAGCTTTGTGGTGGCCTCTTCCCCCTCCATTCTGACTCCAAATTAACGGCTGGAGAATGGGATTCTCTGTCCCCGCTGGTAGCGCACCCCATCCGTGGGTTTCCCGGCGGTGTGGGGTGGATTCAATGGGAAATCCCATTGAAGAGCAGTGGAGTAGAAACAGCTGAGAAACACATGGCTGGGAAACCAGAGAATCCCACCTAACATCTTTTGTAAACCTCAATCTCTGTCAAGTGCCACTTGGCCTCACTTCTTGAGATCTGCGAGCTGCTTCTGCTATTTTAACTCCATAGTAATGGTGGATGTTGAGGCCTAACAATAGTAATCTTCCTTCTGGCAGAAGAACACTAACCAAAACCCCCAAAATTCCCTGTGATGGGGCCCCCCCCATGCTGTGCCAGAGGGTTGAATGGAAGTTGCACCCTGCCACGAACATGGCTGCTGGGAGGAGCACTCCAGCTGCTACATGCACTTGCTTTGCAAAATCACTGTCAGGGTTCAAAAAATTACAGGTTAGATTTAACTGCATGGGGTGAATAACATATAAGTATCTGTTAATTGGATGCGTGAACTGGCCTTGTTGAATAATAATAATAATATTTATTAGTGTCGCAAGTAGGCTTACATTAACACTGCAATGAAGTTACTGTGAAAAGCCCCTAGTCGGCAAACTCCGGCGCCTGTTCGGGGACACAGAGGGAGAATTCAGAATGTTCAGTTCACCTAACAAGCACGTCTTTCAGGACTTGTGGGAGGAAACCGGAGCACCCGGAGGAAACCCACGGAGACAAGGGGAGAATGCGCAGACTTCGCAAAGACAGTGACCCAAGCCGGGAATCGAACCTGGGACCCTGGTGCTGTGAAGCTACAGCGCTAACCACTGTGCTACCTTACCAGGTAAGGTCATTGGGTGCTGCATGTCTGACTGGAAAGCAGCAATTGCCATTGAGTTCTAGGAACCTCAGCAGCACCGTCTAGGAAAGATGATCTACATTACTCAACAGAAAAGAGGTGTGGGGAGGAGAACACTATAATATCTCTGGAAAGCTCAGTGAAATTGCAATGATGCTGAAGTGCCCTGAGAGGCTATAGTCACTCATTCAACTCTCCCTTCACCTTGAAGTTTTCTTCCTGCTTCTCGTTAAGTGAATCGAATGTGGGGGAGGGGTGATCAGGTTACCATCATTTACATTGTCACCTCGTCTCTCTGCTTTAGGGCCAAGCCAACAAAGCAAGCAACGAGCTGCCGCGAAAGAAAACAGTAGCAGTTCCCTCACAACTGCACAAGGTTGGGCAGTGCTTCCAGCACCGCATCAGTTCCCACTGGTAACTGTTTGCTGCTCTTTTGGGACAGCCATGAATCTGCATCTCCAATTGTTTCTTCATACACATGACAATGTGCCCAGGACAAGAAAATATCATCAGGTTCATCAGTTATTTGTGGATCTCACTCCCATTTAGAAGCCCGCTTTCTTCTCCTCCCCCTTCTGTCATCTTTTTATCGCTATATTACAAGCTTGAGGATCCATTTAAAAGTATCTCAGACTTTTATTGTGGAATATCATCCTTGACAACTAGCTCTCACATCCATTTAATCTCCCCTATACCTTCCTCCAATCACCTTAAAATTATGTCCACTCGTGGCAGCCATTTCCGCCCTGGGGAAATGTTGCTGGCTATCCACTCTAGCCATGCCTCTCATCACGTTGTACACCTCTATCAAGTCACCTCTCTTCCTTCTTCGCTCCAGTGAGAAAAGCCCCAGCTCCCTCAACCTTTCTTCATAAGACAGGCTCTCCAGTCCAGGCAGCATCCTGGTAAATCTCCTCTGCACCCTGTCCAAAGCATCCACAATCCTTCCTATAATGAGGAGACCAGAACTGGACACAATATTCCAAATGTGGTCTAACCAAGGTTTTATAAAGCTGCAGCTCTTAAACTCAATCCCCCTGTTAATGAAAGCCAACACACCATACGCCTTCTTAACAACCCTATCAACCTGCATGGCAACTTTGAGGGATCTATGTACATGGTCCCCAAGATCCTTCTGTTTCTCCACACTTTCAAGAATCCTGCCTTTGACCCTGTATTCAGCATTCAAATTCAACCTTCCAAAATGAATCATTTCACATTTATCCAGGTTGAGCTCCATCTGCCACTTCTCAGTCCAGCCCTGCATCCTGTCAATGTCCTGTTGAAACCTACAACAACCCTCAACACTGTCTATAACTCCACCAACCTTTGTGTCATCGGCAAACTTACTAACCCACCCTTCCACTTCCTCATCCAAGTCATTTATGAAAACCACAAAGAGCAGAGGCCCCAGAGCAGATCCCCCAGAGCAGATCCCTGAGGGACACCACTGGTCACCGACCTCCAGGCGGGATATTTTCCATCCACTACCACTCGTTGTCTTCTTTCGGCCAGCCAATTCTGTATCCAGACTGCCAAATCTCCCTGTATCCCATGCCCCCTGACTTTCTGAATGAGCCTACAAAGGGGAACCTTATCAAATAAGGTTCGGGGCAGCACGGTAGCATAGTGGTGAGCACAGTTGCTTCACAGCTCCAGGGTCCCAGGTTCAATTCCTGGCTTGGGTCACTGTCTGCGGAGTTTGCATGTTCTCCCTGTGTGTGCATGGGTTCCCTCCGGGTGCTCCAGTTTCCTCCCACAGTATGCGGGTTAGGTGGATTGACCATGCTAATTACCCTTAATGTCCAAAAAGGTTAAGTGGGGTAACTGGGTTATGGGAATAGGGTAGACATCCCACCCCCGCCACCATCTCCTGTTGGCCACACCTTGCACTCCAGCCTCAGTCGAATTTTGGATCTTTGTTGCGGTGGCTGCATCCGTGCGGTACCCGGTGGAAGGAGACCCCTGTACTCCTCAATTCCAGGTGCAATATTGAACTGAGACGATGGCACAGGGTGGTCCATGGGTCCAGAAGCGCAGTGCTGTTCCACGAAGACCAGCTTGGAGATGGGAGGGCAGGGACCAATCTGCCCTGGCAGTGTGGTGAACAGCACGTCAGGAGCAGTGCAGCACTATGGCATAAAGGCTTTGTTGCACTCATCTCAAAGTCTCTGCCAAACTGAGGACTGCCTTGTGCATGCCACTCTTTAACAATTGGGTTTGGAGCAGGCGTGAGTTTCCGCTAGTATGATGCAAAATTGGAAGGCCAGGGGCAGCTGTTTCACTGAGCATTATTGAGGTAATGAATGCAAATTACATTTACACCACTAGCCAGTGGTAAAACAACCCGCCATTGGGAGAATTGCTGAGTGATGTTATGCTGGTGAGTTTCCAATCTTTTGGCTCTCGCCAGATTTTCTGCACTCCCGCCACCAAACCCACCGTGAACAGGTTGTGAGAAATCCGTCCTGGGGCTTCAGTAAATGTTTTTATACATGTAATTTGAGTTGTGCCTTCCTTTGTGACAAAAAGCTAAAAAAATAGATAGCTAAACTGAAATAAAACTTAGCACACAGCAAAAAATATATAATTGATTATGTTCAGGGATCAGGAAATAAAATGGAAAATAGAAACAGCCAAAGTAGAAAGAAAAAGAGGGAAAGTATGAAGAAATGAAAAAGGCCATCGCAGCTATGAATAAATCAAAGAATAATTTAAATCTCTGAGATTCTTGCTTAAGGGACTTTAATAGATGTGAAATCGTATGAAGCCTAAAATTAATTTCCCGAAGCATACTCGGTATTTCAGCAGGTAAGGCCCCCCAAAAAACAACCATTAAATTTTAAAATATTAACTTCTTAAATTAATATTTTATTATATTTCTCAGCACAGCCATTTGTTTTGCACATTAGATTGCAAAAAGACACATCAAGGATGGGTGGAGACAAAGTTCTTGATTTAGCATTTTATAATTTAGTAGGAATGAAAGGCTCTTACAGTGAACAGAGCCAGTTGTTTAGATATAGAACTGTCTTTCAAACTGCAATTATGAATATAATTCCTTAAATTTGTAATAATTAAATCTGTCCATAGATATGTTCTGTCCATGCTTGACTATATTCTAACGAAAAGTAATGCTTTAGGTACCCCTAGTGGTTACATAGGTGCAATACATTACTTACTCTTCAAGGTCAGAACATTCAATATTTCCTTCAATCCTAAAGAATGTTGTGCATAAATCAATGGGCTAATGGCTAATAGCTATAATGACCAACACACATCCAGTAATTTACCGCTTTATGTGTAACTTTTGTCGTGTTGGGTGCTCTGCTACATAGACGAACCAACACCGTGCGGATGGTACAATTCAGTTTTATTACTAACAATAACAACATCTGTAAACTGGTTACTGTGGTTCGTTCATTACCCTCTAACCTGTGGACCTAGCCCTAACACTACCTTGGAGAAGCACTCAGCACATGGTGAATGTCTGAGTGGCTTGCTGTGAGCTCTGTGCCCTGAGCTGTCTCCTGCTGAAATGAGCGGGAAGTGTTCCCCGATTTATAGTGTGTATGCTCTTGCCTGTGATTGGCTGTGATGTTGTGTGTGTATTGATTGGTCCGTTGATCTGTCCATCAGTGTGTATGTATGTTTGCACCATGATGTTTATCTGAATATCATGACATCCCCCTTTTTTACAAGAATATGTGCCTATGTGTTAATAAATATAGATGTGTACAGAGTGCAGTTGAATGTATGTGTGCAATATCTACAACATGTACATGAGGCTAAACTATATACATAGGAAGGTGTCAGGTGCAACATAGCAACGAGGTTGTACCATAAACAAAACACGTGTAAACATTAAGCATCAAAACGGACTCCTGTAACGACAAAAAGCGAAACATATTAACATTGTGGCATAATACGTCAGTGAGTTCAATGTTCAAACAGGCTCATAAGTCCAGCCTAGTAGGTGGGCGACGAATTCAAGTTGACCGCCTCAAGGGTGGGTCAGGATCCACCGGCTGCGGGATGGGCCTGGCCACAGGCGACAGAGGAATGCGCATGGTGGCAGGAAGCTCCATGAAGTCGACATCAGGAACAACAGGATGGTGTGGCACCGGTGTATGATCATGTAGCGAGCGCGGAAGCAGGTGAAGAGCCCGGCGATTGCGCCTGCGAATGGAGTAATCAGGCATGCGAACCAGGAACGAGCGGGGAGCCACGCGTCGGAGAACTTCGGCAGTTGCCGACCAGCCACCCTCTGGTAGGTGGATGCATACGTTGTCTCCAGGCGCCAAGGCAGGAAGATCAGTTGCCCGAATGTCATGTGCCACCTTCTGCTGAGCACGCTGCTGTCGCATCCTTTGCAGTACTGGAGCATAGTTGGGTGTAGGGACCAGAATGGATGGCACAGTGGTCCTGAGGGCGCGACCCATCAACAGCTGGGCTGCTGAGAGGCTAGTGGGGCCGAGCGATAGGCCAGCAGGGCTAAGCAGAAATCCGATCCGGCATCAGCAGCCTTGCAGAGGAGCCGCTTGACGATGTGAACGCCCTTTTCCGCCTTGCCATTGGACTGGGGATACAGAGGGGTGGACGTCACGTGTGTAAAGCCATACGAAGCAGCAAAAGAAGACCATTCTTCACTTGCAAAACAGGGCCCATTGTCCGACATGACAGTAAGCGGAATGCTTAGGTGAGCGAAGGTGTCTTTGCAGGCCCTTATGACAGCGGACGATCATGCAGGCATATGACCTCTGGATAATTCGAAAAGTAATCGATGATGATGACGTAGTCCCTGCCAAGCGCATGAAAAAGGTCCACACCCACCTTCACCAACTCATGGGGCTGAAGCGTCTCAGGGGGTTGCGCCGGCTGTAACCTTTGGCAGGTGGGGCAGTTGAGCGCCATGTTGGCAATGTCATCGCTGAAGCCCGGCCAGTATACAGCTTCTCGGGCCCTCCGTCTGCACTTCTCAACCCCCTGATGGCCTTCGTGTAGTTGGTCGAGGACCAGCTTGTGCATGCTGTGTGGAATCACAATCCGGTCCAGCTTTAGGAGGACACCGTCAATGATGGCCAAGTCGTCCCGGACATTGTAGAATTGTGGGCACTGTCCTTTGAGCCACCCTCCCGTCATGTGGCGCATCACACGTTGTAGAAGGGGGTCAGCCGCAGTCTCACGGCGAATACAGGCCAGACTTGAATCATCAGCTGGCAGATTTGCCGATGTAAAGGCCACCTGCGCTTCGACCTGACAGACGAACCCCTCCGAGTCGGGCGGTGTGCTCACTGCTCTGGATAGGGCATCCGAGATGATGAAGTCCTTTCCCGGGGTGCAGACCAGTTGGAAGTCGTACCTCCGGAGCTTGAGTAGGATGCGCTGGAGGCGAGGGATCATCTCGTTCAGGTCCTTATGTATGATGCTGACCAGGGGGCGATGGTCGGTTTCCACGGTGAACTGGGGGAGACCATACACGTAGCCGTGGAACTGGTCTATGCCGGTTAACAAACCCAGGCACTCCTTCTCGATCTGCGCATAGTGCTGTTCTGTGGGGGTCATGGCCCATGAGGCATAGGCGACCGGGGCCCATGATGCAGTGTCATCCCGTTGCAGGAGTACCGCCCCAATGCCAGATCATCAGTCGAGATCTTCGTATCACGAGAGGTGTCGAAGAATGCGGTGAGCTTAATTTTGAGCTCCTCCCATTCCTTCTGGTGTGCGGGCAGCCACTGGAACTCCGTGGACTTCTTTACTAGGTGGCGAAGAGCCGTTGTGTGGGAGGCAAGGTTGGGAATGAACTTCCCCAGGAAGTTGACCATCCCGAGAAAGCGTAGCACTGCTTTCTTGTCTGCCGGCTGCGGCATGGCTGGAATGGCGCTCACCTTGTCTGCATCCGGACACACTCCTGACCGGGATATGTGGTTCCCCAGACACTTTGGCTCAGTTTGGCCAAAAGAACACTTGGCTCAGTTGAGGCGCAGGCCGTGTTCCCGTATCCGCGCAAAGACACGCTGGAGGCGAGTGATGTGCTCCTGTGGTGTGGTGGACCAGATGATGACGTCGTCAACATAGACGCACACCCCTTCGATGCCCTCCATCATCTGTTCCATGATTCTGTGAAATACCTCAGATGGTGAGATGATGCCAAACGGCATTCTGTTATAGCAGAATCTGCCGAAAGGAGTGTTGACGGTGCACATCTTCCTGCTGGACTGATCCAGTTGGATCTGCCAAAAACCCTTCGAGGCACCAAGCTTTGAGAAAATTTTAGCCCGGGCCATCTCGCTCGTGATCTCTTCCCGTTTGGGTATGGGGTAGTGTTCCCTTATGATGTTGTTGTTCAGGTCTTTCGGGTCGATGCAGATCCGGAGTTCGCCAGAGGGCTTCTTCACACACACCGTGGAGCTGACCCATGGCGTGGGCTCCGTGACCCGGGATAGCACCCCTTGGTCCTGGAGATCCTGCAGCTGCTGCATGAGGCGGTCCGAGTGGTGCTGGGACCCTGCGAGGTGCGTGAATGACCGGGGTGGCATCCAGTCTGAGCCATATTCAGTAGGTATAGGGCAGTGTGCCCATGCCCTCGAATGCCTCCTGGTTGTGGGCGAGGAGCGAGTGGAGCTGTGCCCTAAATTCTGCATCCGGGAAGTCTGATGTGCCTTCTGGAGACAGAGCGTGTACCGCTGAACGAGGTGGAGAACCTTGCATGCCTGTGCGCCTAGCAGGGAGTCCTTCGATGATCCGACTATCTCGAAGGACAGTGTGGCCGTGTATGTATTGTGTGTCACCTGGAGCTGGCAGGATCCCATGGCCGGGATAACGTTTCCGTTGTAGTCGACCATCTTACAACAGGATGGCCGTATTGGTGGACTGACCTTCAAGGCGTAGAAGGCTGGCTATGCTATTAGGTTGGCGGAGGCACCAGTGTCCAAACGGAATGTTATTGGTGATCGGTTGACCGTTAGGGTGGCACACCATTCATCACCTGGATTGACACTGTTCACTGGCATCTGCTGGTGGGTCCTGCTTGGAGACATCCGGATCCTGTCAATGACCGCAACACGGAAGGCTTCCCGGTCGTCTGTATCACGGGTTTGTATATCGTCCGGTTGTGACTCGGAGTACGGAGGCTGAATGGTCCGCACGTCCCTGCGAGGCTGTCGGAATTGGGGAGCGTTGGCAGGTTGAGCTGCTCGACAGCAGGCAGCGTAGTGGCCCATCTTGCCACAGCGGAGGCATTGTCGGTTCTTTGCCGGACATTGCCGCTTTAAATGTGCGGATCCACAGTTGCCGCACGTCGTGACGTCATGGCGTTCGTTGCGCCATCGCGCATGCGCAGTTCGGTCCTGCGCGTCACGTCCCTCTGCGTTGGCGTCTCTTTTGGCGCGTACAAGCGCAGGAGGCCGCGGAAAGCGCGCGAAATGGCTGCCCTCATCCGGGCCGCGGGCCGGGAGGAACTCGATCGCCTGGACCCGCTCGGCCTCGTAGGACCCCTGCCTTGCCGATTCGGCCACGTAGGACCCCTGCTGTGCCGATTCGGCCGCCTGTAATTGGGAGTAGTGGCTGGTCGCGTTTTCATGGAGGACGCAGGCTTCGATGGCGGTGGCTAGGGTGAGGCTTTTAATTTTGAGGAGCTGCTGGCGTAGGGTGCCCGAGGTGACCCCAAAAACAATCTGGTCCCGAATCATGGAGTCGGAGGTGGCCTCGTAATCGCGAGGATATGGAGGTGTGTTAGGAAAAATTGAAAGGGACTTCCGGGTGCGGCGATGACCAGCTAAGTCGCACGTTTCGGCAGCTCCCGGTGGAACAGACTTTGGGCTCTTAATAGGAGCCCCATCGGCAATTTTAACGGCAAATAACACTGTGCGGTAATCCAGAAGGGAATCCCCCCCGGACACGGATGGAAAAAATAGAGGAAAGTAGCCGGATTGCGGTGGATCCTCAAGAGCACCGGCCAGGAAGGCAGGCACAAAGCAAGATGGCGTCGGAAGAAGGCAGTTTAATATGGAGCCCTGACCAACAAGAGTTCCTGTGGCGTTGCGTAGATGAACTCAAAAAGGGGATGAAGAAGGAGCTGTTGGCCCCGATATTACAAGCGATTGAGGGGCTAAAGGAGGAGCAAAAGACCCAGGAACAGGAGCTTCGTGTCGTGAGGGCAAAGGCTGCTGAGAATGAGGACGGCATACAGGGCCTGGTGGTGAAAACGGAGATCCACGAGGCACAACATAAAAGATGTGTGGAAAGGCTGGAGGTGATGGAGAACAATGCGAGGAGGAAGAACTTAAGGATTCTTGGTCTTCCCGAAGGTGCAGAGGGGGCGGACGTCGGAGCATATGTGAGCACGATGCTGCATTCGTTCATGGGATCGGAGGCCCCGACGGGTTCGCTGGAGGTGGAGGGAGCCTATCAAGTTATGGCGCGAAGACCGAGGGCTGGAGAAATTCCTTGAGCAATAGTTGTGAGATTTCTCCGATACAAGGACAGAGAGATGGTCCTCAGATGGGCCAAGAAAACTCGGAACAGTAGGTGGGAGAATGCGGTGATCCGCGTGTATCAAGATTGGAGTGCGGAGGCGGCGAGAAGGAGGGCAAGCTTTAATCGGGCCAAGGCGGTGTTGTATAAAAGGAAGGTCAAATTCGGAATGTTGCAGCCGGCGAGACTGTGGGTCACACATCTAGGGAAACACCACTATTTCGAAACGGCAGACGAAGCGTGGACATTTATTGTCGAGGAGAAGCTGGAGTGAGCGGGCCAGAAGAAAAAGAGCGTTTGGGACAAAAGTGGGGGGGTGAATTTGTGGGATGAAGGGGGGAAAAGGGGGAAGAGAAGACTTCCCAGATTGTTAAACCTGCGACCCTGTAACTTCTGTCTCTTCCCCATGTCGTGGGGGAGGGGGTGAGGGAGGATGAGGAGCTGTGGGCACCGGCCATTGGGGGCGGGGCCAAAAGGGGAAGCGCGGGCTTTGTTCCCGCGCTATGGTAATCATGGCGGGAACAGGGAAGCAGGAAGGAGGGGGCCTCGCACAGTGTGAGCCGAGGTCACGGGGGGAAGCCGAGGTCGGCCAGAGTTTGCTGACTTCTGGGAGTAACATGGGGGGTGCAATTACGCTAGCTTGGGATCTAGCTGGGGGTGGGGGGTTAACTGGGTTGCTGCTGCTGGGGAGAAGGGGGAGCTGGTATGGGAGGGGGGGGGTCGGGGCGGGGGTCGGGGCGCGGGGCGTCGCCTGGGGGGGATACAGCTACGTGGGAACCGGGTGAGGAGCTGGATTGAAAAAGGAAATGGCTAGTCGTCAAGGGGGGTAAAGAGCCCCCCAACCCGTTTGATCACGTGGAATGTGAGAGGGCTGAACGGGCCGATTAAGAGGGCACGGGTACTCGCACACCTAAAGAAACTTAAGGCAGATGTGGTTATGCTTCAGGAGACGCATCTGAAGCTGAAAGATCAGGTTAGACTTCGCAAAGGGTGGGTGAGGCAGGTGTTTCATTCGGGGCTGGATGCAAAAAACAGGGGGGTGGCCATACTAGTGGGGAAGCGGGTAATGTTTGAGGTAAAGACTATAGTGGCAGATAGTGGGGGCAGATACGTGATGGTGAGTGGCAAACTGCAAGGGGAGGCTGTGGTATTGGTGAACGTGTATGCCCCGAACTGGGATGATGCCAATTTTATGAGGCGTATGTTAGGACGCATCCCGGACCTAGAGGCGGGAAAGTTGGTAATGGGTGGAGACTTTAATACGGTGCTGGACCCAGGGCTGGACAGATCGAGGTCCAGGACCGGAAGGAGGCCGGCTGCAGCTAGGGTGCTTAAGGATTTTATGGTGCAGGAGTAGATCCCTGGAGATTTAGTAGACCTAGGAGTAAGGAGTTTTCGTTTTTCTCCGATGTCCATAAAGTATTTTCATGAATAGATTTTTTTGTTTTGGGAAGGGCACTGATCCCAAAGGTGACGGGGACGGAATACACGGCTATAGCCATCTCGGATCATGCTCCACACTGGGTGGAGCTGGAGATAGGGGAAGAAAAACAACAGCTTCCACCCTGGAGAATGGACATGGGATTATTGGCAGATGAGGGGGTGTGTTTAAGGGTGAGGGGGTGTATTGAAAGGTACTTGGAAATTAATGATAATGGGGAGGTACAGGTGGGAGTGGTCTGGGAGGCACTGAAGGCAGTGGTTAGAGGGGAGCTGATATCTATTAGGGCACATAAAGGAAAGCAGGAGGGTAGGGAAAGGGAGCGGTTGTTGAAAGAACTGCTGAGGGTGGACAGACAACACGCGGAGGCACCGGAGGAGGGACTATGCAGGGAAAGGCAAAGGCTACATATAGAGTTTGACTTGTTGACTACGGGTAAGGCAGAGGCACAATGGCGGAAGGCACAGGGTGTACAGTACGAATATGGGGAGAAGGCGAGTAGGTTGTTGGCCCACCAACTGAGGAAAAGGGGAGCAGCGAGGGAGATAGGGGGGTGAGAGATGAGGAGGGGGAGATGGAGCGGGGAGCGGAGAGAGTGAATGGAGTGTTCAAGGCATTTTATGAAAGATTATATGAAGCGCAGCCCCCGGACGGGAAGGAGAGAATGATGTGCTTTCTGGATCAGCTGGAATTTCCTAAGGTGGAGGAACAGGAGAGAGTGGGGCTGGGAGCACAGATTGAGACGGAGGAAGTAGTGAAAGGGATTGGAAGCATGCAGGCGGGGAAGGCCCCGGGACCAGATGGATTCCCAGTTGAATTCTATAAGAAATATTTGGACTTGCTGGCCCCGCTACTGATGAGAACCTTGAATGAGGCGAGGGAAAGGGGGCAGCTCCCCCCGACTATGTCAGAGGCAACGATATCGCTCCTCCTAAAGAAGGAAAAAGACCCGCTGCAATGCGGGTCATACAGGACCATTTCTCTCCTGAATGTGGATGCTAAGATCCTGGCCAAGGTAATGGCAATGAGGATAGAGGATTGTGTCCCGGGGGTGGTCCATGAGGACCAAACTGGGTTTGTGAAGGGGAGACAGCTAAATACAAATATACGGAGGCTGCTAGGGGCAATGATGATGCCCCCACCAGAGGGGGAAGCGGAGATAGTGGTGGCGATGGATGCCGAGAAAGCATTTGATAGAGTGCAGTGGGATTATTTGTGGGAGGTGTTGAGGAGATTTGGCTTTGGGGACGGGTATATCAGGTACAGTTGCTGTATAGGGCCCCGATGGCGAGCGTGGTCACGAATGGACGGGGGTCTGACTATTTTCGGCTCCATAGAGGGACGAGGCAGGGATGTCCTCTGTCCCCGTTATTGTTTGCACTGGCGATTGAACCCCTGGCCATGGCACTGAGGGGTTCCGGGAAGTGGAGGGGAGTACTTAGGGGGGGGGAGAAGAACACCGGGTATCTCTATATGCGGACGATTTGTTGCTATATGTGGCGGACCCAGCGGAGGGGATGCCAGAGATAATGCGGATACTTGGGGAGTTTGGGGATTTTTCAGGGTATAAACTGAACATGGGGAAAAGTGAGTTATTTGTGGTGCACCCGGGGGAGCAGAGCAAAGAGATAGAGGATTTACCGTTGAGGAAGGTAACAAGGGACTTCCGGTACCTGGGGATCCAGATAGCCAAGAATTGGGGTACATTACATAGGCTTAATTTAACACAGTTGGTGGAACAGATGGAGGAGGATTTCAAGTGATGGGACATGGTGTCCTTGTCATTGGCAGGTAGGGTGCAGGCGGTTAAAATGGTGGTCCTCCCGAGATTCCTTTTTGTGTTCCAGTGCCTCCCGGTGGTGATCACGAAGGCTTTTTTCAAAAGAATTGAGAAGAGCATTATGAGTTTTGTGTGGGCTGGGAAGACCCCGAGAGTGAGACGGGGATTCTTGCAGCGTAGTAGGGACAGAGGGGGGCTGGCACTACCGAGCCTAAGTGAGTACTACTGGGCCGCCAATGTTTCAATGGTGTGTAAGTGGATGGGAGAAGGGGAGGGAGCGGCGTGGAAGAGAATGGAGAGGGTGTCCTGCAAGGGGACTAGCCTGCAAGCAATGGTGACGGCGCCGTTGCCGTTCTCACCAAAGAAATACACCACAAGCCCGGTGCTGGTGGCTACATTGAAAATTTGGGGGCAGTGGGGACGGCATAGGGGAGGGACGGTAGCTTCGGTGCGGTCCTCGATAAGAAACAATCATAGGTTCGTTCCGGGGAGAATTGATGGGGGACTTGGAGCATGGCAAAGAGCTGGGGTAGTACAATTAAGAGATCTATTTGTAGATGGGACGTTTGTGAGTTTGTCAGCGCTGACGGAGAAATATGGGTTGCCCCAAGGCAATGCATTTCTGTATATGCAATTGAGGGCTTTTGCGAGGCAACAGGTGAGGGAATTCCCGCAGCTCCCGACGCAGGAAGTGCAGGATAGAGTGATCTCAGAGACATGGGTGGGGGACGGTAAGGTAGCGGACATATACAGGGAGATGAGGGACGAGGGGGAGATCATGGTAGATGAGCTGAAAGGGAAATGGGAAGAACTGGGGGAGGAGATTGAGGAGGGGCTGTGGGTGGATGCCCTACGTAGAGTAAACTCATCGTCCTCGTGTGCCAGGCTAAGCCTGATACAATTTAAGGTGCTACACAGGGCGCATATGACTGGAGCACGGCTTAGTAAATTTTTTGGGGTAGAGGATAGGTGTGCGAGATGCTCGAGAGGCCCAGCGAATCACACCCACATGTTCTGGTCATGCCCGGTACTACAGGGTTTCTGAGTGGGGGTGGCAAAGGTGCTTTCGAAGGTGATGGGGGTCCGGGTCGAACCATGCTGGGGGTTGGCTATATTTGGGGTTGCAGAAGAGCCGGGAGTGCAGGAGGCGAGAGAGGCTGACGTGTTGGCCTTTGCGTCCCTTATAGCCCGGCGCAGGATATTGTTAATGTGGAAGGAAGCTAAACCCCCGGGGGTGGAGACCTGGATAAACGATATGGCAGGGTTCATAAAGTTAGAACGGATTAAGTTTGTGTTAAGGGGTTCGGCTCAGGGGTTCACCAGGCGGTGGCAACCGTTCGTCGACTACCTCACAGAAAGACAGAGGGAATGGAAAAGAAGTAGATAACAGCAGCAACCCAGGGGGGAGGGGGGGGGGAGGGAGGAATCGGACGGATTCTCAGGGATGTTATGGTATATGTATAGGTATTTGGTATATGTAATTGTATATTGGATTGTTGGACTGTAACTTTGGAGAGTATTTATTTTGGACATTTAGTTTTGTTTTTCTTTTGTTTTTGTTTATATATATTATTTATTTATTTGTTTAAAACTGGCCACGGCTATTTATATTGCTTCATTGTTGTGTAAAAGAAACACTACGTATTGTTATGTTTGGCCAAAAAACTCGAATAAAATATATTTTTTTTAAAAAAGGAAAGATTGAAAGGGCTCATCCTTACCCTGCAGGCGCTGCTGGAAGAGGTACCTCTCGAAACTCTCATTTACCTCGACGCTGAAGTGTTGCTCGAGTTTGAGAAGGACCGTCTTGTATTTCGTCTTGTCCTCACCTTCCGCGAACACCAGGGAGTTGTAGGTGTGGATGGCCTGCCGTGGAGAGGAGGGCGGCGATTTTTCTGGTGTCCGAAGCATTCTCCCTTTCTGTGGCTTCTAGGAAGAACTGGAAGCGCTGTTTAAACAGCTTCCAGTTGACGCCGAGGTTTCCAGCGATTTGGAGCGGCTGCGGCGGGCTGATGGTGTCCATGGCGCAGGATGGCGGATTCCTTAAGATGCGTAGGTAGGTTTCACAGTTATTGGTTTCCAATCCTGGTACTATGTCGTGTTGGGTGCTCTGCGACATAAGACGAACCAACACGGTTGCGGATGGTACAACTGTTTTATTACTAACAATAACATCTGTAAACTGGTTACTGTGGTTCGTTCATTACCCTCTGTAGCGCACAATGACTTAAGAGAGAGACGAGAAGTGATGAAGTCGATTCAGGCTTTATTAAGCGAGACTTGTCCCCAGCAGTTCAGCAACAGAATGAAGCGGCGGGGAGAAGCTCGGGTTCTTATACTCCGCCTTCAGGGCGGAGCCAGGAGTCAGCAGCCAACCAGGACCAGGGTTCTGTCAGCCAATAGCATCACGGCTTCACAGTCCCACATGACCCCTAATACATACCACCACATTCACCCCTTGTTAAAAAGGTGGTGGTTCGCATGGTGGTAGGGGTTTACAAGGCTGGCCCTGGAAGGAAAATTTTGGACATGTTACTACAGTTTTAGCCCTACACTGGGCTATGTACAAGTTTGTGAAAACTATTTACAATATTAGCAAGAATTTTTTTTTTTTTGTTACAATACAACATTCTTGGTGTCACGCGGATGCCACGAGTCGAGCAGGCGGTCTGGTCTTCCTCGTCGATTGCCTCAGCCCCGGTGGTGGTGCAGGTGCTTGTTCAGGCGTTGTCGTCTCCGGGAGCGTTTCGGTGTTTGTTCCAGTGTTACTCCTGGGCGGGCACGGGAGGAGGACCGGTCCCCCCGGGAAGGGGGCAGTCGCGGGGTGCGCCGGTGGCAGGGAGGGGATGATCGGTGTCGGGGGGGTGTGTGTGTTGCCGGCGGGCGCCAGGTCCCGCAGGGAGACCGTGTCCTGTCGGCCGTCGGGGTACGCCACGTAGGCGTACTGCGGGTTCGCGTGGAGAAGGTGAACCCTCTCGACCAACGGGTCCGATTTGTGCGCCCGCACATGTTTCTGGAGCAAGATGGGTCCTGGAGCCACCAGCCAGGTCGGCAGCGACGTTCCGGAGGAGGACTTCCTGGGGAAGCCAAGGAGGCGCTCATGAGGCGTTTGGTTAGTGGTGGTACACAGCAGCGACCGGATGGAGTGGAGAGCATCCGGGAGAACCTCCTGCCACTGGGAAACTGGGAGATCCCTGGAACGTAGGGCCAGGAGGGCGGTCTTCCAGACCGTGCCGTTCTCCCTCTCTACCTGCCCGTTCCCCCGGGGGTTGTAGCTGGTCGTCCTGCTCGAGGCTATGCCCTTGCTGAGCAGGAACTGGCGCAGCTCGTCACTCATGAAGGAGGACCCCCTGTCGCTATGGATATACGCGGGGCAACCGAACAGTGTGAATATGGTGCCAAGGGCTTTAATGACTGTGGCCGCTGTCATGTCGGGGCAGGGGATGGTGAAGGGGAAACGAGAGTACTCGTCCACCACGTTCAGGAAGTATGCGTTGCGGTCAGTGGAGGGGAGGGGCCCTTTGAAATCCAAACTGAGGCGTTCAAAGGGGCGGGAAGCCTTGATCAGGTGCGCTCTATCCGGCCTGAAAAAGTGCGGTTTGCACTCTGCGCAGATGTGGCAGTTCCTGGTGACTGTACGGACCTCCTCCACAGAGTAGGGGAGGTTGCGGTACTTTACGAAATGGTAGAATCGAGTGACCCCCGGGTGGCAGAGGACCTCGTGGAGGGCTTGGAGGCAGTCTATTTGTGCGTTGGCACATGTGCCGCGGGATAGGGCATCAGACGGCTCGTTCAGCTTTCCGGGACGGTACAAGATCTCATAGTTGAAGGTGGAGAGCTCGATCCTCCACCTTAAGATCTTGTCATTTTTAATTTTGCCCCGCTGTGCATTATCGAACATGAAGGCTACCGACCGTTGGTCAGTGAGGAGAGTGAATCTCCTGCCGGCCAGGTAATGCCTCCAATGTCGCACAGCTTCCACTATGGCTTGGGCTTCCTTTTCCACTGAGGAGTGGCGGATTTCTGAGGCGTGGCGGGTCCGGGAGAAAAAGGCCACAGGTCTGCCCGCTTGGTTAAGGGTGGCCGCCAGAGCTACGTCGGATGCGTCGCTCTCAACCTGGAAGGGGAGGGACACGTCGATGGCACGCATCGTGGCCTTTGCGATATCCGCTTTGATGCGGCTGAAGGCCTGGCAAGCCTCTGTCGACAGGGGGAAGGTAGTGGACTGTATTAGCGGGCGGGCCTTGTCTGCATACTGGGGGACCCACTGGGCGTAATATGAAAAGAAACCCAGGCAACGTTTCAGGACTTTGGAGCAGTGGGGTAGGGGAAATTCCATAAGGGGGCGCATGCGTTCGGGGTCGGGGCCTATTATCCCATTGCGCACTACGTATCCCAGGATGGCCAAATGGTTTGTGCTAAAAACGCACTTTTCCTCGTTGTATGTGAGGTTCAGGGCGTTAGCGGTCTGGAGGAATTTTTGGAGGTTGGCGTCGTGGTCCTGCTGATCGTGGCCGCAGATGGTTACCTTGTCGAGATACGGGAACGTGGCCTGCAACCCGTGCTGGGTCGAAGGCTGTGTACTTGCGGTCACCTGGGCGGATGGGGAGCTGGTGGTAGGCGGACTTGAGGTCCACGGTGGAGAAAACCTTATACTCGGCAATCCGATTTACCATGTCGGATATGCGGGGGAGAGGGTACGCATCTAGCTGTGTGTACCTGTTGATGGTCTGACTATAGTCTACGACCATCCTTTGCTTCTCCCCGGTCTTTACTACTACCACCTGGGCTCTCCAGGGACTATTGCTGGCCTGGATTATGCCTTCCTTCAGCAACCGCTGGACTTCAGACTGAATAAATATCCGGTCCTGGGCGCTGTACCGTCTGCTCCTAGTGGCGACGGGTTTGCAATCCGGGGTGAGGTTTGCAAACAAGGACGGCGGTTCAACCTTGAGAGTTGCGAGGCCGCAGATAGTGAGTGGGGGTATTGGGCCGCCGAATTGAAATGTTAGGCTCTGCAGGTTACACTGGAAATCTAATCCCAGAGTTGGGGAAGGACGTAAAGCCTGTAGTTCTTAAACTCCCTCCCTTGCACCGTTAGGTTCGCGATGCAGAACCCTTTGATCTCTACGGAGTGGGATCCTGCAGCTAGGGAAATCTTTTGCGTGCTTGGATGGATGGTCAGAAAACAGCGTCTTACCGTGTCTGGGTGAATAAAACTTCCAGTGCTCCCGGAGTCGATCAGGCATGGTGTCTCGTGTCCGTTTATCAGCACCGTTGTTGTCGTCGTCTGGAGCGTCCGGGGCCGTGATTGATCGAGTGTCACCGAAGCCAGTCGTGGTAGTAGTGGCTTCTTCGGACCCTGTGGAGCCGTCGATGCTGGGGTCCTTTGTTGTCAACCAAGCTGCAAGTGCCCGTGCCTCTGAGAGTCCTAGCGACTCTCTTTCTAAAAGTCTTTGGCGAATTTGGGGAGAGTTCATACCTGCCACAAAAGCATCGCAAATTAGCATGTCCGTGTGCTCGATTGCGTTCACCGGCGGGCAGCTGCAGCCCCGTCCCAAAATTAGCAGCATGGCGTAGAATTCTTCTAGCGATTCTCCGGGACTTTGCCGTCTCGTCGCGAGTTGGTGGCGCGCGTAGACCTGGTTAATGGGCCGAACGTAGGTGCCCTTCAGTAATGCGAGCGCCGCCGGGAAATCCTCTGCGTCTTCTATAAGAGGGTAAATTTCCGGGCTTACCCTCGAATGCAGGACCTGCATTTTCTGGTCTTCTGTGATCCGGCCGGGGGCCATTCGGAGGTAGCCTTCAAAACATGCTTGCCAGTGTTTAAATACTGCTGCCGAGTTCGCTGCGTGGGGGCTGATCCGCAGGCATTCCGGAGCTCCATAGTCTTTTAAGCTCGCTTAATAAATTGTAGCGCATAATGACTTACGAGAGAGATGAGAAGTGATGAAGTCGATTCAGGCTTTATTAAGCGAGGCTTGTCCCCAGCAGTTCAGCAACAGAATGAAGCGGCGGGGAGCTCGGGTTCTTATACTCCGCCTTCAAGGCGGAGCCAGGAGTCAGCAGCCAACCAGGACCCGGGATGTCAGCCAATAGCATCACGGCTTCACAGTCCCACATGAACCCTAATACATACCACCACACCCTCTAAACCTGTGGACCTAGCCCAAATACTATCTTGGAGAAGCACTCAGCACATGGTGAATGGCTGAGTGGCTTGCTGTGAGCTCTGTGCCCTGAGCTGTCTCCTGCTGGAATGAGCAGGAAGTGTCGTGTTCCCCGTTTTATAGTGTGTATGCTCTTGCCTGTGATGTTGTGTGTGCATAGATTGGTCCGTTGATCTGTCCATCAGTGTGTATGTATGTTTGCACCATGATGTTTATCTGAATATCATGACAACTTTTACGAATCACGTGTGACAGAACAAAAATCTAAAGTAGATTGACACTTCAGTTCAGGATAGGGGGCAGCATAGTGGCGCAGTGGGTTAGCCCTGTTGCCTCACGGCACCGAGGTCCTAGGTTCGATCCCGGCTATAGGTTACTCTACATGTGGAGTTTGCACATTCTCCCCGTGTTTGCGTGGGTTTCGCCCCCACAACCCAAAGATATTCAGGGTAGGTGGATTGGCCACGCTAAATTGCCCCTTAATGGGAAATAATTAATTGGGTACTCTAAAAGGAGGGGATGCTGTACTGTCAGAGGTGCCAGCTTTCAGATGGAACATTAGTCCAACATCTGTTTTTTCAACTGGATGTAAATTATTCCATGGCACTTTAATGAGGAAGAGCAGTGGAGTTATCTCCATTGCCCTGGCCAATATTTACTCTTAATCTGCATCTCAAAAACAGATTGGGCGCGACCTATTGGCCTCACCGTGCCGACTCGGGATGTGGCTCGGCCGATAAATCGCGCAAGAGGCCTCTTGCAAGCTTTACCGGCCTTGACATGTCTCACGAGGTCTAACGAGATGTCATGAGATGTCATGAGGCTTCACGATCTAGATCCGGCCCATTGAGGTCAGATTCCAGATTTCCATGTTCAAGTGAGTAGTTAATCTCACTTGAATATGTCTATGTCTGGGATTGAATGGCCTCGCCTCGGAAACCCTGAGGGGTGCCGTTTAGCACTGGTTGCCACAAACACGGACCAGGCATACCAGCACTTGGCAATTGGGCGCCCTCTGGGTTGCCGGGCTCTGAGCAGGGTGATACCCTGGCACCCCCCATTGCCACCCATTGTTGCTAACTTTTCGGTTGGTTCAATTGCTCTGTTTTATTACCTTTGCTCTCGAGTCGCCAGGTATCTTTATGATACCGCCACGAGGTTCAAGTCCGAGTAATGATCAATAACTCAATACACCGATTAGTAAGATTCAAATCAAAGCACACTTATTATACACAGTAATCGCTACTCATGCACAAATTCTACGTCTAAGCTACTTCTACAACTAACAGGCCTATACTTAACTTCGGACTGGCCCACCAGGTCAGGGGAACAAATGGCCTTTCGTTCGGGTTCTGAGTCTGCGGGATTCGAAGTTGGTACGGATTGGTAGCTAGGAGCGCCTATCTCGTAGCGAGCGTTGGATTAAGACTTACGGTCTTTCGCCGGTCACTGCACCAGTCACGGTTGGTTCGCGTTGCTGGGTGACCCGGGCAGGAAGAGAGCGAGTTGAACTTGGGGGCTTAACTTTATAGTCCCCAGGGGCTTCCTGCCTTTCGGGGCGGACCCTGTACCTGGTTCTAGGTGATTGGACTTCGTTCCAATCGCTTGGTTTGATTTCTCTAATACTGGAGCGGTTCCCTGATCGATGGGCGGTCTTGAGGTGTCCGTTAACCTCTTTTGTGTTGGCTCCTGCTGGCGCCAGGGAGTCTGGTTTGCTTTGTTTATCCCAAATGTTTCAATTGCACCTGGGGATTGCGCATTAGTGTGTAGATGGCTGCTACATTATTATGCTGATGGTCGCTGGTATCGATGCTGTCTGGGCTTTTGCAGAGTTTTAATACACAGCAAACCTGCACTTGCTGGTTTCTGCCTGTGTTGGCTGAATTTCCCTTCAGCCTTTGCTTTTCGCCATTTTAAATCAGGAGTTGGCCAACTTAGGTGGCTACACCATGCAGTACCACCAAGGTGCCCCCACATAACAAGGTTGCAATCGCTAGTGGAGATTTTGAATATATAATCCAAGCTGACACTGCAGTCAGTGGGGGAATGCTGAACTGTTGAAAGCGTTGTCATTTGGATGAGATGTTCAACTAAAAGATGTTTGCTGCCTTAGGTTGATGCAACAAACCCATGTCACTGTTCAAAGTTGCTTGTGGGATCTTGCTGTGTGCAAGTTCCTGCCATATATCATACTTTACAACAATGATGGCAATTCAACAGTACCTTGTCAGCAGTAAAGCACTTTGGGGCATCCTTAAACTGTGAGAGCTGCGATATAAATGTACATGTTGCGATAAATATGGATTAAGGCATTTACATTTCAGCAACATTAAGAGCTACAAATATTCAGGAAGCATTGAACCTTGCTTTATTCATATGAAGTACAATAAGGAAATTAAGATTTTATTTCATTCGTTCATGGTAACTGGCTTGACAAGCATTTCTGGTCCATCCCTAATTGCCCTTGAGAAGGTGGCGGCGGACTGCCTTCTTATAAGAAGTATTCTGGAAGTATAAGAAGTATAAGAATTGGCAAGTCATGTTGCAGCTGTATAGAACCTTAGTTAGGCCACACTTGGAGTATAGTGTTCAATTCTGGTCGCCACACTACCAGAAGGATGTGGATGCTTTAGAGAGGTGCAGAAGAGATTTACCAGAATGTTGCCTGGTATGGAGGGCATTAGCTATGAGGAGCGGTTGAATAAACTCGGTTTGTTCTCACTGGAACGAAGGAGGTTGAGGGGAGACCTTATAGAGGTCTACAAAATTATGAGGGGCATAGACAGAGTGGATAGTCAGAGGCTTTTCCCCAGGGTAGAGGGGTCAATTACTAGGGGGCATAGGTTTAAGGTGAGAGGGGCAAGGTTTAGAGTAGATGTACGAGGCAAGTTTTTTACGCAGAGGGTAGTGGGTGTCTGGAACTCGCTACCGGAGGTGGTGGTGGAAGCAGGGACGATAGTGACATTTAAGGGGCATCTTGACAAATACATGAATAGGATGGGAATAGAGGGATACGGACCCAGGAAGTGTAGAAGATTGTAGTTTAGTCGGGCAGCATGGTCGGCACGGGCTTAGAGGGCTGAATGGCCTGTTCCTATGCTGTACATTTCTTTGTTCTTTGTTGTTCTTGTTCTTAAACAGCTGCAATCCAAGTGGTGTGGGTACACAGTACGCTGTTTGAGAGGGAGTTCCAGGATTTTGACCTAGCAATACTGATATAATTCAGAGTCAGGGTGGTGTGTGGTTTACAGGTGTTCAACATGGTTGGGCCGCAGTAGCGGGAAGAGCTGCAGAGCCAGAATCATGGTAGGCCTGAGGGGTGGGGATGGGGGAAGAGCATAAAGCAGTCTGAGGCATAGGCAGAGGTAGAAAGCTGGAATAGGTAGCCTAAAATTAGACTTTGGGAAACTGCTAGAATTCATTATTAAGGAAGTAGTCGCAGGACATTTAGAAAACTATACCAAAATCAGGCTGTGTCAACATGGTTTTGTGAAAGGCGCATTGTGAATTCTTTGAGAATTCAGATACAAGGGAACCCATCGATGGATTACCAAATGGCATTCAATAACATGCCACATAACAGGTTATTATACAAGGTAAGAACTCATGGTGTTGGGGTAATATATTAGCACGAATAGAGGAATGATTGCAGGAGCCACTTAGCTCAGCTAGTGTGATTTTGATTGACACAGAAGACATGGGCTTTGACTTGACTGAGGTAAACTCAGGGTCTGTTTTTTAAAAAACATTTTATTAGGATATTTGTAGTATTAATAATAACAGCAACATAAACATGGTATATAAAACATTTCCATCCCTGTCACGCTCTTCGCATCCCCAATCAATGAAACAATAGCCTAACCGCCCCCCCCCCACAACCCCGTAGATTTCTGCCTCTGCTGTCATTTTAATTTTCTCCGAGAAAGTCGACGAATGGCTGCCACCACTGGGTGAACCCTAACATTGACCCTCTTAGGGCGAACTTTAGTTTCTCGAGACTGGGAAACCCAGCCATGTCACTAACCCAGGTCTCTAATTTTGGGGGCTTCGAGTCCCTCCACATTAACAGTATCCATCTCCGGGCTACTAGAGAGGCAAAGGCGAAAACGTCAGCCTCTCTCGCCCCCTGGACTCCCGGCTCTTCCGACACTCCAAAGATCGGCACCTCTGGACTTGGCATCACCCGTGTTTTAAGTATCGTGGACATTGCCTTAGCAAAACCCTCTAAGCTTCGGGCATGCCCAAAACATATGGACATGGTTTGCTGGACCTCCCGCGCACCTCGCACACCTGTCCTCTCCCCCAAAGAACTTGCTCATCCGGGCCACTGTTATGTGTGCCCGGTGAACTACCTTAAATTGTATCAGGCTAAGCCTGGCACATGATGAGGATGTGTTAACCCTGCTTAAGGCATCCGCCCACAGACCCACCTCTATCTCTCCCCCCAAGCCACTCTTCCCACTTGCCCTTTAGTTACTCAATCTGTGTTTCCTCTGATTCTATAAGCTCTTTGTAGATATCTGATACCTTCTCCCCTCCCACCCATGTTCTAGAAACTACCCTGTCATGTATCCCCCGTGGTGGCAGGAGCGGGAAGGTCGGAATCTGCCTTCTCAGAAAATCCCGTACCTGCAGATATCCAAACCCATTCCCTGCTGGCAGTTCAAATTTCTCCTCCAAATCCTTCAAGCAGGGAAAGCTCCCGTCTATAAATAAATCCCCCATCCTCTCAATTCCTGCTCTCTGCCATCTCCGAAACCCTCCATCCAGCCTTCCCGGCACAAGCCGATGGTTGCTGTAAATCGGGGCCCAGACTGATGCTCCCTCCGCTCTCCTATATTTCCTCCACTGCCCCCAGACTCTCAGAGCCGCCACTATCACCGGGCTTGTGGAGTGCCGTTATCAGTGCCCCTAAACTTGTGTTTTTACACGATGCCGCCTCTACTAGCGCTCCCACTCCGACCCCCCCCCCCACTACCCATTTCCTAATCATGGCTATATTAGCCGCCCAGTAGTTACAGAAGTTTGGCATTGCCACCCCCCCCCCCCCCCCCCCCCCGCCCCCCTCCACCCTGACTACACTCCAACAACACTTTCTTCACTCACGGGTTTTTACCCGCCCACACAAAGCCCCAAATCACCTTATTCACCCGTTTAAAAAAGGCCCTTGGGATAAAGATGGGGAGACACTGAAAAACGAACAGAAATCTGTGGAGGACTGTCATTTTCACGGTCTGTACCCTCCCAGCCAGTGATAGCAGAAGCATATCCTATCTCCTAAAGTCCTCGTTCATTTGCTCTACAAGCCGGGACAAGTTTAGCTTGCGCAATGTCTCCCATTTCCGTGCCACCTGGATTCCCAGATAGCGAAAGCTCCTTCCCACCATTCCAAATGGCAGTTCTCCCAGTCTCCTCTCCTGCCCCCTCGACTGGACGCAAACATCTCTCTTTTCCCCATATTCAATTTATACCCCGAGAACCTGCCAAATTCCCCCAAGAGCCGCATAATCTCCCCATCCACTCTAACGGGTCCGAAATGTACAGGAGCAGGTCATCCGCATAAAGCGAAACCCGATGCTCCTCCCCACCCCACCCCCGGACCAGCCCTTTCCAGTTCCTGGAAGCTCTTAACGCCATAGCCAATGGCTCTATGGCCAGAGCAAACAACAGCGGGGAGAGGGGGCACCTTTGCCTTGCCCCTCGGTGCAGTTTAAAATAGCCCGACATCAGCCAATTTGTACGCACACTCGCTACCGGTGCCTGATACAGCAACCGCACCCAATCAGTGAAGGCCTGACCAAACCCGAACCTTCCTAACACCTCCCACAAATAATTCCACTCCACCCGGTCAAAGCCTTCTCCGCATCCATTGCAACCACCACCTCCATGAGGGCATCATAATAACGTTTAAGAGACTTCTGACATTGGCCGTGAGTTGCCTGCCCTTTACAAACCCCGTCTGGTCTTCCCCTATCACCCCTGGGACACAATCCTCTATCCTTGTGGTCAGTATCTTAGCCAACAGTTTGGCATCCACATTCAATAAGGAGATCGGGCTGTATGACCCGCATAGCTCCGGGTCCTTCTCCCATTTCAGAATCAATGAGATTGAGGCCAGCGACATTGTTGTGGGAAGGATTCCCCTCTCCCTTGCCTCATTAAATGTCCTCACCAGCAGTGGGCCCAATATCTCCGAGAACTTCTTGTAGGATTCCACCCGGTAGCCATCCGGCCCCAGGGCCTTGCCCGACTGCATGGCCTCCAGCCACTCCATTAGTTCCTCAATTTCAATTGGGGCTCCCAGCCCTTCCACCAGTTCTTCCTCTACCCTCAGGAGCCTCAGCTGACCCAAGAACTGCCTCATCCCCTCCACCCCAGCTGGGGGTTCCGACTCGTATAACTTGCTATAAAAGTCCTTAAATACCTCATTTATCCCCACTGGGTCCAGGACCGCATTCCCACCCCTGTCCTTTACTCTCCCTATCTCCCTGGCCGCCTCCCTTTTCCTCAGCTGGTGTGCTAGCATTCTACTGGCCTTCTCCCCACACTCATATACCGCTCCCCTTGCCTTCCTCAGTTGTTCCACCGCCTTCCCTGTAGATAACAGCCCAAACTCCATCTGCGACCTCCGCCGTTCCTTCAGTAGCCCCGCGTTCGGGGCTTCCGAATAACTCCTATCCACCTGGAGTATCTCCCCAACCAACCTATCCCTCTCTGCTCGTTCCCCCTTTTCTCTATGGGCCCGTATCGAAATTAACTCCCCTCTAACCCCCGCCTTCAGAGCTTCCCACACAGTTGCCACCGAAACTTGCCCCGTAGGGGACAAGGATGTCAGGCAGGCTTTCAGGGAGCTAGGATGGAAGCTCAGAACTAGAACAAACAGAGTTGTTATCTCTGGGTTGTTGCCCCTGCAACGTGATAATGAGATGAGGAATAGGGAGCGAGAGCAATTAAACACGTGGCTACAGGGATGGTGCAGGCGGGAGGGATTCAGATTTCTGGATAACTGGGGCTCTTTCTGGGGAAGGTGGAACCTCTACAGACAGGATGGTCTACATCTGAACCCGAGGGGCACAAATATCCTGGGGGGAGATTTGTTAGTGCTCTTTGGGGGGGGGGTTTAAACTAATGCAGCAGGGGCATGGGAACCTGGATTGTAGTTTTAGGGTACGGGAGAATGAGAGTATAGAGGTCAGGAGCACAGATTTGACTTTGCAGGAGGGGGCCAGTGTTCAGGTAGGTAGTTTGAAGTGTGTCTACTTCAATGCCAGGAGTATACAAAATAAGGTAGGGGAACTGGCAGCATGGGTTGGTACCTGGGACTTCGATGTTGTGGCCATTTCGGAGACATGGATGGAGCAGGGACAGGAATGGATGTTGCAGGTTCCGGGGTTTAGGTGTTTTAGTAAGCTCAGAGAAGGAGGCAAAAGAGGGGGAGGTGTGGCGCTGCTAGTCAAGAACAGTATTACGGTGGCGGAGAGGATGCTAGATGGGGACTCTTCGTCCGAGGTAGTATGGGCTGAGGTTAGAAACAGGAAAGGAGAGGTCACCCTGTTGGGAGTTTTCTATAGGCCTCCAAATAGTTCTAGGGATGTAGAGGAGAGGATGGCGAAGATGATTCTGGATAAGAGCGAAAGTAACAGGGTAGTTATTATGGGAGACTTTAACTTTCCAAATATTGACTGGAAAAGATATAGTTCGAGTACATTAGATGGGTCGTTTTTTGTACAATGTGTGCAGGAGGGTTTCCTGACACAATATGTTGACAAGAGACAGGATCTACAAGCATTTAGAGAGGCAAGGACTGATTCGGGGCAGTCAGCATGGCTTTGTGCGTGGAAAATCATGTCTCACAAATTTGATTGAGTTTTTTGAGGGGGTGACCAAGAAAGTAGATGAGGGCAGTGCAGTAGACGTTGTCTACATGGACTTTAGCAAAGCCTTTGACAAGGTACTGCATGGTAGATTGTTGCAGAAGGTTAAAGCTCACGGGATCCAGGGTGAGGTTGCCAATTGGATTCAAAATTGGCTGGACGACAGAAGACAGAGGGTGGTTGTAGAGGGTTGTTTTTCAAACTGGAGGCCTGTGACCAGTGGTGTGCCTCAGGGATCGGTGCTGGGTCCACTGTTATTTGTGATTTATATTAATGATTTGGATGAGAATTTAGGAGGCATGGTTAGTAAGTTTGCAGATGACACCAAGATTGGTGGCACAGTGGATAGTGAAGAAGGTTATCTAGGATTGCAACGGGATCTTGATCAATTAGGCCAGTGGGCCGACGAATGGCAGATGGAGTTTAATTCAGATAAATGTGAGGTGATGCATTTTGGCAGATCGAATCAGGCCAGGACCTACTCAGTTAATGGTATGGTGTTGGGGAGAGTTATAGAACAAAGAGATCTAGGAGTACAGGTTCATAGCTCCTTGAAGGTGGAGTCGCAGGTGGACAGGGTGGTGAAGAAGGCATTCGGCATGCTTGATTTCATTGGTCAGACATTGAATACAGGAGTTGGGACATCTTATTGAAGTTGTACAGGACATTGGTACGGCCACACTTGGAATACTGTGTGCAGTTCTGGTCAGAACTGTAGACATAAAGGATATTATTAAACCAGAAAGAGTGCAGAAAAGATTTACTAGGATGTTACCGCGACTTGATGGTTTGAGTTATAAGGAGAGGCTGGATAGACTGGGACTTTTTTCCCTGGAGCGGAGGAGGCTTAGGGGTGACCTTATAGAGGTCTATAAAATAATGAGGGGCATAGATAAGGTAGATAGTCAACATCTTTTCCCAAAGGTAGGGGAGTCTAAAACTAGAGGGCATAGGTTTAAGGTGAGAGGGGAGAGATTCAGAAGGGCGCCGAGGGGCAATTTCTTCACTCAGAGGGTAGTGAGTGTGTGCTGCCAGAGGTAGTAGTAGAGGCAGGTACAATTGTGTCTTTTAAAAAGCATTTAGATAGTTACATGGGTAAGATGGGTATAGAGGGTTATGGGCCAAGTGCGGGCAACTGCGACTAGCTTAATGGTAAAAACTGGGCGGCATGGACTGGTTGGGCCGAAGGGCCTGTTTCCATGCTGTAAACTTCTATGATTCTATAAGAGGCGTGGCCACTTTGGATTTGGATTTGGGTAATGAACCAGGCCAGGTGTTAGATTTGGAGGTAGGAGAGCACTTTGGGGACAGTGACCACAATTCGGTGACGTTTACGTTAGTGATGGAAAGGGATAAGTATACACCGCAGGGCAAGAGTTATAGCTGGGGGAAGGGCAATTATGATACCATTAGACATGACTTGGGGGGGATAGGTTGGAGAAGTCGGCTGCAAGTGTTGGGCACACTGGATAAGTGGAGCTTGTTCAAGGAACAGATACTGCGTGTTCTTGATAAGTACGTACCGGTCAGGCAGGGTGGAAGGCGTCGAGCGAGGGAACCGTGGTATACGAAAGAAGTGGAATCTCTTGTTAAGAGGAAGAAGGAGGCCTATGTGAAGATGAGGTGTGAAGTTTCAGTTGGGGCGATTGATAGTTACAAGGTAGCGAGGAAGGATCTAAAGAGAGAGCTAAGACGAGCAAGGAGGGGACATGAGAAGTATTTGGCAGGTAGGATCAAGGAAAACCCAAAAGCTTTCTATAGGTATGTCAGGAATAAAAGAATGACTAGGGTAAGAGTAGGGCCAGTCAAGGACAGGGATGGGAAGTTGTGTGTGGAGTCTGAAGAGATAGGCGAGATACTAAATGAATATTTTTCGTCAGTATTCACTCAGGAAAAAGATAATGTTGTGGAGGAGAATGCTGAGACCCAGGCTATTAGAATAGATGGCATTGAGGTACGTAGGGAAGAGGTGTTGGCAATTCTGGACAGGCTGAAAATAGATAAGTCCCCGGGGCCTGATGGGATTTATCCTAGGATTCTCTGGGAAGCCAGGGAAGAGATTGCTGGGCCTTTGGCTTTGATTTTTATGTCAACATTGGCTACAGGAATAGTGCCAGAGGACTGGAGGATAGCAAATCTGGTCCCTTTGTTCAAGAAGGGGAGTAGAGACAACCCCGGCAACTATAGACCGGTGAGCCTCACGTCTGTTGTGGGTAAAGTCTTGGAGGGGATTATAAGAGACAAGATTTATAATCATCTAGATAGGAATAATATGATCAGGGATAGTCAGCATGGCTTTGTGAAGGGTAGGTCATGCCTCACAAACCTTATCGAGTTCTTTGAGAAGGTGACTGAACAGGTAGACGAGGGTAGAGCAGTTGATGTGCTGTATATGGATTTCAGTAAAGCGTTTGATAAGGTTCCCCACAGTAGGCTATTGCAGAAAATACGGAGGCTGGGGATTGAGGATGATTTAGAGATGTGGATCAGAAATTGGCTAGCTGAAAGACAGAGGGTGGTGGTTGATGGGAAATGTTCAGAATGGAGTTCAGTTACAAGTGGCGTACCACAAAGATCTGTTCTGGGGCCATTGCTGTTTGTCATTTTTATCAATGACCTAGAGGAGGGCGCAGAAGGGTGGGTGAGTAGATTTGCAGACGACACTAAAGTCGGTGGTGTTGTCTACAGTGCGGAAGGATGTAGCAGGTTACAAATGGACATAGATAAGCTGCAGAGCTGGGCTGAGAGGTGGCAAATGGAGTTTAATGTAGAGAAGTGTGAGGTGATTCACTTTGGAAGGAATAACAGGAATGCGGAATATTTGGCTAATGGTAAAGTTCTTGGAAGTGTGGATGAGCAGAGGGATCTAGGTGTCTATGTACATAGATCCCTGAAAGTTGCCACCCAGGTTGATAGGGTTGTGAAGAAGGCCTATGGAGTGTTGGCCTTTATTGGTAGAGGGATTGAGTTCCGGAGTCATGAGGTCATGTTGCAGCTGTACACAACTCTGGTATGGCCGCATTTGGAGTATTGCGTACAGTTCTGGTCACCGCACTATAGGAAGGACGTGGAAGCTTTGGAGAGGGTGCAGAGGAGATTTACCACTATGCTGCCGGGTATGGAGGGAAAATCTTATGAGGAAAGGCTGATGGACTTGAGGTTGTTTTCGTTAGAGAGAAGAAGGTTAAGAGGAGAATAGAGGCATACAAAATGATCAGGGGGTTAGATAGGGTGGACAGTGAGAGCCTTCTCCCGCGGATGGAAATGGCTAGCACGAGGGGACATAGCTTTAAACTGAGGGGTAATAGATATAGGACAGAGGTCAGAGGTAGGTTCTTTACGCAAAGACTGGTGAGGCCGTGGAATGCCCTACCTGCAACAGTAGTGAACTCACCATCATTGAGGGCATTAAAAAATTTATTGGATAAGCATATGGATGATAATGGCAGTGTAGGTTAGATGGCTTTTGTTTCGGTGCAACATCGTGGGCCGAAGGGCCTGTACTGCGCTGTATCGTTCTGTGTTCTATGTATCATTTATTTCCAAATAGTTCTGGATGGACTTGCTCATCCGCCTGCGCATCCCCTTTTCTGCTAAGAGTCACACATCCAGCCTCCATGGCGGGTGCTGCCCTCTCTCCATACTAACCCGTAGATCCACCTCCACCACCCCCGGCAGCATAGCCCTGCTCAGGATGTAGAAGTCGATCTGAGAATATACTTTGTGCACATGGGTGAATAAAGAAAACTCCTTCACTCTTGGTCGTCCGAACCTACATGGGTCTACTCCCCCATCTGCTGCATAAACCCCTTTAATTCCTTCGCTATGGCTGGCACCCTCCCTGTTCTAGATTTTGACCAGTCCAATCCTGGATCAATGACTGTTGAAATCTCCCCCCATGATCAGATTATGTGACTCTAGGTCCGGGATCTTACCTAACACCCGCCTCATAAATTCCACATCATCCCAGTTTGGTGCATATATATTCATAAGTACCACCTGCATCCCCTCAAGCATTCATAATGTACCTGTCCCCCGCGTCTGCCACGATTCGCCCTGCCTCAAATGCCACCCGTTTGTTAATCAGGATATCGACCCTCCTGGTCTTCGAGTCCAGCCCTGAATGGAATGCCTGGCCGACCCACCCCTTCCTCAATCTGGTATGGTCTATAACCTTTAGGTGTGGCTCTTGTAACATTGCCACGTCTGCCTTCAATCCCCTCAGATGCACGAACACGCGAGCCCTCTTAACCGGCCCATTTAGCCCTCTGATGTTTGTAAATGAAAATGGGAAAGGAGAATGTAGTCTGGAACAAAATAAACAAGAGTAAAAGAAACATATAAAAATATAGATAAAGGAACATACATGAGGGAAAGTCACAGCGCTTTTAAAAAAAAACTTGAAGCTAGCAAGCACAGAAGAGGTTAAAAGTTTGAGAAATCAGTTCTGAGAAAACTGTGAGTGTCTGAAATAGACAGGATATAGCTGTCAATTAGTTTAAGAAGCGTAACAGTCGTTAAAAAATTTAAAAATCCTGAAAGAAAAAGGGAATAAATGAGGTTTTGTAAATGTGGCAATCTTGAGAACAATGCTACAATTGGTTTTAAATGTATAGCAGTCTTAAGACAGGTGCGAGATAATAAAATGAGACAATGCTTTATAATTGACATGCGCTAGAGAAGCAAATTCAATTATAAAGTCTCGAAACGCCAGTGGCAGATCAGTCCCATTCGGTTCGAATTGTTTCTTAGATTCAATTCGAGGCAGCTCACCGACCGGTCCATGAGAAACAGAAGACACTGGAAGACTGAAGAATAAGAACAACCACAAGCTAGCAAGAAAGAAGAATTGTTAAAGAAAGCTCTTGAAGTCTGATCAACTAAAAGAGATCTTTAAAAACAAAGTAAATTTGTTAAGATTTTGTAAAAGCAAATAAAGGTAAGTTTTGTTTTAAATCTAAACGTGAAATAGTGGTTTATTCCAAATTTAAACCTGACACAGTGGTTTATTATCAATCGAAACCTGAAATAGTGTTTTTTTCCAAATTTAAATCTGAAATAGTGGTTTACCCAAAAGACTCACCTATACATCCTCAACAGATCCAGACCCTTAAAGGACATTTAATGGTAAGTAAGTTAAAACCCTTCCGTGTAGATTTGGGACCCTATGATAACTTAAAATATAGTTTGAAATAGATTAGTTCCCATCTGGTCTAAGCAAGGGAATTCAAGGGATAGAAGACCTTAGAGTAGCCAACTAGCTAAGAAGTTATAGGATATAGTAATTCAGAAAGGATTAAAATCTTTATTCTTAACGAAAGTTGACCTTAGAAATACACATTCCAAGTAATCAGCCTAGTCGGGGGGCTTCCCCCCCCCCCCCCCCTCACTCTTCTTAGATCAGCCGCCAGCGCTTCCTTGGGCTCGCTCTCGGGATTCCGGCGTCCTCGACCTCCCTTTTGTCCCCCAGCAAATGTGTCCAAGTTTGCAGACGACACTAAGATAAGTGGTAAAGCAAAAAGTGCAGAGGATACCGGAAGTCTACAGAGGGATTTGAATAGTTTAAGTGAATGGCCTAAGGTCTGGCAGATGGAATACAATGTCGACAAATGTGAGGCTATCCATTTTGGTAGAAATAATAGCAAAAGGGATTATTATTTAAATGATAAAATATTAAAACATGCCGCTGTGCAGAGAGACCTGGGTGTGCTAGTGCATGAGTCACAAAAAGTTGGTTCACAGGTGCAAAAGAAGGCAAATGGAATTTTGTCCTTCATTACTAGAGGGATGGAGTTTAAGACTAGGGAGGTTATGCTGCAATTGTATAAGGTGTTAGTGAGGCCACACCTGGAGTAGCGTGTTCAGTTTTGGTCTCGTTACCTGAGAAAGGACGTACTGGTGCTGGACGGTGTGCAGAGGAGATTCACTAGGTTAATCCCAGAGCTGAAGGGGTTGGATTACGAGGAGTGGTTGAGTAGACCGGGACTGTACTCGTTGGAATTTAGAAGGATGCAGGGGGATCATTTAGAAACGTATAAAATTATGAAGGGAATAGATAGGATAGATGCGGGCAGGTTGCTTCCACTGGCAGGTGAAAGCAGAACTAGGGAGCATAGCCTCAAAATAAGGGGAAGTAGATTTAGGACTGAGCTTAGGAGGAACTTCTTCACCCAAAGGGTTGTGAATCTATGGAATTCCTTGCCCAGTGAAGCAGTTGAGGCTCCTTCATTTAATGTTTTTAAGATAAAGACAGATAGTTTTTTGAAGAATAAAGGGATTAAGGGTTATGGCGTTCGGGCCAGAAAGTTGAGCTGAGTCCAAAAAAGATCAGCCATGATCTCATTGAATGGCGGAGCAGGCTTGAGGGGCCAGATGGCCTACTCCTGCTCCTAGTTCTTATGTTCCTCCCCCGTCAGCAGAGCAGCTCCCCCCACCCCTCCCTTCCCCCTACTAACAGCACCAGAAACTCAACCCCCCATATCAAACTTATCACCTGCTCACCCCCCACTATGCTTCCATGAGCTAGCTCACCTAGCCAGCCTGGTAGCTCCCGCTCATGGCACCAGACAATCTATCTCCCCATTGCTCTCCCTCCTCCCACCCACTTGTACATACATATTCAAAGCATCACAGTCCCCAGTAAACAAACAGTAGAAAAAAATCCCTTCACCCACCTTCCAATGGAACAGAGTTAACTTACATTTCTGAGCAGCTGGTCAAACATCTTATCACAACGGAAACCAAAGAAAAAAGGAAGGGGCAAATAAAAATAACCCCTTGTTAAAGAGAGCACTGCTTATTCAAAAACAACACAGAAGTTATTTTGACCAAATCGCCACCCCAATGCCCTCCCCCAGGGTTCAGTGACCTTCATCCCCTGCTAGCCTTTTGTCCTTGATAAAGTTAATAACTTAATCAGATTATTCAAAATAAAGTTCCTGGCCCTCAAACGTGACCCAAAGACGCGCCGGAAACAACATCCCGAACTTCACCCCCTTCTTGAAGCGGGACGATTTTGCCCTGTTAAATCCGGCTCGCCTTCTGGCCAGTTCCGCACCCAGGTCCTGGTAGATGTGCAACTCACAGTTCTCCCGCATGCAACTCCGTACCTGTTTGGCCCACTGCAAGATCTGTTCCTTGTCCAGGAACCGGTGCATTCGCACCACCAACGCCCTCGGCGGTTCATTCACTCGCTGCTTCCTCGCAAGAGCTCTGTGTGCTCTGTCCACTAGGCCCAGTACCACCCGATCGATTGATGCTTTAATTGGGTCCAGCATATCTTTCTTTAGCTTAGCGAAGCTCTCCTCAAAGAACTTCACCAGCTGTACCTTCGACCACTGTGCCACCGCACCAGGATCCTGCGACTTCGCTATGCTTTCCTGCGCTGCCGGCTCTGCCTTGCTTGACTGTATCTCCTAACACGGCCACTTCTAGTCCACTGCTCCATACACTGGTGGGGGATTTCTCCTCAGTCTCACTCCACCGATTTATCAAGTGAAGTTCCGAAACAAACGGGAGAAAAGGTCCAAAATTTCATTACAAGCGGGAGCTACCAAATGTGCGACCTCCTACTCCATGGCCGCCACGGAAGTCCTGATGATACAAAAGTAGGTACAAGAGAAAGTTGTGGGGTGGACACAGAGTCTGCAAGGGAATTAAGGGCTATGGAGAGAGAGTGGGTAAATGGAGTTGAAATCAGCCATGATTGAATGGCGGAGTGGACTCAATGGGCCGAATGGCCTTACTTCTGCTCCTATGTCTTATGGTCTTATTGATAGGTCAAGTGAGTGGGGAAAAACTTTGCAGATGGGATGAGTATAATGTGGGAAAATGTGAGATTATCCACTTTGGTTTTAAGAGGATATTATTTTGAGGAAAGTAGGATATTATTTAAATTGAGAGGGACTTTCTCTACATATATTATTAGAGGGACTTTCTCTCTCTCTCTCTCTCTATATATATATATATATATATATATATTAAGAGGAAAGCAGGATATTTTTTAAATTGAGAGGGACTGCACAATGCTGCGGTACAGTGAAATCTGGGTGTCCTTGTACACGTACTGCAAATTAGCATGCGGGTCTTTTTTATCCTTTCATGGGATGTGGGCGTTACTGGCAGGGATAGCATTTCTTTTCCATCCCAAATTGACGTTGAACAGAGTAATTTTCCACACCATTTCACAGGGCAGTTAAGAGCCAATGTGAAAACTGGGCTGACTGGAACAGTCAGGCTAGAACACAGCAATTCTGGAGCACAAGTCTTCAGTACTGCAGGCAGGATGTTGTCAGTGCACAGACTTTGCTGTACCCAGGACACTTTGTTGTTTCTTATATCACTTGGAGTGAATCAAATTGCCTGAAGACTGGCATCTGTAATACTGAGGACCTTACGAGGAGCCACTCTGCTCTTGATAGAACTACCATCCGGATTCAGTGATGCACTTTGCGAAGCGCTAAGTCTCAGTAGAAATTTAAGTTAAAACTTCTCAGGTGCAAATAAGAATTGTTTTATTTGTCTTATTTGAACACAGAACATACAGTGCAGTAGGAGGCCATTTGGCCCATCGAGTCTGCACAGACCCACTTAAGCCCTCACTTCCACCCTATCCCCATAACCCCATCTAACCTTTTTGGTCACTAAGGTCAATTTATCATGGCCAATCCATCTAACCTGCATTACTTTGGACTGTGGGAGGAAACCGGAGCACCCGGAGGAAACCCTCGCAGACACGAGGAGAACGTGCAGACTCCGCACAGACAGTGACCCAGCGGAGAATCGAACCTGGGACCCTGGCGCTATGAAGCCACAGTGCTATCCACTTGTGCTACCGTGCTGCCCAAGTGGATTATCAAGCACACTGCTGTGGATTTGGAGTCATATGTCGGTTTAGGATAGTCGTTTTCATTTCGAAAGAACATTAGTGAACCAGATAAGTTTAATGACAATCTGATAGTTTCATGATCATCATTATTGCGACTATATTTTTATTCCAGATTTATTCAATTTAAATCCCTCCAGCTGTCATGGTGGGAATTGGAGTCAAGTCTCCAGGGCATTAATCCGTGCCTCTGGATTGTTCGTCAGCTATGCTATTGTAAATCAATTTGAACTTCAAACAAAACTTTTACACATTTTAGCAGTAAACATGTGTGAAGCATAATAAACTACCATACAACAGAAATACTATTTCATAGTACTACCAAGTATACCGGTATTGTCCTTCAGCAACCAAATAAATCTATTGATTACAATTGAAAGTCATTTAAAAGGCAATTCGTAGACAATTTGATACTTTCAAAGAATCACAGAAATGATTTTCTTGCGTAGGCAAACAGCTCGCAATCACTTTAGAAGTCAAAGTCTGAAAAATGAAATATGAAGACAGGGAGACAGCGAATAGTTCAGTCAAAGTATAGATTGATTCCGGAAAGAGAAATCCAGCTCAAAATGGCCGACCGAAACTTCAGTTATACTGTATCATATCTATCTTTAGCCATCTAATTACACCCCAATATAATCCTAATTGGTTTGCGTTAGACTCAAACACATTTGATTTGGCAGCAAGCCGTCCATCTTTAATATGCAACATGAACCTGAAATGAATTCCTATATGAGTTATGGAATGCTGTTATCGAACTGGTTTGTTACTGAATACAATAGTGCCTTTAGGCTCCTGTGGCATTGCCATGGATACTGCCCTGTCCTTGGTCACTTTATCTTACAAATGTATTTGTTAGCTGAGTAGGAATTTCTGTTTGCTGCTGTTTTTTTGAAATGCTGAATGTGTGTTTTAAAATGAGTGATTCAATAGGCCAGGGGCTCAATACTAAATAGCTATTTTTCGAACTATCACTTCTATGTATTAGATGTATTAGGAAACAACGGGCTTCTACAGCTCTTTTGACTGAAGATGGTTGAAAATACCCTTGTCTTTTGCATTGACATGCTGGAGTCCTCCATCTTTGTAAATGAGGATGTTCATAGAGCCTCCACAAGTGTGTCCTGGGTAGAGAGAGCTGTGTGTCGTCTCATACATTTGAAAATTATTACTTTGCCTTTGGATGATCTCTCTATAGGTAGCATGTAGATGAGAAATAGAGAGAGCCAAGGATAGATCTAGAATCACAATAGATGTAGCAGCGCAGGAACAGGAAGAGAATCCATTCCAAGTGATTCTCTGGCTACAATTAGGTAACAATTGAGCCAGAGGAGACTAGTTCCACTCAACTGGGGATAGTGGCGAGGACGAAGGTTGGACAGGGAAGGGAGCTAATATTTCAAGTCTTTGTCAAAGACATGAGAACTGAAAATAGGGTCAGACTTATACTATTGTGTGGGGGGGCGTGGAGCAGTGGGGCTGGATAAAGGGAGAATTGTGGGCAGCACAGTAGCCTTGTGGATAGCACAATTGCTTCACAGCTCCAGGGTCCCAGGTTCGATTCCGGCTTGGGTCACTGGCTGTGCGGAGTCTGCACATCCTCCCCGTGTGTGCATGGGTTTCCTCCGGGTGCTCCGGTTTCCTCCCACAGTCCAAAGATGTGCAGGTTAGGTGGATTGGCCATGATAAATTGCCTTCAGTGTCCAAAATTGCCCTTAGTGTTGGGTGGGGTTACTGGGTTATGGGGATAGGGTGGCGGTGCTGAACTTGGGTAGGGTGCTCTTTCCAAGAGCCGGTGCAGACTCGATGGGCTGAATGGCCTCCTTCTGCACTGTAAATTCTATGATAAGAAGATATTTCCTCCAATTAAATATTGGGAAGATTGTAGTCAATGTTTTCTGGCTCTGCTCCAAACTCACCAACTCCATCTTTCTCTCTGGGACCAATCTGAGTAAGCTAGTCTGCTCCCAACCGAGGTGTCATATTTGATCCTGAGATGTGTTTCCAACCTCATTTATGCCCTTAATAAGACCACCTATTTCCACCTCTCTAACATTGCTCTAATTCATTCCCATCTCATCTGCAGCTGAAACCCTCATTTATACCTTTTGTTATCTCGTCTTGACTACTCTTAACACATCCTGGCTCATCCCTCTTTCTATTCTTTGTAAATTTGTGCTCAACTGAAATTTTACTGCCCATGTCACCTCTTAATTGGACAAAGTCCCATTCTACCATCACTCATTGTTTACTGACCTACATTGGCTCCCATTCAAGTGACATCTTCACTTTAAAAATTCACATCCTTGTTTCCAATCACTCCATGGCCTACTCCCTCCCTTTTTCTGTAATCTTGTGCCCCACAACTCTCTGAGATGTGTTCTAATTCTGATCTTGTGTGTATTCCCAATTATAAATGCAACGACTTTGGTGGCTGTGCCTTCAGCTGTCAAGGCCCAACCTCTGCAACATCCACCCTACACTTTTCCACCTCATTTTCCTCCTTTAAGACACCCGTTAAAAGCTCTCACCTTGACCAAGCTTTTTGCATACCTGACCTAATATCTTACCAAGCTCACTGCCATACTTTACCAATATTGTCATGGACAGATGCATCTGCGATAGGTCAATTGGTGAGGGCAAGGCCAAGTAAGTATTTCCCCATTGTTAGTTCTCTCACCGCCTGCCATTTGTCCAGTCTGACAGATCCTCGAGGACTCAGCCAGCTGTGTCAGTGATAATGCACAATACATTCTGTGCCTTTGCTATCCTCTGTATTTCTAAGTGGTGCTCAACATTGGAAATCATTGATTAATCATGTTTCCTTTCTCATGCCTGACAAGATGCCATGAGACTTTGTGGGATCCAGAGTCAATGTTGAGGACTCCCAGGGTCACTTCCTCCTGTCTGACGAGACAGGACATATTGAGGGATGGTAATTAAAGAATCTGGGACACTGGTTCTAAGGTACGATTCATTGAGTATGATGATACCAGGCTGCTCCTCAACTAGTCTTTGGGACAGATTTCTCAATTTTGACTCAAGTTCCCACCTGTAACTGAGGCGGCGTTTTCAAGGTTGAATGGACAGAGTGTGACTGTTGTCATTTCCAGTGCTGAAATGGATGTCAGTGGTCTGTCAGGTTTCATTCTTATTTGAACATAGAACATACAGTGCAGAAGGAGGCCATTCGGCCCATCAAGTCTGCACCGACCCACTTAAGCCCTCACTTCCACCCTATCCCCATAACCCCTCCTAACCTTTTTGGTCACTAAGGGCAATTTATCATGGCCAATCCACCTAACCTGCACGTCTTTGGACTGTGGGAGGAAACCGGAGCACCCGGAGGAAACCCTCGCAGACACGGGGAGAACGTGCAGACTCCGCACAGACAGTGACCCAGCGCGGAATCGAACCTGGGACCCTGCGCTATGAAGCCACAGTGCTATCCACTTGTGCTACCGTGCTGCACAAGTGGATTTGGGCACTGCAGAAAAGTGGATTTGACTTTTCTGCAGTGGCTTACCAGGTCCGTTCAGAGAGCAGTTACGTGTCAAGCACACTGCTGTGGATTTGGAGTCATACGTCGGTTTAGGATAGTCATTTTCATTTCTAAAGAACATTAGTGAACCAGATAAGTTTAATGACAATCTGATAGTTTCATGATCATCATTATTATGACTATATTTTTATTCCAGATTTAGTCAATTTAAATCCCTCCAGCTGCCATGGTGGGAATTGGAGTCAAGTCTCCAGAGCATTAATCCGTGCCTCTGGATTGTTCGTCAGCTATGCTATTGTAAATCAATTTGAACTTCAAACAGAACTTTTACACATTTTAGCAGTAAACATGTGTGAAGCATAATAAACTACCATACAACAGAAATACTATTTCATAGTACTACCAAGTACACTGGTATTGTCCTCCAGCAATCAAATAAATACGGTTTACTCGACTTTGACAATTTCTTGTTGAACTACATGTATTTTCAAATTGTATTTTGTATCAGTGGAAAGGTAGAATAGCCATCAACAGAATAATTATTCAGAGGGGATTTTAATAACAGTTATGCAGCATTGCAATGGATTTAAATTAATGAACTTGCAGGGAAAAAAACTGGTTTCTTCAATATATTGCACACTCTGATGCGGCTGTAATAACTACACATTGTGCTGAAAAAGCACAATGTACAGACGTCGCACTGCTCAATCAGATTGAAAGGCACACTAATATGAAAGATGTAGTTCATGCTTTACAATATACAAATGTTTAGAAGGAGTAAAAGGAATCACATTTGCCACTACATTAGAGTTTTATTAAATATGGAAACAGGGTATTACTTTTCTCATGACACTTGTATGTAATGGATCTACCAGCCTAGCCGAATCTAATAAGAACGAATTGCTGGTGGAACTGAGGCACAGTCTTTTGCATCCAACGTTGTGTCAATTACAGATCTGTATTCCAATGTAACCTGGAATTTAAAACAAAGTTATTAATAAATGCTCAGAACAGAAGTACGTTTAGTGCCCTGTTCCTTGCCTCTTCCATCCCTCTATTTCACTTCAAGCAGCGATTTCCAAGGATTGGATGAGGGGCTTCCAATCTTTTGCATGCAGGGAATGGTCCACAGATATGAATATACTCACCAGAACACCCAACCTCCTTTCAAAAATATCAAAGATATTCAGAAAGTGCCAGTTAATGACAAATTTGAGACAGTATTACCCAATGACCCCTGCACCTGTTCAGAAACCCTCACACTTCAGTTTAAAAACATATGTTCTACAATTAATGGGATAACAGTATGAAAGCTGACTCAATGGAATGCAAGTTTAATTTAGTGCATTCATGCTTCACATTTACTTTTCACCTATCATAAGCACATGCTTCTAATTAGCGTATTAAAGAAACCGCATGTGGAGTCTAATTAGAAACAATGTATTTCAGATACTCCATTTTAATCAGACTTCCTGCTGCGCACAAGCTCTCACACAGTAAGCCTCTGGCTAAGTGCTAGCATTCCTGCCCGTGTCAGCAGATGTAGGGTTCAAAGCACTCTGGAAACAATCCTGGGGAGCAGAGGCCAGAGTTCCAGCTCTGAATCACTCAATCAACTAATATGAAGATGGCTATGGAAGGGGCATTCATGTCTCAGCCTGTCATCAACAACTTGCAAATCCCTGTATTCTACCATAAAGTCTCATCATACAGAACTGCTCTCAGTTTTCTGACCATTAATTTTAATAATGGAAAGTCATGGATAGAACACCTGTAATTTCCCGTTTTGTGTAAGCAAGTGAGGGCTCAGTGAAAGAAACGTTTATAATATTGACATTTTGATATTTAAAGTTTGTTACTACAGTAAAACGTGCTTTATATCGATGAATCAGTACTTCAAAGAACTCTGCTTATGCAAACTGTCTTCCATTTGCTGAGATCAATCATTCTCACCTTTCCAGTCTTGGGATCCACACGTGAGATTGTATGCTTTCTCCAATGTTCATTGAATGATTTCTTCTCTTGGCCTTGCAATGGTTTTGAAAAGTCAAACTCATCAATTCTCATCTAAAATGAGAACAAAAGTCCATAAGACCATAAGACAGAAGCAGAATTAGTCCACTTGGCCCATCGAGTCTGCTCCACCATTCAATCATGGCTGATATTTTTCTTATCCCAATTCTCCGGCCTTCTCCCCATAACCCCTGATCCCCTTATTAATCAAGAACCTGTCTATCCCTGTCTTAAAGACATTCAGTGATTTGGCCTCTACAGCCTTCTGCGGCAAAGAGCGCCACAGATTCACCACCCTCTGGCTGAAGAAATTCCTGAAGAAAGTCAGAAAGAGAAAAGGTACAGCACATTTCAGACCAAAGCACAGAGAAACATCTAACATTCTTTGCTTTCCCCATAAACAGAGGCTCCATTTGCCCTATCGCCCCAGTGAATACATTTCACAATACCATTGCTGGTTCAAAAGTAAATGTGCTTAGGGGACACACACACGCACGCACACACGCACTAATCATTTTGTCTGTTGTTTGGACAAAGGCCTTGTGGGTTGAAAGAAATTGACTTTTCTAATCAGCTATAACCATGAGAGTAAGGGAAGATGATAGAGGTAAAAGGGTTAAATGAGAACTCATTAAGAATAATTAACAATAATCATATTAAGCATTACTTCAGTGCAACAATAGCTGGAAACTCACTAAGGATTAATCCAGATAATGCTCTCTGATTTCTTTCTTGGGTTTCACATTTTGCAAACCGCTTGAGACTGCAAGGACAGTGACGTCAACTAGCTAAAAGGCCCCATTGTATGGTAAAACCTAGGCGGCGGTCCCAGTACGAGTAGTCCCGTTTCTATGGAAACAGCCAGTCTAGAGATATAATTTCTTAGCAAAAACTGTGTTTTTCTAATTAAAGATAATAATCTCCTTAAGAATCACTTACCGGGATGGAAAAACTTATTCTGTAATCACACTATCTAAATTTCTGTAACCTATTTATTTGCTGCTTGCTAATCGCCATTTTTCTTTTGTTTAAATCACTTAGTTATGTTATCCTGTCTATTATGATTTGATGAATTACCACGATCTGTAATGGAGTGAAAACTCAACTACTGTATTCGCTAAGGACAATTAATCTGACTAGCTTGCTGCAGGGCTAGTCAGAACTTCCTAAATGTTGTATTGAAAACAAGCTTACCAATTGCACAGCTGACAAATAAAGTACAAGTGGACTTTGCCAAAAAGTACAGACTTGACTATTATTTGGGAACTGAGAAGGGGTAACGGATATCCAGGGATCCGAATAGACATTGAGATCCATCAGGGATGTAGATTGGTATGGATCTGAACAGGAAGAGGAACCTGGGCAATACTTTCATCTTGATCATCTGCACCCTCCCAGAGGATACAATAGGATATAGATAGATTGGCACAGAAATGGCAGATGGGAGTTTAATCCAGACAAATGAGAGGTGATGCATTTTGGAGGATCAAATCTAGGTATGAATTATACTAAATGGTCGAACCCTTAGGAACATTAACATACAGAGGGATATGGGCATGCAGGTCCACAGTTCCCTAAAAGCGGCAACGCAAATAGCCAAGACGATTAAGAAGGCATATGGCATGTTTGCATTCATCAGTTGGGGCATTGAGTACAGGAGTTTGGAAATCATGTTGCAGCTATATAAACCCTTGGTTAGGCCACATTTGGAGTATTGCATGCAGTTCTGGTCACCACATTATCAGAAGGATGTGGAAGCTTTGGAGAGAGTGCAAAGAAAGTTCACCAGGATGTTGCCTGGTATCGAGGGTGTTGGCTAGGAGAGGTTGAATAAACTAGGATTGCTTTCGCTGGAAAGACAGAGGCTGAGGGGAGACCTGATAGAGCTCTCCAAAATTATGAGAGGCATAGACAGGGTGGATAGTCAAAAACTTTTTCCAAGGGTGAAATTACAAGAGGACACAGGTTCAAGGTGTAAGGGGGAAGGTTTAAGGGAGATATGCAGTGTACATTTTTCACACAGAGTGGTGGGTGCCTGGAACGTGCTGCCAGAGGATGTGGTGGAAGCAGGCACAGGAGCAACATTTAAGAGGCACCTGGATGGGTCTATGAATAGGGAGGAAATAGAGGGATGCGGACTGAGTAAGAGCAGAAGATTTTTTAAAATAAGTTAAGGCATCATGATCGGCACAGGCTTGGAGGGTCGAAGGGCCTGTTCCTGTGCTTTGTTCTTTTCAAAGCCTGTCTGGCCCTCTGCGACCACCTCTGGTACACAGTTCTCCAGTTCCTTAGCCAGGAATTTTGCGAGTATTTTCGCATCCACATTGAGCAGCAAAATGGGTCTGTAAGATCTGCATTTTGTTGGGTCTTTGTTTTTTAATTCGGTATCATCCTTATTGGATTCATTAATGAAATTCTTAGTTTTATAATCCTTACTTTTGGATTTCTTTCACGGAACATTTTCTCCATGTTCATTAAATTAAAGACATCTACGGGATTACCACCTCAGCCTTCTCGGTTTGTTTTTTTCCTGGTCTGTTCAGTCTTTCCTGATTTTTTATAACTTTTTGAGGGATGGAATCAAAATGTTTTCTGCATCTTCTCCAGTGTCTCTATACCATTTTTATAATATGAAGACCAGAACTCTGTGTGGTCCAACCAAGGTTCAAATCAAGTTTTGTCACACGACAATCGTCAGTAGGAATTTTCCCTTCCAGTCGGGGAACACTTCAGCAGTCAAGGGCATTCAGCCTCTGATCTTCGGGTAAGCGTTCTCCAAGGCGGCCTTCAGGAAGCGCGACAACGCAGAATCGCCGACCAGAAACTCAACTTCTCTTTCCCAAATATCATCCTGGTGAATCTACTCTAGATGACCAGTGTCCAGTAATGTTATCTGGTCAGGTCTTTTGAAACATCGTAAACAGTGAAAAAAACATCTGTAACTCATTTGCTTGTACAATACTAAAGGTATGTTTGACCAGCCAGTTTGTGTCCGTATGATCACAGCATGGCCAGATTACTCAAACCTTGAAATCCTCCCTGGCATGTGCTCCCCTGCTCTCTTTCCGAGCCTCTGCACCGTAGATGGTTTGTAGGGCACAAAGCATCAGGTTCTGTAGCTCCAAGGTCTCAATTAGGTCAGAGTTCCAAACAATACCTGAAACAAACAGTGCAGCGCTCATTAAATATCAAGTACTAGTTTAGTAAACTTACTGCATATTTGAACAGGACACAAATGTGCTCTCGGGCTGTGGGTGTTGCTGATAATGGTGCATTTAATGATTGACCCAGTTGACCTGGCCAACGGCTTGTTAAACCACTTCAGAGAGAATCAAAAGTCAACCACATTGTGTGGTCTACAGTCACATGGAGCCAGACTGCTTCCTTCAAGCTTTAATAACAATCTGGCATCATTCATGGTCAATTTGCTTTTCTGGTGCCAGTCACAATTTACCAGATTTATTACATTCAATTACACAATTTGCCATGGTGGGATTTGAACTATTAACCTTTGAAATGCTAATCCAGTAGTTTAACCAGGACATTACTATATCGCTTCAAGTGTGCATCATTGTGTTGTTATTAAAAAGAATTATGATAAATTTGGAGCTTTTAAGACAGACATACGCTTTGCTTATTTGAATTAAATCCCAGCAACAACATTCCGGAGGCGCAACACTTTGCAGAACAGAGTTCACTTGATCTGTGCTCCTTTCATCAGTTAAACATCAACCCCCTGTGACTGCAGTGTGTATTATCTACTCAATGCACTGCAGCAAGTCACTAAGATATCTTTGTCAGTACTATCCAAACCCAAAACTACCACTACTCAGAAGGACAAGGTCGGCAGGTGCATGGGAACACCCTCAACACCAACTCATGCACTATCCCTATTTCTTCATCATAACTGGGCCAAAACCCTGGAATTCCCTGCCCTGCTTAAAAGCATCGAGGAAGCACCTTTGTGTCGACTGCAGCAATTTAAGTGCTGTCCAATCAGCACTATCTCAATGATAGCTGGGGCTGGGCAGCTGGTGACGTCCACACCCTAAGAATTATTTTTAAAAAACTTACCCTACCACTGAAATAAAACAGATAATACTGTGCAAAGCAGCAAAATTGGAACACTCAAAATCTGGTTCTGCATTAACCCTTTCAGTACTGAAGCGGACACAGATTTCTACACACCCTGAGCTAGCAGCATCTTTGTAAAATGAATGGAGGCTCTGGAATCAATTTGTATTACCATAATACGAGAGAGATTTTAACATTTTAGTTCCAACAGAATGTATGTCTAAAATAAAATTCAAATAGATGCATAATAATTGTGAATATTTAATAACTTGAACAATTTTGAGAGTATTCTGTTGATGTGGAGGCTTACTAGTAGAGTAAGTAAATGACAAAAGTGGAATTGATGAAGGGAATTGAGGAACAGCAGCACCATCTCCAACACAAATCTATCTGTAGCATGGATCCTCTGAGCAATAACCCTTGGTTGTTTACAGCTGTGCTGACAAATACATGCAATTTAACATTCTGATGCTATCACTTGTGTGACAATTAAGTGAATTAAATATCTACCTCTGTCAAATGTCTTGATGTCATCCAGAGAACCATACAATTCACCCAACTTCTCACAACCTTCTTTTAGTACGGAGCCTGTACGGAACACAGCTGCGTGACTCTGCATACACTGTTGAAAATAGGAATTAAAGGAACATCAATCTCAATTCTCAGGTACAGCCATTGAATGAGCAAAGTGGATTAGTCACATCAAGCACCTGCTTGCTAATAAGCAGTAAAACTTTACTTAAGGTGGACAAGTCCCCAGGTCCGGATGGGATCTATCCCAGGTTACTAAGGAAAGTGAGAGAGGAAATAGCTGGGGCCTTAACAGATATCTTTGCAGCATCCTTGAACACGGGTGAGGTACCGGAGGACTGGAGAATTGCTAATGTTGCCCCCTTGTTTAAGAAGGGTAGCAGGGATAATCCAGGTAATTATAGACCGGTGAGCCTGACGTCAGTGGTAGGGAAGCTGCTGGAGAAGGTATGGAGGGATAGGATCTATTCCCATTTGGAAGAAAATGGGCTTATCAGTGATAGGCAACATGGTTTTGTGCAGGGAAGGTCATGTCTTACCAACTTAATAGAATTATTTGAGGAAGTGACAAAGTTGATTGATGAGGGAAGGGCTGTAGATGTCATATACATGGACTTCAGTAAGGCATTTGATAAGGTTCCCCATGGTCGGCTGATGGAGAAAGTGAAGTCTCATGGCGTCCAGGGTGTACTAGCTAGATGGATAAAGAACTGGCTGGGCAACAGGAGACGGAGAGTAGTAGTGAAAGGGAGTTTCTCAAAATGGAGAACTGTGACCAATGGTGTTCCACAGAGATCCGTGCTGGGACCACTGATGTTTGTGATATACATAAATGGTCTGGAGGAAGGTATAGGTGGTCTGATTAGCAAGTTTGCAGATGACACTAAGATTGGTGGAGTAGCAGATAGTGAAGGGGACTGTCAGAGAATACAGCAGAATATAGATAGACTGGAGAGTTGGGTGGAGAAATGGCAGTTGGAGTTCAATCCGGCAAATGCGAGGTGATGCATTTGGAAGATCCAATTCAAGAGCGAACTATACGGTAAATGAAAAAGCCCTGGGGAAAATTGATGTACAGAGAGGTCTGGGTGTTCAGGTCCATTGTACCGTGAAGGTGGCTGCGCAGGTCGATAGAGTGGTCAAGAAGGCATGCTTTCCTTCATCGGAAAGGGTATTGAGTACAAGAGTTGGCAGGTCATGTTACAGTTGTATAAGACTTTGGTTCGGCCACATTTGGAATACTGCGTACAGTTCTCGTCGCCACATTACCAAAAGGATGTGGATGCTTTGGAGAAGGTGCAGAGGAGGTTCACCAGGATGTTGCCTGGTATGGAGGGCGCTAGCTATGAAGAGAGGTTGAGTAGATTAGGATTATTTTCATTCGAAAGACGGAGGTTGAGGGGGGACCTCATTGAGGTCTACAAAATCATGAGAGGTACAGACAGGGTGGATAGCAAGAAGCTTTTTCCCCAGAGTGTGGGACTCAATTACTAGGGCTCACGAGTTCAAGGTGAGAGTGGAAAAGTTCAAGGGAGATATGCTGGTACGATAGCGTCATTTAAGATGTATCTAGACAGCTACATGAATGGGCAGGGAGCAGAGGGATACAGATCCTTCGAAAATAGGCGACAGTTTTAGATATTGGATCTGGATCGGCACAGGCTTGGAGGGCCCAAGGGCCTGTTCCTGTGCTGTAATTTTTCTTTGTTCTTTGTCTTTGTTCTTTAAAAGGATTTCAAGCGAAAATAAAAAAAATTCTAATTTATATCAGAACAAAGGATAAGTCCGGGAAGATAACGAGGGATATTGCAGGAGGGAAGGCTTCAGATATGTGGATCATTGGGATATCTTCTGGGGAAGGTAGGACCTTGTACATGAAGGACGGATTGCACCTAAAATGGAGGGGCACCAATATCCTGGGTCGGAGGTTTGCTGGAGCTCTTTGGGAGGGTTTAAACTAGTTTGGCAGGGGGATGGGAATCAGAGCTATGGGTCAGAGGATAGGGCAGCTGTTGAACAGGTAGAAATAGTATGCAGCGAGTCTGTGAGGAAAGATAGACAGTTGATAGGGCAAAGTTGCACTGAGTGGAATGGGTTAAAGTGTGTCTGTTTCAATGCAAGGAGTGTCAGCAATAAGGGAGATGAACTTGGAGCATGGGTCAGTACTTGGAACTACGATGTTGTGGCTATTACGGAGACATGGATTTCACAGGGGCAGGAATGGTTGTTAGATGATCCGGGGTTTATATACTTTCAGAATAGGGAGGGAGGTAAAAGAGGAGGGGGTGTAAATAACTGTAAATCAGGGACTGCATTACAGCTACAAAAAAGGAGGGTTTGTCTACTGAGTCAGTATGGGTGAAAGTCAGAAACAAGAAAGGAGCAGTCACTTTATTGGGAGTTTTCTATAGACCCCCAATAGCAGCAGAGAGATAGAGGAACAGATTGGGCGGCAGATCTTGGAAACAGAGTTGTTGTCATGGGTGACTTCAACTTCCCTAATATTGACTGGAACCTCCTAACTGCAAATGGTTTGGATGGAGCAGATTTTGTCAGTTGTTTACAGGAAGGTTTCCTGACTCAATATGTAGATAGGCCAACTAGGGGGGAGGCCATATTGGACTTGGTGCTCGGTAACGAACCAGGCCAGGTGTCAGATGTCTCGGTGGGTGAGCATTTCGGTGACAGGGACCACAACTCCTTGACCGTTACCATAGTCATGGAGAGGGATAGGAACAGACAGTATGGGAAGGTATTCAATTGGGGGACGGGAAATTATACTGCTATTAAACAGGAGCGGAGGAGCATAAAGTGGGAACAATTGTTCTTGGGGAAATGCACAACAGTAATGTGGGGGTTGTTTAAGGAGCACCAGCTGTGGGTGCTGGATAGTTTTGTCGCACTGAGAAGAGGAAGGAATGGTAAGGTGAAGGAGCCTTGGATGACAAGAAAAGTGGAACTTCTAGTCAAGAGGAAGAAGGAAGCTTACGTAAGGTTGAGGAAGCATGGATCTGGCATGGCTCTAGAGGGTTACAAGGTAGCCAGGAAGGAACTCAAAAATGGACTTAGCAGAGCTAGAAGGGGGCATGAAAAAGCCCTGGCGGGAAGGATTAGGGAAAACCCCAAGGCATTCTACACTTATGTGAGAAATAAGAGGATGATCAGAGATAGTGGAGGCAACTTGTGCCTGGAGTCGGAGGAGATAGGGGAGGCCCTAAATGAATATTTTGCTTCAGTATTCACTAGAGAGAGGGACTTTGTTGCTCATAAGAACAGTGTGAACCAGGTTAATAGACTCAAACAGGTTGGTACTAAGGGGGGGGATGTGCTGGAAATTTTTTAAAGCATCAGGATAGATAAGTCCCCTGGGCTTGACGGGATATACCCAAGGTTACTACGGGAAGCGAGGGAGGAGATTGCGCCGTTGGCGATGATCTTTGCGGCCTCACTCTCCACTGGAGTAGTACCGGATGATTGGGGGGAGGCGAATGTTGTTCCCCTGTTCAGGGAAATCCCTGGGAATTACAGACCAGTCAGTCTTACATCTGTGCTGAGCAAAATATTGGAAAGGATTCTGAGAGATAGGATTTCTGATTATTTAGAAAAACATAGTTTGATTAAAGATAGTCAGGTATCTGGGCAGCACGGTAGCATTGTGGATAGCACAATTGCTTCACAGCTCCAGGGTCCCAGGTTCGATTCCGGCTTGGGACACTGTCTGTGCGGAGTCTGCACATCCTCCCAGTGTGTGCGTGGGTTTCCTCCGGGTGCTCCGGTTTAGAACATAGAACATAGAACAATACAGCGCAGTACAGGCCCTTCGGCCCACGATGTTGCACCGAAACAAAAGCCATCTAACCTACACTATACCATTATCATCCATATGTTTATCCAATAAACTTTTAAATGCCCTTAATGTTGGCGAGTTCACTACTGTAGCAGGTAGGGCATTCCACGGCCTCACTACTCTTTGCGTAAAGAACCTACCCCTGACCTCTGTCCTATATCTATTACCCCTCAGTTTAAGGCTATGTCCCCTCGTGCTAGCCATTTCCATCCGCGGGAGAAGGCACTCACTGTCCACCCTATCTAACCCTCTGATCATTTTGTATGCCTCTATTAAGTCTCCTCTTAACCTTCTTCTCTCTAACGAAAACAACCTCAAGTCCATCAGCCTTTCCTCATAAGATTTTCCCTCCATACCAGGCAACATCCTGGTAAATCTCCTCTGCACCCGTTCCAAAGCCTCCACGTCCTTCCTATAATGCGGCGACCAGAACTGTACGCAATACTCCAAATGCGGCCGTACCAGAGTTCTGTACAGCTGCAACATGACCTCCTGACTCCGGAACTCAATCCCTCTACCAATAAAGGCCAACACTCCATAGGCCTTCTTCACCACCCTATCAACCTGGGTGGCAACTTTCAGGGATCTATGTACATGGACACCTAGATCCCTCTGCTCATCCACACTTTCAAGAACTTTTCCATTAGCCACATATTCCACATTCCTGTTTTTCCTTCCAAAGTGAATCACCTCACACTTCTCTACATTAAACTCCATTTTCCACCTCTCAGCCCAGCACTGCAGCTTATCTATATCCCTCTGTAACCTGCTACTTCCTTCCTCACTATCGACAACACCACCGACTTTAGTATCGTCTGCAAATTTACTCACCCACCCTTCTGTGCCTTCCTCTAGCTCATTGATAAAAATGACAAACAGCAACGGCCCCAGAACAGATCCTTGTGGTACTCCACTTGTGACTGTACTCCATTCTGAACATTTCCCATCAACCACCACCCTCTGTCTTCTTTCAGCTAGCCAATTTCTGATCCACATCTCTAAATCACCCTCAATCCCCAGCCTCCGTATTTTCTGCAATAGCCTACCGTGGGGAACCTTATCAAACGCTTTGCTGAAATCCATATACACCACATCAACTGCTCTACCCTCGTCTACCTGTTCAGTCACCTTCTCAAAGAACTCGATAAGGTTTGTGAGGCATGACCTACCCTTCACAAAGCCATGCTGACTATCCCTGATCATATTATTCCTATCTAGATGATTATAAATCTTGTCTCTTATAATGCCCTCCAAGACTTTACCCACTACAGACGTGAGGCTCACCGGTCTATAGTTGCCGGGGTTGTCTCTGCTCCCCTTTTTGAACAAAGGGACCACATTTGCTATCCTCCAGTCCTCTGGCACTATTCCTGTATCCAATGATGACATAAAAATCAAAGCCAATGGTCCAGCAATCTCTTCCCTGGCCTCCCAGAGAATCCTAGGATAAATCCCATCAGGCCCCGGGGACTTATCTATTTTCAGCCTGTCCAGAATTGCCAACACCTCTTCCCTACTTACCTCAATGCCATCTAATCTATTTACCTGGAGCTCAGCATTCTCCTCCACAACATTATCTTTTTCCTGAGTGAATACTGACGAAAAATATTCATTTAGTATCTCGCCTATCTCTTCAGACTCTACACACAACTTCCCATCCCTGTCCTTGACTGGTCCTACTCTGTCCCTAGTCATTCGCTTATTCCTGACATACCTATAGAAAGCTTTTGGGTTTTCCTTGATCCTTCCTGCCAAATACTTCTCATGTCCCCTCCTTGCTCGTCTTAGCTCTCTCTTTAGATCCTTCCTCGCTACCTTGTAACTATCCATCGCCCCAACTGAAACTTCACACCTCATCTTCACATAGGCCTCCTTCTTCCTCTTAACAAGAGATTCCACTTCTTTGGTAAACCACGGTTCCCTCGCTCGGCACCTTCCTCCCTGCCTGACCGGTACATACTTATCAAGAACACGCAATAGCTGATCCTTGAACAAGCTCCACTTATCCAGTGTGTCCAAAACTTGCAGCCTACTTCTCCACCTTATCCCCCCCAAGTCACGTCTAATGGCATCATAATTTCCCTTCCCCCAGCTATAACTCTTGCCCTGCGGTGTATACTTATCCCTTTCCATCCTTAACGTAAACGTCACCGAATTGTGGTCACTGTCCCCAAAGTGCTCTCCTACCTCCAAATCCAACACCTGGCCTGGTTCATTACCCAAAACCAAATCCAATGTGGCCTCACCTCTTGTTGGCCTGTCAACAAACTGTGTCAGGAAACCCTCCTGCACACACTGAACAAAAAACGACCCATCTAATGTACTCGAACTATATCTTTTCCAGTCAATATTTGGAAAGTTAAAGTCTCCCATAATAACTACCCTGTTACTTTCGCTCATATCCAGGATCATCTTCGCCATCCTTTCCTCTACATCCCTAGAACTATTTGGAGGCCTATAGAAAACTCCCAACAGGGTGACCTCTCCTTTCCTGTTTCTAACCTCAGCCCATACTACCTCGGAAGATGAGTCCCCATCTAGCATCCTCTCCGCCACCGTAATACTGCTCTTGACTAGCAGCGCCACACCTCCCCCTCTTTTGCCTCCTTCCCTGAGCTTACTAAAACACCTAAACCCCGGAACCTGCAACATCCATTCCTGTCCCTGCTCTATCCACGTCTCCGAAATGGCCACAACATCGAAGTCCCAGGTACCAACCCATGCTGCCAGTTCCCCTACCTTATTTCGTATACTCCTGGCATTGAAGTAGACACACTTCAAACCACCTACCTGAACACTGGCCCCCTCCTCCGACGTCAAATCTGAGCTCCTGACCTCTATACTCTCATTCTCCCTTACCCTAAAACTACAATCCAGGTTCCCATGCCCCTGCTGCATTAGTTTAAACCCCCCCAAAGAGCACTAACAAATCTCCCCCCCAGGATATTTGTGCCCCGCAGGTTCAGATGTAGACCATCCTGTCTGTAGAGGTCCCACCTTCCCCAGAAAGCGCCCCAGTTATCCAGAAACCTGAATCCCTCCCGCCTGCACCATCCCTGTAGCCACGCACAATCCAAAGATGTGCAGGTTAGGTGGATTGGCCAAAAAGGTTGTGTGTCCAAAAAGGTCAGGTGGGGTTACTGGGTAACAGGGATAAGTTCGAAGCGTGGGCTTGAGTGGGATGCTCTTTCCAAGGGCCGGTGCAGACTCGATGGGCCAAATGGCCTCCTTCTGCACTGTACATTCTATGATTCCTGGGCTGTATTGTTCTTTATTCAGGTCAATTTATATTTAAATAGTGACATATATCTTTTTACTACTGTCTTCAAAACTGAATATAGCATGAACTGACTTGAGCCAGGGTGCCTAAACTTGGCTTATGATGCCAAACCAAAGGAGACTGAATGTAAACAGCGAAATACACAAGAGATTTATGAGGAAATCCTTGTTTTGGTACTCAGCAGTTCAGTGGATTAAACTAGTTTTACTGTATGGCGAACCTGAGAGCAACATCCAACAGACCGAGTGAAATTTTACAATAAAATCATCTTGAGCAGAACTGGCCAGCAAAAAGCTGGCAACTTATAGAATGTTAAATATAAATTTCTCTCAAATGCAGTGCAGCCAACGAGAACAGCTCCTAGAGAAGAGTGCAACAGGAGGACACCAGGACAGTCAGCAGCACCTAGAGCTGGAGTAAAGGTTGTAAGGGAGAAAGCTGATTGACAAGTTGTTTTTCTCCAATTTAAAGCTACATTAAAGAATAATAAGAGTTCTAGCTTTTTAAAAAATAACTTAAATCATAAGAGTCTTCAGTATGAGAGGGGAGCTCAGTCCAGTGTTTTAAAGAACAAAAGAACAAAGAAATGTACAGCACAGGAACAGGCCCTTCGGCCCTCCAAGCCCGTGCCGACCATACTGCCCGATTAAACTACAATCTTCTACACTTCCTGGGTCCGTATCCTTCTATTCCCATCCTATTCATATATTTGTCAAGATGCCCCTTAAATGTCCCTATCGTCCCTGCTTCCACTACCTCCTCCGGTAGCGAGTTCCAGGTACCCACTACCCTCTGCGTAAAAAACTTGCCTCGTACATCTACTCTAAACCTTGCCCCTCTCACCTTAAACCTATGCCCCCTAGTAATTGACCCCTCTACCCTGGGGAAAAGCCTCTGACTATCCACTCTGTCTATGCCCCTCATAATTTTGTATACCTCTATCAGGTCGCCCCTCAACCTCCTTCGTTCCAGTGAAAACAAACCGAGTTTATTCAATCGCTCCTCATAGCTTATGCCCTCCATACCAGGCAACATCCTGGTAAATCTCTTCTGCACCCTCTCTAAAGCCTCCACATCCTTCTGGTAGTGTGGCGACCAGAATTGAACACTATACTCCAAGTGTGGCCTAACTAAGGTTCTGTACAGCTGCAACATGACTTGCCAATTCTTATACTCAATGCCCCGGCCAATGAAGGCAAGCATGCCGTATGCCTTCTTGACTACCTTCTCCACCTGTGTTGCCCCTTTCAATGACCTGTGGACCTGTACTCCTAGATCTCTTTGACTTTCAATACTCTTGAGGGTTCTACCATTCACTGTATATTCCCTACCTGCATTAGCCCTTCCAAAATGCATTACCTCACATTTGTCCGGATTAAACTCCATCTGCCATCTCTCCGCGCAAGTCTCCAGACAATCTAAATCCTGCTGTATCCTCAGACAGTCCTCATCGCTATCCGCAATTCCACCAACCTTTGTGTCGTCTGCAAACTTACTAATCAGACCAGTTACATTTTCCTCCAAATCATTTATATATACTACAAACAGCAAAGGTCCCAACACTGATCCCTGTGGAACACCACTGGTCACAGCCCTCCAATTAGAAAAGCATCCCTCCATTGCTACCCTCTGCCTTCTATGGCCTAGCCAGTTCTGTATCCACCTTGCCAGTTCACCCCTGATCCCGTGTGACTTCACCTTTTGTACTAGTCTACCATGAGGGACCTTGTCAAAGGCCTTACTGAAGTCCATATCGACAACATCTACTGCCCTACCTGCATCAATCATCTTAGTGACCTCCTCGAAAAACTCTATCAAGTTAGTGAGACATGACCTCCCCTTCACAAAACCGTGCTGCCTCTCACTAATACGTCCATTTGCTTCCAAATGGAAGTAGATCCTGTCTCGAAGAATTCTCTCCAGTAATTTCCCTACCACTGAAGTAAGGCTCACCGGCCTGTAGTTCCCGGGATTATCCTTGCTACCCTTCTTAAACAGAGGAACAACATTGGCTATTCTCCAGTCCTCCGGAACATCCCCTGAAGACAGCGAGGATCCAAAGATTTCTGTCAAGGCCTCAGCAATTTCCTCTCCAGCCTCCTTCAGTATTCTGGGGTAGATCCCATCAGGCCCTGGGGACTTATCTACCTTAATATTTTTTAAGACACCCAACACCTCGTCTTTTTGGATCACAATGAGACCCAGGCTATCTACACCCCCTTCTCCAGACTCAACATCTACCAATTCCTTCTCTTTGGTGAATACTGATGCAAAGTATTCATTTAGTACCTCGCCCATTTCCTCTGGCTCCACACATAGATTCCCTTGCCTATCCTTCAGTGGGCCAACCCTTTCCCTGGCTACCCTCTTGCTTTTTATGTACGTGTAAAAAGCCTTGGGATTTTCCTTAACCCTATTTGCCAATGACTTTTCATGACCCCTTCTCGCCCTCCTGACTCCTTGCTTAAGTTCCTTCCTACTTTCCTTATATGCCACACAGGCTTCGTCTGTTCCCAGCCTTTTAGCCCTGACAAATGCCTCCTTTTTCTTTTTGACGAGGCCTACAATATCACTCGTCATCCAAGGTTCCCGAAAATTGCCGTATTTATCTTTCTTCCTCACAGGAACATGCCTGTCCTGTATTCCTTTCAACTGACACTTGAAAGCCTCCCACATGTCAGATGTTGATCTGCCCTCAAACATTCGCCCCCAATCTATGTTCTTCAGTTCCCGCCTAATATTGTTATAATTAGCCTTAGTTTTGCATGGCAGACAGCATGTGGGAATGCCTAGATGCTCCTTGCAGTCTGGATGACCACATTTGGAAGATGTACCATTGTTTTGACCAGCTTGAGAACCAGGTTTCGGAGCCTGAGTTTTGGCTGGAGGCACAACAGTACATCCGTAAGGCTGCAAGGTTCATGCATAACACATTTTTAGACATGGTCACCCCACAGCTTAAGGAAGTGCAGTCAGAGGGAATGGGTGACCAACAGTCAGAGGATGGGCAGGCAGGTAGTCAGGGAAGCCCCAGAATACATCTCACTCAAGGACTATTTGTCTGTGTTGGAAAACAATGTCCGATGGCTCCTTTGGGGGCTGCAGCCGAGCCAAGTTCAAGGCACGGTGGGTGGCTCAGGGATGGGAGGGGGGAGTAAGAATTGAAGAGCAATAGTGGTAGGAGACTCTGCATGAGGTGGACAGGCTGGGGTTGTTTTCCTTCGAGCAGAGAAAGCTGAGGGGGACCTGATTGAGATGTACTAAATTATGAAGGACTGAGATCGGGTGGATAGGAATAAACCACCTGGTCAACACCCAGGTGGCACAGATTTAAGGTAATGGGCAGAAGATTTGGAGGGGATTTTTGGAAGCCTGTGACCAGTGGCGTACTGCAGGGATTGTTCGTAATGTATAGTAATGATCAAGACAGGAATGTGGGGTTATGATGAATCAGTTCGCAGATGATACAAATTTGATGATGTGGTAAATAGCGAAGAAGAAAGCCTTCAATTACAGGGCGATGTAGATGGGCTGGTCAGAACAATTGGAATTTAACTCTGAAAAGTGTAAGGTGAAGCATTTTGGGAGAACTGACAAGCCAAGGGATACACAATGAATGGTAGGACGCTAGGAAGTACCTTGGGTGCATGCCCATAAGTCTCTGTAGGCAGCAGGACAGATAACCTCTAACCTAATAATAAAACCCATTGGTCTGAGGTAAGTACCATATTTTATTATATTATTATTATTTTTTATAAAAATTTAATTTAGTTGTTAGCCAGATCTTGGTAGAAAGTTAGAGGAATGGCAGGGAAGGGAGTGCAATGTTCCTCCTGCAGGGTGTTTGAGGTGAGGAATGCAGTTAGTGTCCCTGCTGATTTTACCTGCAGGAAGTGCTGCCATCTCCAGCTCCTCCAAGACCGAGTTAGGGAACTGGAGCTGGAGTTCGAAGAACTTCGGATCATTCGGGAGGCAGAAGGGGTCATAGATAGCAGCTTCAGGGAATTAGTTACACCAAAGATTGGAGATAGGTGGGTAACTGTAAGAGGGACTGGGAAAAAGCAGTCAGTGCAGGGATCCCCTGCGGTCGTTCCCCTGAGAAACAAGTATACCGCTTTGGATACTTTTGGGGGGGACGACTTACCAGGGGTAAGCCATGGGGTACGGGCCTCTGGCATGGAGTCTGTCCCTGTTGCTCAGAGGGAAGGGGGGAGAAGAGCAGAGCATTAGTAATTGGGGACTCTATAGTCAGGGGCACAGATAGGAGATTTTGTGGGAGCGTGAGAGACTCACGTTTGGTATGTTGCCTCCCAGGTGCAAGGGTACGTGATGTCTCGGATCGTGTTTTCCGGGTCCTTAGGGGGGAGGGGGAGCAGCCCCAAGTCGTGGTCCACATTGGCACTAACGACATAGGTAGGAAAGGGGACAAGGATGTCAGGCAGGCTTTCAGGGAGCTAGGATGGAAGCTCAGAACTAGAACAAACAGAGTTGTTATCTCTGGGTTGTTGGCCGTGCCACGTGATAGTGAGGTGAGGAATAGGGAGAGAGAGCATTTAAACACGTGGCTACAGGGATGGTGCAGGCGGGAGGGATTCAAATTTCTGGATAACTGGGGCTCTTTCTGGGGAAGGTGGGACCTCTACAGACAGGATGGTCTACATCTGAACCTGAGGGGCACAAATATCCTGGGGGGGAGATTTGTTAGTGCTCTTTGGGGGGGTTTAAACTAATGCAGCAGGGGCATGGGAACCTGGTTTGTAGTTTTAGGGTAAGGGAGAATGAGAGTATAGAGGTCAGGAGCACAGATTTGACGTCGCAGGAGGGGGCCAGTGTTCAGGTAGGTGGTTTGAAGTGTGTCTACTTCAATGCCAGGAGTATACGAAACAAGGTAGGGGAACTGGCAGCATGGGTTGGTACCTGGGACTTCGATGTTGTGGCCATTTCGGAGACATAGATAGAGCAGGGACAGGAATGGATGTTGCAGGTTCCGGGGTTTAGGTGTTTTAGTAAGCTCAGAGAAGGAGGCAAAAGAGGGGGAGGCGTGGCGCTGCTAGTCAAGAGCAGTATTACGGTGGCGGAGAGGATGCTAGATGGGGACTCTTCTTCCGAGGTAGTATGGGCTGAAGTTAGAAACAGGAAAGGAGAGGTCACCCTGTTGGGAGTTTTTTATAGGCCTCCTAATAGTTCTAGGGATGTAGAGGAAAGGATGGCGAAGATGATTCTGGATATGAGCGAAAGTAACAGGGTAGTTATTATGGGAGACTTTAACTTTCCAAATATTGACTGGAAAAGATATTGTTCGAGTACAATAGATGGGTCGTTTTTTGTACAGTGTGTGCAGGAGGGTTTCCTGAAACAATATGTTGACAGGCCAACAAGAGGCGAGGCCACGTTGGATTTGGTTTTGGGTAATGAACCAGGCCAGGTGTTGGATTTGGAGGTAGGAGAGCACTTTGGGGACAGTGACCACAATTCGGTGACGTTTACGTTAATGATGGAAAGGGATAAGTATACACCGCAGGGCAAGAGTTATAGCTGGGGTAAGGGCAATTATGATGCCATTAGACGTGACTTGGGGGGGATAAGGTGGAGAAGTAGGCTGCAAGTGTTGGGCACACTGGATAAGTGGGGCTTGTTCAAGGATCAGCTACTGCGTGTTCTTGATAAATATGTACCGGTCAGACAGGGAGGAAGGCGTCGAGCGAGGGAACCGTGGTTTACCAAGGAAGTGGAATCTCTTGTTAAGAGGAAGGAGGAGGCCTATGTGAAGATGAAGTGTGAAGTTTCGGTTGGGGCGATGGATAGTTACAAGGTAGCGAGGAAGGATCTAAAGAGAGAGCTAAGACGAGCAAGGAGGGAACATGAGAAGTATTTGGCAGGAAGGATCAAGGAAAACCCAAAAGCTTTCTATAGGTATGTCAGGAATAAGCGAATGACTCGGGAAAGAGTAGGACCAGTCAAGGACAGGGATGGGAAATTGTGTGTGGAGTCTGAAGAGATAGGCGAGATACTAAATGAATATTTTTTGTCAGTATTCACTCAGGAAAAAGATCATGTTGTGGAGGAGAATGCTGAGCTCCAGGTAAATAGATTAGATGGCATTGAGGTAAGTAGGGAAGAGGTGTTGGCAATTCTGGACAGGCTGAAAATAGATAAGTCCCCGGGACCTGATGGGATTTATCTTAGGATTCTCTGGGAGGCCAGGGAAGAGATTGCTGGACCTTTGGCTTTGATTTTTATGTCATCATTGGCTACAGGAATAGTGCCAGAGGACTGGAGGACAGCAAATGTGGTCCCTTTGTTCAAAAAGGGGAGCAGAGACAACCCCGGCAACTATAGACCGGTGAGCCTCACGTCTGTAGTGGGTAAAGTCTTGGAGGGGATTATAAGAGACAAGATTTATAATCATCTAGATAGGAATAATATGATCAGGGATAGTCAGCATGGCTTTGTGAAGGGTAGGTCATGCCTCACAAACCTTATTGAGTTCTTTGAGAAGGTGACTGAACAGGTAGACGAGGGTAGAGCAGTTGATGTGGTGTATATGGATTTCAGCAAAGCGTTTGGTAAGGTTCCTCACGGTAGGCTATTGCAAAAAATACGGAGGCTGGGGATTGAGGGTGATTTAGAGATGTGGATCAGAAATTGGCTAGCTGAAAGAAGACAGAGGGTGGTGGTTGATGGGAAATGTTCAGAATGGAGTACAGTCACAAGTGGAGTCCCACAAGGATCTGTTCTGGGGCCGTTGCGGTTTGTCATTTTTATCAATGACCTAGAGGAAGGCGCAGAAGGGTGGGTGAGTAAATTTGCAGATGATACTAAAGTCGGTGGTGTTGTCGATAGTGTGGAAGGATGTGGCAGGTTACAGAGGGATATAGATAAGCTGCAGAGCTGGGCTGAGAGGTGGCAAATGGAGTTTAATGTGTGAGGTGATTCACTTTGGAAGGAATAACAGGAATGCGGAATATTTGGCTAATGGTAAAGTTCTTGAAAGTGTGGATGAGCAGAGGGATCTAGGTGTCCATGTACATAGATCCCTGAAAGTTGCCACCCAGGTTGATAGGGTTGTGAAGAAGGCCTATGGAGTGTTGGCCTTTATTGGTAGAGGGATTGAGTTCCGGAGTCGGGAGGTCATGTTGCAGCTGTACAGAACTCTGGTACGGCCGCATTTGGAGTATTGCGTACAGTTCTGGTCACCGCATTATAGGAAGGACGTGGAGGCTTTGGAGCGGGTGCAGAGGAGATTTACCAGGATGTTGCCTGGTATGGAGGGAAAATCTTATGAGGAAAGGCTGATGGACTTGAGGTTGTTTTCGTTGGAGAGAAGAAGGTTAAGAGGAGACTTAATAGAGGCATACAAAATGATCAGGGGGTTGGATAGGGTGGACAGTGAGAGCCTTCTCCCGCGGATGGATATGGCTGGCACGAGGGGACATAACTTTAAACTGAGGGGTAATAGATATAGGACAGAGGTCAGAGGTAGGTTCTTTACGCAAAGTGTAGTGAGGCCGTGGAATGCCCTACCTGCTACAGTAGTGAACTCGCCAACATTGAGGGCATTTAAAAGTTTATTGGATAAACTTATGGATGATAATGGCATAGTGTAGGTTAGATGGCTTTTGTTTCGGTGCAACATCGTGGGCCGAAGGGCCTGTACTGCGCTGTATTGTTCTATGTTCTATTTAAAAAGGCATTGGGGTACTTGCCTTTATTAGCCGAGGCATAGAATATTAGCCGAGGCATAGAATAGAAGAGCCGGGGGGTTATGGCGGAGCTGTATAAAATGCTCGTTGGGTACTGGTTGCCACACTGTAGGAAGGATGTGATTGCAGTACATCTGCACCCAGAAGGTGGTAGGAATCTGGAACTCTCTGCCTGAAAGGGTGGTAGAAGCGAGAGCCCTCACAGCATTTAAATGAGCACTTGATACCCATAGCATACAAGACAACACACCAAGTGCTGGAAAATGCGATTAGAATAGATCGGTGCTGGGCAGCACGGTGGCGCAGTGATTAGCACTGTTGCCTCACGCCGCCAAGGAGCCGAGTTCGATCCCGTCCTCGGGTCACTGTTCGTGTGGAGTTTGCATATTCTCCCCGTGATTGCGTGGGTCTCACCTCCAAAACCCAAAGATGTGCAGGGTAAGCGAATTGGCCACGCTAAATTGTCCATAATCGGAAAAATGAAAAAATAAATAGGTGCTTGATGGCCGGCCTAGATACGTGATGGGTGACTGCTAGAAAGGGCAGGCAGGCAGTCAGTTCAGGAATCCTCTGCGGCTGCCCACCTCTCTCACCTTTTTGGATCATGTTGGGGGGGGGGGGGGGGGGGGGGGGGGGGGTAGCCGATCAGTGGAAAACAACAGCAGCCAGAACAGTGGCACCACACCAGGCTCTGTTGCTCAGCAGGGGAGGGCAAAGTGCAGGAGAGCGGTAGTTGTAGGGACTCTATAGTAAGGGGCACAGATAGGTGTTTCTGTGGAAGTGAAAGAGACTCCAGGATGGGGTGTTGCCTCCCTGGTGCCAGGGTCAAGGATGTCTCTGAACGAACACAGGACATCCTGAAGGGGGAGGGTGAACAGCCAGAGGTCATAGTACACAGAGGTACAAATGACATATGCAGGAAGAGTGATGAGGTCCTGCAGAAGGAGTTCAGGGCAGTAAGCTAAAAAGCAGGACTTCGAGGGTTGTAATCTCAGGATTACTCCCTGTGCCAGTGAGGTTAGAAATAGGAGGATTGTGCAGCTAAACATGTGGCTAAACCAGTGGTGCAGGAGGGATATCTGGACCATTGGGATCTCTTCCGGGGAGGTGCGACCTGTACAAGGAGGACGGGTTGCATCTAAACTCGAGGGGCACCAATATTCTGGCTGGGAGGTTTGCTTGTGTCATTTGGGAGGATTTAAACTAATATGCCAGGGGGGTGGGAACCAGAGCTATAGCTTAGAAAGTTTCATTACTGAAGAAGTACAGAACAAAAATAATGGAACATCACCCTCAGGCAGAGCAGAAAAGGTGACAAGTGTGAGAAGGGAGGTGGTCAATGCAGGACTGAGGGTATCGTACCTTAATGCGCGCAGTATACGGAACAAGGTAAATGAGCTTGTTGCGCACATTGAAATTAGCCGGTACGATGTTGTTGGGCATCACAGATGTGGCTGCAAGGGGATCAGGGCTGGGATCTAAATATACAAGGATATGTGTCCTATCGAAAGGACAGGCAGATGGGCAAAGGGGGTGGGGTTGCATTGTTAGTAAGGAATGACGTTAAATTGATAGCCAGGAGCGATATAGAATCAGAAGGCATAGAATCTCTGTGGGTAGAGTTGAGGAATCGCAAAAGGTAAAAAGACCCTGATGGGAGTTATGTACTAGCATGTCGGGCAGAAAATAAATCAGGAGATAGAGAAAGCATGTAAAAAAGGCAATATCACAATAATCATGGGCGACTTCAATATGCTGGGAAATTCAGGTTGGGAGTGGATCTCAAGAAAAGGAATTTGTGGAATGTTTAAGAGATGGTTTTTTGGAGCAGCTTGTGGTAGAGCACACTAGGGAAAAGGCAATTCTGGATTTGGTAATATGTAATGAGGCAGACTTGATTAGGGAACTTCAGGTGAAGGAACCCTTAGGGAGCAGTGACCACCATACGATAGAATTTACCCTCAGTTTGAGAGGGAGAAGCTGGAGTCAGATGCAATGGTATTACAATTAAATAAGGGTAACTACAAAGACATGAGGGAGGAGCTGGCCAGAGTTGATTGGAAAAGGAGACTATCAGGAAAGACAATGGAACAGCAATGGCAGGAGTTTTGGGGGATTATTCGGAAGTTACAGCAGAAATTCATCCCAAGGAGCAGGAAACATGCTGAGGGCAGGACAAAGCACCCATGGTTGACGAGGGAAGTAAAGGACAGCATAAAAGCAAAAGAAAAAGCAGACAATGTGGCGAGAATTAGTGGGAAGCCAGAGGATTGGGAATCATTTAAAAGAGAGCAGAGGACAACTAAAAAAGCAAAAGGGGAGAGAAGATGAAATATGGGTGCAAGTTAGCTGGTAATATAAAAGTAGATAGGAAGAGTTTCTTTCAATAAGTAAAAGGTAAGACAGAGGCAAAAATAGACATTGGACCACTTGAAAACATGGCTGGAGAAGTAATAATAGGAAACAAAGATATGGCAGACAAACTGAATAGTTACTTTGCATCAGTCTTCACGGTGGAAGACACCAGTGGGATGCCAGAGCTCCAGGAGAATCAGGGGGCAGAGGTGAGTGCAGTGACCATCACTAAGGAGAAGGTTCTGGGGAAACTAAAAGGTCTGAAGGCGATTAAGTCACCTGGACGGGTTGGTCTACACCCCAGGGTCCTAAATGAGATAGTTGAGGAGATTGTGGAGGCATTGGTGGTGATCTTTCAGGAATCACTGGAGGCAGGAAGGGTCCCACAGGACTGGAAAGTGGCTGATGTAACACCGCTAAGAAAGGAGGGAGACAGAAGACAGGAAATTATAGGCCGGTTAGCTCAGTCATTGGTAAAATTTTAAAGTCCGTTATTAAAGATGAGATAGTGAAGTACTTGGGAGTGCATGGTAAAATAGGATTGAGTCAGCACGGCTTTGTCAAAGGGAGGTCATGTCTGACAAAACTGTCAGAGTTCTTTGAGGAGGTAACGAGGAAGTTAGACAAAGGGGAAGCAGTCAACGTGATTTATTTAGATTTCCAGAAGGCCTTTGACAAGGTGCTGCATAGGAGACTGTTAAATAAGTTAAGAGCCCATGGTGTTAAGGATAAGATCCTGGCATGGAAAGAGAATTGGCTGACTGGCAGAAGGCAGAGAGTGGGGATAAAGGGGTCTTTTTCAGGATGGCAGCCGGTGGCTAGTGGTGTGCCTCAGGGGTCTGTGCTGGGACCACAACCTTTCACAATATACATTAGTGATCTTGAAGAAGGAACTGAAGGTACCATTGCCAAGTTTGCAGAAGATACCAAGATCTGTAGAGGGACAAGGTAGTATTAGGAAGCAAGGAGACTGCAGAAGGATTTGGACAAGCTAGGAGAGTGGGTAATGAAGTGGCAAATGAAATACAATGTGGAAAAGTGAGAGGTTATGCACTTTGGAAGGAGGAATTTCGGCATAGACTATTTTCTAAATGGGAAAATGCTGAGCAAATCAGAAGCACAAAGGGGCTTGGAAACTCTTTTTCACGATTCTCTTAAGGTTAACATGCAGGTTCAGTCGGCAATTAAGAAGGCAAATGCAATGTTAACATTCATGTCAAGAGACTTCCGGTGACGGCGGGCGGGAGGCGGCCGCACAATGGAGGGCTCCCGTTCGGGAACGTCATTTTCAGGGCTTTAAGCCCGGTCCCAGGGTCCACGGAGGCGGCAAAAGCAGGGAGAAGGCACAGAGGAGGCACAGTGAAGACACAGAAAAAAAAAAAAATGTCGAGGGTGAGCGAAAAAACGGCCTTAAAAAAACAGCTGAAGGTCCATCGGGGGGGGAAAGGTCACCACGGGGTCACCAAGGAAAATGGGGGCTGGAGCACCAGGGGAGGCCGTATTGCTTACGGCTGAAGAAATAACTAAGGTGATGGCTGCGGAATTAGAAAAGCAGTTGGCGCAGATTGTGAAATGCATGGAGACGGTGAGGAAGGAGATGAGGGAGGTTTTGAGTGCGCTGGTGGAGGTGGAGGTTTCCCCGGTGAGGACGGCGGTGGCAAGCGCAGTGGCGGAGGTGCGAGAGCAAGGGGAGGCACTTAAGGAAGTGGAGGAGACGGTATTGCAGCACGGAGATCAACTTGCCTCGATGGGGAAGGAGATGCGGAAGGTGATGGACACTAACAAGGATCTGCGAGGAAAAATGGAAGACCTGGGAAACAGATCCAGGCGACAGAATTTGAGGATTGTGGGGCTGCCCGAAGGAGTTGAAGGACCGAAGCCGACTGAGTATTTTGCCGCGATGATGGCAAAACTATTGGGGGAGGGGGAGGATCCCTCCCAATATGAACTGGATCGGGCTCATCGGTCGTGGAGGCCTGTACCAAAGGCGAGTGAGCCGCCAAGGGCAGTGACTCTGTGCTTCCGTAGGTACAGTGTGAAGGAGAAGCTCCTGAGCTGGGCCAAGCAGAAGCGGGTGGTGCAGTGGGCTGGAGCTGGTATACATGTATACCAGGACTTTACGGTGGAGCTGGCGAGGAGGCGGGCTGCCTTCAACGGGTGAAGAGGGCACTGTACATTAGCAAGGTGCAGTGCGGCATTGTATATCCAGCGAAGCTGAGGGTGACTTACAAGCTCAGGGACTTTTATTTTGGAACGGCGGAAGCAGCGGAGGAGTTTGCGAAAGCAGAAGGACTGTGGCAGAACTGACAAATTGAGGAATGGCCATGTGCCGATGTAACCTCATGACTGTATTTTCTTCTTTTTTGTATCATTGCACGCGGGTGTAGAGGCTAAAGGAGCCAATGTTGTATATATTTGGACAAGGGAAGGGACGGGACTTTCACTCGAAATGAGGGCTCTTTGGCGTGTAGGTGGATATGTGGGGTTTGTGTGCTAAAAGGGGATCTTTGGGCTTTCCTAGGGCCGGGCAAGGGGGAAAGGGACCCGGGCGGGGGCCTCCACGCTGGCCGGTTTAAGCCGGCCAGTGAACGGGAGTGAGGTGGGGGGGAGGGGCTGCAGCCATCGGAGCCTGGCAGAACAGGGTCCGAGTGGTCTAGCCGGGGTGGAAAGTTGGGGGGAAGGAACCGAGGTTGGGAGGAGGAGTTTTACAAGAGGCAGTGGACGGGAGGAGCTGGAGACTTGGGGGGGGGGGGGGGGGGGGGGTGTACAACTCTGGGGTATCATGTACTGTACTCTTTCAGAGGCTGGATGGCGTTGGTTGGGGGGGTGGGTGAGGGGGTGGGGAGCTGTGTAAATTAAGGGTGACTACGGGTCATCCCGGATTCCTTTTTGTCATTTGTTTATGTAAACATGCGGGTTGAGGTTTGGGGGTTGGTGGGCAGATGGGATCGTTGCTTTTATGGGGATTGACATATCTTGCTGATTATTGTTTATTGTCGATGGGTGTAAATGTGGGAGAAAATGAGAAAAAGGAGTATTAAATTTTTTTTTTAAAAAACCACTAATGTCAAGAGTGCTCGAATACAAGACCAGGGATGTACTTCTGAGGCTGTATAAGACTCTGGTTAGACCCCATTTGGAGTATTGTGATCAGCTTTGGGACCCGTATCTAAGGAAGGATGTGCTGGCGTTGAAGGGTCCAGAGGAGGTTTACAAGAATGATCTCTGGGATGAAGAACTTGTCGTATGAAGAACGGTAGAGGACTCTGAGTCTGTACTCATTGGAGTTTAGAAGGATGAGGGGGGATCTTATTGAAACTTACAGGATACTGCGAGGCCTGGATAGAGTGGACGTGGAGAGGATGTTTCCACTTGTAGGAAAAACTAGAACTAGAGGACACCATGGCCAAAGGGACGATCCTTTAAACGAGATGAGGAGGAATTCCTTCAGCTAGAGGGTGGTGGAGGCCAAATCACTGAATGCCTTTAAGATAGAGATAGATAGGTTCTTGATTAACAAGGGGATCAGGGGTTATGGAGAGAAGGCAGGAGAATGAGGATGAGAAAATATCAGCCATGATTGAATGGCGGAACAGACTCGAGGGGCCGAGTGGCCTAATTCTGCTCCTGTGTCTTTATGGACGCGCCGAAGGGCCTTTTGTGCTGTAAAGCTCTTATGATTAACAGCGACTGCCTGCCCTTCATGGTTGGATGTTGGCCTCTGTACAAGAAAGTCAACAAGGCCCAATAAATGCCTTGTATTTGTACCTTCAATCATGTCTAACGCAATTTGTGGTGTCAATTTGGAAATGTGACCTGTCAGTTTTTATATCAGAATACTGGTGCTTCGGAGAGTTCAATTCTGAGGGCACGATGCATAAACTTAGCCTGTGTTTCTCAGATTTTAGATTGGATCAATTCTTAATCTTCTAAGTGTTTTAAATGATTAAGGGATTTAAAAGGGTTCATATATCGAAAAATTATTTTCTGTGGTGGCAGGGGATGTGTGGGGGGGTGGGAAGGAGATCAGGAAAGAGGTGACATAACCATAATATTAAGAGCCAAGCTGTTCAGGAGTGAAACCAGGAAACACTTTTTCACACAAAGGGTAGTAGAAACCTGAATGCTCAAACGACTGTGAATGCTGGAACAATTGGAGCTTTCTTTTATTAGGTAAGGGTATCAAGTGACATGACACCAAAGTGGGTAGACAGAATTGAGATGCAGATCAACCACAATCTAACTGAGAGGCATAGCAGGCTCGAAGGGCTGACTGGTTTATTAACCTGTTATGATTTCTGGATCAATTTAGAGCCAAACTCGTATAATTTGTAAATTACATCAATGTCTGATACTTTTGTTACAGCAATAACAATGCAGTTTCAGACACCCGGTATTCCTTCACTGATAGCTTGAGTTTTGGTCAAACAACGGAGTAATAAATTTGTTGAGGTGTCTATACGAATCAAATTGATTGTTCTGCAAATCATGAGAATTTTTGTATTATAATTCCATTTAAAACTTATCTTGCAAATTACACAAGAATTGTCTCAACATCACAAAATAATTGCATATATATCACTGAACAACTATTAAGAAATCAAAAAAGGTCCTTATAATTTTAAAATCTACAGGCCAATACATCTATTTATAACAATAATCTTTATTGTCACAAGTAACACTGCAATGAAGTTACTGTGAAACGCCCCTAGTCGCCACATTCCGGCGCCTGTTCGGGTACACTGAGGGAGAATTCAGAATGTCCAAATTACCTAACAGCACGTCTTTCGGGACTGTGGTGAGGAAACCGGAGCACCCAGAGGAAACCCAGGCAGACACGGGGAGAACGTGCAGACTCAGCAGACAATGACCCAAGCCGGGAATTGAAGCGGGGTCCCTGGCGCTGTGAAGCCACAGTGCTAACCACTGTGCTACCGGTTTGGAACCATTAAAAAAAAAATTGGCTGTTCTATTCCCATAATGTTGCACACTTATTTTTATAAATAAATAACACTCATATTGATGAGTAAAATTTGTTTAGAAATAGAAAGCTCCTGCACTTTCACAGTGGCAATTATCCCTGTACACTCAAAAATGTGATCAAAAAATGTATAAAGTGGAGAATTCTGAAAGGTGCTTTTCTTCCCTCACCCTCTGCATGTTATTTCGGAGCTCTGATGTGCGAGTGGCTCCATCAGCAAATCGCAATCTGTCAAGGTTGGCTACCGACTCCTCTCCAGCATTTGGATTAATTGGTGCGACAGGTTCTCCTGGATTCAAAACAATAGGCAAGAGTACTTCAGATTCCAAGAACTGGTTTTGAAAGCATTGAATTAATTTAACTCTGCTGGGACGTGGACCCTAACAGTGACACTCTCAAGGCGAACTTGATTTTCTCCAAATAGAGAAAACTAGCCATGTCCGATAGCCAGGTCTCCTGCTTCGGGGTCTCCAGGCTACCAGGGAAGCAAAGGCCAGAACGTTTGCCTCTTTCTCCTCCTGGATTCCCGGGTCTTCTGACACCCCGAAAATCGCCACCTTTGGACTTAGCGCCACCCTTGTTTTTAACACCTACGGAACACCACTAGTCACCACGGTCATCCTGAAATAGACCCCTTTATCCCCACTCTCTGCCTTCTGCCAGTTAGCTAATCCTCTATTCATGCCAATAACTTGCCCGTAGCATCGTGGGCTCTTATCTTATTCAGCAGTGTCCTGTATGGCACCTTGTCAAAGGCCTTCTGGAAATCCAAATGAATCATGTACTCTGGCACCCCTATGCCGAACTTCCTTGTCACCTCCTCAAAGAACTCTAGCAGATTTGTCAGACATGACCTTCCCTCGGCAAAGCCGTGCTGACTCAGCCCTATTTTATCATGCACTTCCAAGGGCCGGTGCAGACTCGATGGGCCGAATGGCCTCTTTCTGCACTGTAAATTCTATGATTCTATGATACTCCTCAATCTTATCCTTAATAATGGATTCTAAAATCTTACCAACGACCAAAGTCAGGCTAACTGGCCTATAATTTCCCATCTTCTGCCTCCCTCCCTTCTTAAACAGGGGTGTTACATTAGCCATTTTCAAGTCCACTGGGACCCTCCTGGCCTCCAGTGATTCTTGAAAGATCGCCACCAATGCCTCCACAATCGCCTCAGCTATCCGGGTGATTAATCCAGTTTTAGACCTTTCAGCAACTTCTCCTTAGTGATAATCGCTACACTCACCTCTGTCTCCTAAAGTTCTGGTATGCCACTAGTGTCTTCAACCGTGAAGACTGATGCAAAGTACCTATTCAGTTCCTCAGTCATTTCTTTGTTCCCCATTACTACTTCTCCAGTCTCATTTTCCAGTGGCCCATGCTCATTCTTGCTTCTCTCTTAACTTTTACATATCTAAAAAAACATTTGCAATCTTCTTTTATATTAGCTAGCTAGCTTACACTCACATTTCATCTTCTCCCCCTTATTGCTTTTTTAGTTGTCCTCTGTTTGCTTTTTAAGGCATCCCACTAATCCTAGCCACATTATTTTGCTTTTATGCTGTTCTTGACTTCTCTTGTCAGTCTTGGTTGCCTCGTCCTGCCCTTAGCATGTTTCCTCGTCCTTGGAATGAATTTCTGTTCTGCTTCCCGAATAATCCCCCAAAACCCCTGCCATTCCCTGCAAGTCTCCCCTTCCAATCAACACTGGCCAGCTACTCCCTCATGTCATTGTAGTTACCTTCACCCAATTGTAATACCATCTGATTCCAGCTTCTCCCTCTCAAACTGTAAGGTAAATTCTATCATATGATAGAATGACCCCTAAGGTTTCCTTCGCCTTAAGTTCCCTGATCAAGTCTGCCTCATTACATATCAAATCCAGAATTTCTTATTCCCGAATAATAATCTTTTTTATTGTCACAAGTAGACATACATTAACATTGCAATTAAGTTATTGTGAAAAGTCCCTAGTCGCCACACTCCGGCGCCTGCTCGGGTACACAGAGGGAGAATTCAGGATATCCAATTCACCTGACAGTACGTCTTTCGGGACTTGTGGGAGGGAACTGGTGCACCCGGAGGACGCCCATGCAGATGCAGGGAGAACATGCAGCCTCCGCACAGACAGTGACCCAAGCTGGGAATCGAACCAGCGAGCCTGGAGCTGTGAAGCAACAGTGCTACCCATTGTACTACCATGCTGCCCACCTAGTGGGTTCTACCAAAAGCTGCTGCTGCTGCAAAAAAAAAAAAATCTTGTAGACATTCCACAAATTAATTTTCTTGGGATCCGCGACCAACCTGATTTTCCCAGTCCACCTGCACATTGAAATCCCCCATGATTATTCCAGCAGGGTATTATGTAAAATATTGTGCTTGCTCCATTTTCTCCAAGACTCCTTTTCCCATTTTTTTAACTCTCAGAGTTGCAGCATTTTGCGATACAATGTTGGCTACTGTACACAGGTTTAAATGTAGATTCTTAATGTCTTTGGTGTTGCTCTATAAAAAGCAACGGTCTCGGATTGACACCATGTGAGGCTTCATGCTGTTTGGTCAGGGAAAAATGCTGGATTTCTGAGCTCAGATTTCTACTCTCATAATTGCTGGTTAGACTTTCATCCTTTGGTCCTTAACAAAATACATTTCAAAAAGTTTGTGAAACTAGACTGGGGTGTGAGATGAATCATTATGAGTTTCTCTGGCACTGCTTGTCCAGATATGAAATAAATGACAAGACTTACCTGGCTTGCAAATTTCTGTTATGGTTAGGGCACAGGCTCGACCAAACACTACCAAGTCAAGGAGAGAATTTGCACCGAGTCGATTAGCTCCATGGACTGAAGCACTGGCAGCCTCACCACAGGCATAGAGGCCAGTTACCACAGAATCTTTCCCATTTGTGTGGTTAATCACCTGCAAGAGGCAAAATTCACATTTGAACATTGTGTACCACGAGCCCATCAGCAGCATCTCAGGGAGAGGATTAGTCTCTGATTGAATGGGCAGCGAACACCGGTGGTAATGAGTGTGCTAATGGCTGCCTGGCCCGGGGATGCTAAGGTGCAGCAGGGCAGGAACCGGGGGAAACAAAAATAAGGTGGGGCTGGGGACGGCGAAGGTATGGTGGGACGTGTGAACGGGGGAAGCGGGGTGTAGAGGGGCATAGGTGGGATGGGGATGATCAGTGAGAGGACAGAAAGTACAGCAGGCGCCAAGGAGAGGGAGTTTGTGGGGCCCGAGTGGAGGCAGTGAGTCTGAGAATGCGAGGGAGAGTGTGAGAATGCGAGGGAGTGTGAGAATGCGAGGGGGAGTGTGAGAATGCGAGGGGGAGTGTGAGAATGCGAGGGAGAGTGTCTTTGTGCGTGGGGAAGCAAGAACGAGAGGGAAAAAAACAAGTGAGTGAGTGAGAGTGAGACCAACACATTCTCACCCACTGTCAGTGGATGAGGGTGCGCAAGTCAACACCTTGAGACTGACACATATACGCACTCACCCTATTCTAATCTAATGGTTATTTTTATTTATTAATTACTTATAACAATGTATTGCTTTGACAGTGCTTTATTTTGCTCAGCAAGTCATTTATTTCCTTCACATTCAACTTTAATGTATATTGCTGAAATCAGGTCATCAAGAGATAATTGGAAATGTGGCTTTCAATAAATTGTGATTACCTGCCCTTTGTAGTTGGTGGGGACCCCTCCCATATTGTAATGCACTGTAGGAAGGACTGGAATAGGCTCTTTGGTGACATCCACACCAGCAAAAATCATGGCAGTTTCCGAAATACCTGGCAATCGCATTGCCAGCTGCTCAGGGGGCAGGTGGTGCAGTTGTAAGTACACATGGTCTTTGTCAGGGCCACAGCCTCTGTTAAAACAATAAGGACAAATGTCAAAAGTCACAGAAGTCCAGATAAAGTAGTCCCCATACTTCTAACAATCAATTGTCTGTATATTACAACTAATAATAGCTATTTTATATTGTCATAGGAGACTATTAACCAATCCTTCTGAAATATTGGGTGTGCTGGCCATTTCAGGCAATTTAATAAGTTATCCAAACCTTGTTAAAGTGCAATTACCTTAATTATTTAGTTATCTCTGCTTATTGCTTTCAGGCACATAAAGGTGTTGAAGTGCCTTTTAGTTGGTACTATTAAATATTCACCCGAGATAATGAGTGCCTTAAGTTGCACAGCCACCGTTAAGTCCAGGACCACAACTCGATTACGTTTACTTTAGTGATGGAAAGGGATAGGTATATACCGCAGGGCAAGAGTTATTCTGGGGGAAAGGCAATTATGATGCGATGAGGCAAGACTTAGGATGCATTGGATGGAGAGGAAAACTGCAGGGGATGGGCACAATGAAAATGTGGAGCTTGTTCAAGGAACAGCTGCTGCGTGTCCTTGATAAGTATGTACCTGTTAGGCAGGGAGGAAGTGGTCGAGCAAGGGAACCGTGGTTTACTAAAGCAGTCGAAACACTTGTCAAGAGGAAGAAGGAGGCTTATGTAAAGATGAGACATGAAGGTTCAGTTAGGGCGCTCGAGAGTTACAAGTTAGCTAGGAAGGACCTAAAGAGAGAGCTAAGAAGAGCCAGGAGGGGACATGAGAAGTCTTTGGCAGGCAGGATCAAGGATAACCCTAAAGCTTTCTATAGATGTGTCAGGAATAAACGAATGACGAGGGTAAGAGTAGGGCCAGTCGAGGACAGTAGTGGGAAGTTGTGCTTGGAGTCCGAGGAGATAAGAGAGGTGCTAAATGAATATTTTTCGTCAGTATTCACACAGGAAAAAGACAATGTTGTCGAGGAGAATAAGGAGATTCAGGCTACTCGACTAGAAGGGCTTGAGGTTCATAAGGAGGAGGTGTTAGCAATTCTGGAAAGTGTGAAAATAGATAAGTCCCCTGGGCCGGATGGGATTTATCCTAGGATTCTCTGGGAAGCCAGGGAGAGGGACTGAGGGAGGGAAACGGACCGAGGGAGGGAGAGGGACCAAGAGAGGGAGGGAGAGGGACCGAGAGAGGAAGAGAGAGTGACTGAGGGAGGGAGACAAACCGAGAGAGGAAGAGAGAGGGACTGAGGGAGGAAGAGAGAGGGACCGAGGGAGGAAGAGAGAGGGACCGAGAGAGGAAGAGAGAAGGACCGAGGGAGGAAGAGAGAGGGACCGAGTGGGGAAGAGAGAGGGACCGAGGGAGGAAGAGAGAGGGACCGAGGGAGGAAGAGAGAGGGACCGAGAGAGGAAGAGAGAGGGACCGAGGGAGGAAGAGAGAGGGACCGAGTGGGGAAGAGAGAGGGACCGAGGGAGGAAGAGAGAGGGACCGAGGGAGGAAGAGAGAGGGACCGAGGGAGGAAGAGAGGGAGTGAAGGAGGCGGCGAGGGAGAGAGGCGGCGAGGGAGAGAGGGGGCGAGGGAGAGAGGGGGCGAGGGAGAGAGGGGGCGAGGGAGAGAGGGGGCGAGGGAGAGAGGGGGCGAGGGAGAGAGGGGGCGAGGGAGAGAGGGGGCGAGGGAGAGAGGGGGCGAGGGAGAGAGGGGGCGAGGGAGAGAGGGGGCGAGGGAGAGAGGGGGCGAGGGAGAGAGGGGGCGAGGGAGAGAGGGGGCGAGGGAGAGAGGGGGCGAGGGAGAGAGGGGGCGAGGGAGAGAGGGGGCGAGGGAGAGAGGGGGCGAGGGAGAGAGGGGGCGAGGGAGAGAGGGGGCGAGGGAGAGAGGGGGCGAGGGAGAGAGGGGGCGAGGGAGAGAGGGGGCGAGGGAGAGAGGGGGCGAGGGAGAGAGGGGCGAGGGAGAGAGGGGCGAGGGAGAGAGGGGCGAGGGAGAGAGGGGCGAGGGAGAGAGGGGCGAGGGAGAGAGGGGCGAGGGAGAGAGGGGCGAGGGAGAGAGGGGCGAGGGAGAGAGGGGCGAGGGAGAGAGGGGCGAGGGAGAGAGGGGCGAGGGAGAGAGGGGCGAGGGAAAGAGGAAGAGAGGGCAAGAGGGATCGAGAGGAGGTAAAGGAGATAGCGGGCGAGAGAGGGGGAGAGACGGGGGGAGGGAAAGAGAGGGGGCGAGGGAGAGAGGGGCCGAGGGAGAGAGGGGCCGAGGGAGAGAGGGGCCGAGGGGGCGAGGGAGAGAGGGGGCGAGGGAGAGAGGGGGCGAGGGAGAGAGGGGGCGAGGGAGAGAGCGGCCGAGGGAGAGAGCGGCCGAGGGAGAGAGCGGCCGAGGGAGAGAGCGGCCGAGGGAGAGAGCGGCCGAGGGAGAGAGCGGCCGAGGGAGAGAGCGGCCGAGGGAGAGAGTGGGCGAGGGGGGCGAGTGAGGGGGCGAGGGAGAGAGGTGGGCGAGGGAGGGCGCGAGGGAGGGAGAGAGTGGGCGAGGGAGAGGGCGAGGGAGAGAGGGGGGGCGAGGGAGAGAGTGGGCGAGGGAGAGTGTGGGGCGAGGGAGAGAGGGGGGCGAGGGAGAGAGGGGCGCAAGGGAGAGAGGGGGGCGAGGTAGAGAGGGGGGCGAGGGTGAGAGGGGGGCGAGGGTGAGAGGGGGGCGAGGGAGAGGGGGGCGAGGGAGAGAGGGGGGCGAGGGAGAGAGGGGGGCGAGGGAGAGAGGGGGCAAGGGGGAGAGGGGGCGAGAGAGAGGGGGGCGAGGGAGAGAGGGGGGCGAGGGAGGGAGAGAGAGGGCGAGGGAGAGAGGGTGCGAGGGAGAGAGGGGTCGAGGGAAAGAGGGGGGCGAAGGAGAGTGGGCGAGGGAGAGAGTGGGCGAGGGAGTTGTCGAGGGAGAGAGTGGGCGAGGGAGAGAGGGGGGCGAGGGAGAGAGGTGGGTGAGGGAGGGGGCGAGGGAGGGAGAGAGAGGGCGAGGGAGAGAGGGGGCGAGGGAGAGAGGGGTCGAGGGAGAGAGGGGGGCGAAGGAGAGTGGGCGAGGGAGTTGTCGAGGGAGAGAGTGGGCGAGGGAGAGAGGGGGCGAGTGAGAGAGGCGGGCGAGGGAGAGAGGCGGGCGAGGGAGAGAGGGGGGCGAGGGAGAGAGGGGGCGAGGGAGAGAGGGGGCGAGGGAGAGAGGCGAGGGAGAGAGGGGGCGAGGGAGAGAGGGGGCGAGGGAGAGAGGGGGCGAGGGAGAGAGGGGGCAAGGGAGAGAGGGGGCGAGGGAGAGAGGGGGCGAGGGAGAGAGGGGGCGAGGGAGAGAGGGGGCGAGGGGGAGAGGGGGCGAGGGGGAGAGGGGGAGAGGGGGAGAGGGGGCGAGGGGGAGAGGGGGCGAGGGAGAGGGGGCGAGGGAGAGGGGGCGAGGGAGAGGGGGCGAGGGAGAGGGGGCGAGGGAGAGGGGGCGAGGGAGAGAGGGGGGCGAGGGAGAGAGGGGGGCGAGGGACAGAGGGGGGCGAGGGAGAGAGGGGGGCGAGGGAGAGAGGGGGGCGAGGGAGAGAGGGGGGCGAGGGAGAGAGGGGGGCGAGGGAGAGAGGGGGCGAGGGAGAGAGGGGGGCGAGGGAGAGAGGGGGGCGAGGGAGAGAGGGGGGCGAGGGAGAGAGGGGGGCGAGGGAGAGAGGGGCGAGGGAGAGAGGGGGGCGAGGGAGAGAGGGGGGCGAGGGAGAGAGGGGGTCGAGGGAGAGAGCGGGGCGAGGGAGAGAGCGGGGTGAGGGAGAGAGCGGGGTGAGGGAGAGAGCGGGGCGAGGGAGAGAGGGGGCGAGGGAGAGAGGGGGGCGAGGGAGAGAGGGGGGGGCGAGGGAGGCGAGGAGAGCGAGGGGGCGAGGGAGAAGGGGGCGAGGGAGAGAGGGGGGCGAGGGAGAGAGGGGGGCGAGGGAGAGAGGGGGGGGCGAGGGAGGCGAGGAGAGCGAGGGGGCGAGGGAGAAGGGGGCGAGGGAGAGAAGGGGGCGAGGGAGAGAGAGGGGGGCGAGGGAGAGAGAGGGGGGCGAGGGAGAGAGGGGGGCGAGGGAGAGAGGGGGGCGAGGGAGAGAGGGGGGCGAGGGAGAGAGGGGGGCGAGGGAGAGAGGGGGGCGAGGGAGAGAGGGGGGCGAGGGAGAGAGGGGGGTGAGGGAGAGAGGGGGGCGAGGGAGAGAGGGGGGCGAGGGAGAGAGGGGGGCGAGGGAGAGAGGGGGGCGAGGGAGAGAGGGGGGCGAGGGAGAGAGGGGGCGAGGGAGAGAGGGGGCGAGGGAGAGAGGGGGCGAGGGAGAGAGGGGGCGAGGGAGAGAGGGGGGGCGAGGGAGAGAGGGGGGGCGAGGGAGAGAGGGGGGCGAGGGAGAGAGGGGGGCGAGGGAGAGAGGGGGGTGAGGGAGAGAGGGGGGTGAGGGAGAGAGGGGGGCGAGGGAGAGAGGGGGGCGAGGGAGAGGGGGGGCGAGGGGGAGCGAGGGAGAGGGGATCGAGGGAGAGAGGGGATTGAGGGAGAGAGGGGATCGAGGGGGAGCGATGGAGAGAGGGGGGCGATGGAGAGAGGGGGGCGAGGGAGCGAGGGAGAGAGGGGGGCGAGGGAGAGAGCGGGGCGTGGGAGGGGGACGAGGGAGAGAGCGGGGCGAGGGAGAGAGCGGGGCGAGGGAGAGAGGGGGCGAGGGAGAGAGGGGGCGAGGGAGAGAGTGGGGCGAGGGAGAGAGGGGGGCGAGGGAGAGGGGGAGCGAGGGGGCGAGGGAGAAGGGGGCGAGGGAGAGAGAGGGGGCGAGGGCGAGGGGGCGAGAGAGAAGGGAGCGAGGGAGAAGGGGGCGAGGGAGAAGGGGGCGAGGGAGAAGGGGGCGAGTGAGATGGGGGCGAGTGAGATGGGGGCGAGGGAGAGAGAGGGGGGCGAGGGAGCGCGAGGGGGGCGAGGGAGAGAGAGAAGGGGCGAGGGAGGGGGACGAGGGAGAGAGGGGGGCGAGGGAGAAAGGGGGCGAGGGAGAGAGGGGGCGAGGGAGAGAGGGGGCGAGGGAGAGAGGGGGGCGAGGGAGAGAGGGGGGCGAGGGAGAGGGGGGGCGAGGGAGAGAGGGGGGTGAGGGAGAGAGGGGGGCGAGGGAGAGAGGGGGGCGAGGGAGAGAGGGGGGCGAGGGAGAGAGGGGGGCGAGGGAGAGAGGGGGGCGAGGGAGAGAGGGGGGCGAGGGAGAGAGGGGGGCGAGGGAGAGAGGGGGGCGAGGGAGAGAGGGGGCGAGGGAGAGAGTGGGCGAGGGAGAGAGGGGGCGAGGGAGAGGGGGTGCGAGGGAGAGGGGGGGGCGAGGGAGAGGGGGGGCGAGGGAGAGAGGGGGGCGAGGGAGAGGGGGCGCGAGGGAGAGGGGGGCGAGGGAGCGAGGGGGGCGAGGGAGAGAGAGGGGGGGCGAGGGAGAGAGAGGGGGGCGAGGGAGGGTGGGCGAGGGAGAGAGTGGGCGAGGGAGAGAGTGGGCGAGGGAGAGAGTGGGCGAGGGAGAGAGTGGGCGAGGGAGAGAGTGGGCGAGGGAGAGAGTGGGCGAGGGAGAGAGTGGGCGAGGGAGAGAGTGGGCGAGGGAGAGAGTGGGCGAGGGAGAGAGTGGGCGAGGGAGAGAGTGGGCGAGGGAGAGAGTGGGCGAGGGAGAGAGTGGGCGAGGGAGAGAGTGGGCGAGGGAGAGAGTGGGCGAGGGAGAGAGTGGGCGAGGGAGAGAGTGGGCGAGGGAGAGAGTGGGCGAGGGAGAGAGGGGGGCGAGGGAGAGAGGGGGGCGAGGGAGAGAGGGGGGCGAGGGAGAGAGGGAGGCGAGGGAGAGAGGGAGGCGAGGGAGAGAGGGGGGCGAGGGAGAGAGGGGGGCGAGGGAGAGAGGGGGGCGAGGGAGAGAGGGGGGCGAGGGAGAGAGGGGGGCGAGGGAGAGAGGGGGGCGAGGGAGAGAGGGGGGCGAGGGAGAGAGGGGGGCGAGGGAGAGAGGGGGGCGAGGGAGAGAGGGGGGCGAGGGAGAGAGGGGGGCGAGGGAGAGAGGGGGGCGAGGGAGAGAGGGGGGCGAGGGAGAGAGGGGGGCGAGGGAGAGAGGGGGCGAGGGAGAGAGGCGGCGAGTGAGAGAGGGGGGCGAGGGAGAGAGGGGGGCGAGGGAGAGAGGGGGGGCGAGGGAGAGGGGGGGCGAGGGAGAGAGGGGGCGAGGGAGAGAGGGGGGCGAGGGAGAGAGGGGGGCGAGGGAGAGAGGGGGGCGAGGGGGAGCAAGGGAGAGAGGGGATCGAGGGAGAGAGGGGATCGAGGGAGAGAGGGGATCGAGGGGGAGAGGGGGGCGATGGAGAGAGGGGGGCGAGGGAGAGAGGGGGGCGAGGGAGAGGGGGGGCGAGGGAGAGGGGGGGCGAGGGAGAGGGGGGGCCGAGGGAGAGGGGGGGCGAGGGAGAGAGGGGGGCGAGGGAGAGAGGGGGGCGAGGGAGAGAGGGGGGGCGAGGGAGAGAGTGGGGGCGAGGGAGAGAGGGGGGCGAGGGAGGGGGGCGAGGGAGAGAGGAGGGCGAGGGAGAGAGGGGGGCGAGGGAGAGAGGGGGGGCGAGGGAGAGAGTGGGGGCGAGGGAGAGAGGGGGGCGAGGGAGGGGGGCGAGGGAGAGAGGAGGGCGAGGGAGAGAGGGGGGCGAGGGAGAGAGGGGGGCGAGGGAGAGGGGGGCGAGGGAGAGGGGGGCGAGGGAGGGGGGCGAGGGAGAGGGGGGCGAGGGAGAGGGGGGCGAGGGAGGGGGGCGAGGGAGTGGGTGAGGAAGGGGGGCGAGGGAGGGAGTGGGCAAGGGAGAGAGTGGGCAAGGGAGAGAGTGGGCGAGGGAGAGAGTGGGCGAGGGAGAGAGTGGGCGAGGGAGAGAGTGGGCGAGGGAGAGAGTGGGCGAGGGAGAGAGTGGGCGAGGGAGAGAGTGGGCGAGGGAGAGAGTGGGCGAGGGAGAGAGTGGGCGAGGGAGAGAGTGGGCGAGGGAGAGAGTGGGCGAGGGAGAGTGTGGGCGAGGGAGAGTGTGGGCGAGGGAGAGTGTGGGCGAGGGAGAGTGTGGGCGAGGGAGAGTGTGGGCGAGGGAGAGAGTGGGCGAGGGAGAGAGTGGGCGAGGGAGAGAGTGGGCGAGGGAGAGAGTGGGCGAGGGAGAGAGTGGGCGAGGGAGAGAGTGGGCGAGAGAGAGAGTGGGCGAGGGGGGGCAAGGGAGAGAGGTGGGTGAAGGAGGGGGCGAGGGAGGGAGAGAGAGGGCGAGGGAGAGAGGGGGCGAGGGAGAGAGGGGTCGAGGGAGAGAGGGGGGCGAAGGAGAGTGGGCGAGGGAGAGAGTGGGCGAGGGAGAGAGGGGGCGAGGGAGAGAGGGGGCGAGGGAGAGAGCGGGCGAGGGAGAGAGGGGGCGAGGGAGAGAGGGGGCGAGGGAGAGAGGGGGCGAGGGAGAGAGGGGGGCGAGGGAGAGAGGGGGCGAGGGAGAGAGGGGGGCGAGGGAGAGAGGGGTCGAGGGAGAGAGGTGGGCGAGGGAGAGAGGGGGCGAGGGAGAGAGGGGGGCGAGGGGGAGCGAGGGAGAGAGGGGGGCGAGGGAGAGAGGGGGCGAGGTAGAGAGGGGGACGAGTGAGAGAGGGAGGGCGAGGGAGAGAGGGGGGGCGAGGGAGAGAGGGGGAGCGAGGGAGAGAGAGGGGGACGAGGGAGAGAGGGGGGCGAGGGAGAGAGGGGGGCGAAGGAGAGAGGGGGGCAAGGGAGAGAGGGGGGCGAGGGAGAGAGGGGGGCGAGGGAGAGGGGGGGCGAGGGAGAGAGGGGGGCGAGGGAGAGAGGGGGGCGAGGGAGAGAGGGGGGGCGAGGGAGAGAGGGGGGCGAGGGAGAGAGGGGGGCGAGGGAGAGAGGGGGGCGAGGGAGAGAGGGGGGCGAGGGAGAGAGGGGGGCGAGGGAGAGAGGGGGGCGAGGGAGAGGGGGGGCGAGGGAGAGGGGGGGGCGAGGGAGAGGGGGGGGCGAGGGAGAGGGGGGGGCGAGGGAGAGGGGGGGCGAGGGAGAGAGAGGGGGCGAGGGAGGGTGGGCAAGGGAGAGAGTGGGGCGAGGGAGAGAGGGGGGCGTGAGAGAGGGGGGGGCGAGGGAGGAGTGCGAGGGAGAGAGGGCGGGGTGAGTGGGGCAAGGGAGGGAGTGGGCGAGGGAGAGAGTGGGCGAGGGAGAGAGTGGGCGAGGGAGAGAGTGGGCGAGGGAGAGAGTGGGCGAGGGAGAGAGTGGGCGAGGGAGAGAGTGGGCGAGGGAGAGAGTGGGCGAGGGAGAGAGTGGGCGAGGGAGAGAGTGGGCGAGGGAGAGAGAGGGCGAGGGAGAGAGCGGGCGAGGGAGAGAGCGGGCGAGGGAGAGAGCGGGCGAGGGAGAGAGCGGGCGAGGGAGAGAGCGGGCGAGGGAGAGAGCGGGCGAGGGAGAGAGCGGGCGAGGGAGAGAGCGGGCGAGGGAGAGAGCGGGCGAGGGAGAGAGCGGGCGAGGGAGAGAGCGGGCGAGGGAGAGAGCGGGCGAGGGAGAGAGCGGCCGAGGGAGAGAGCGGCCGAGGGAGAGAGCGGCCGAGGGAGAGAGCGGCCGAGGGAGAGAGAGGGCGAGGGGGGCGAGTGAGGGGGCGAGGGAGAGAGGTGGGCGAGGGAGGGCGCGAGGGAGGGAGAGAGTGGGCGAGGGAGAGGGCGAGGGAGAGAGGGGGGGCGAGGGAGAGAGGCGGGCGAGGGAGAGAGTGGGCGAGGGAGAGTGTGGGGCGAGGGAGAGTGTGGGGCGAGGGAGAGAGGGGCGCACGGGAGAGAGGGGGGCAAGGTGGAGAGGGGGGCAAGGTAGAGAGGGGGGCGAGGGTGAGAGGGGGGCGAGGGTGAGAGGGGGGCGAGGGTGAGAGGGGGGCGAGGGTGAGAGGGGGGCGAGGGAGAGGGGGGGCGAGGGAGAGAGGGGGGCGAGGGAGAGAGGGGGGCGAGGGAGAGAGGGGGGCGAGGGAGAGAGGGGGCAAGGGGGAGAGGGGGCGAGAGAGAGGGGGGCGAGGGAGAGAGGGGGGCGAGGGAGGGGGCGAGGGAGGGAGAGAGGGTGCGAGGGAGAGAGCGGTCGAGGGAGAGAGGGGGGCGAAGGAGAGTGGGCGAGGGAGAGAGTGGGCGAGGGAGTTGTCGAGGGAGAGAGTGGGCCAGGGAGAGAGGTGGGCGAGGGAGAGAGGGGGGCGAGGGAGAGAGGTGGGTGAGGGAGGGGGCGAGGGAGGGAGAGAGAGGGCGAGGGAGAGAGGGGGCGAGGGAGAGAGGGGGCGAGGGAGAGAGGGGGGCGAAGGAGAGTGGGCGAGGGAGTTGTCGAGGGAGAGAGTGGGCGAGGGAGAGAGGGGGCGAGTGAGAGAGGCGGGCGAGGGAGAGAGGCGGGTGAGGGAGAGAGGCGGGTGAGGGAGAGAGGGGGGCGAGGGAGAGAGGGGGCGAGGGAGAGAGGGGGCGAGGGAGAGAGGGGGCGAGGGAGAGAGGGGGCGAGAGGGAGGGCGCGAGGGAGGGAGAGAGTGGGCGAGGGAGAGGGCGAGGGAGAGAGGGGGGGCGAGGGAGAGAGGCGGGCGAGGGAGAGAGTGGGCGAGGGAGAGTGTGGGGCGAGGGAGAGAGGGGGGCGAGGGAGAGAGGGGCGCACGGGAGAGAGGGGGGCAAGGTGGAGAGGGGGGCAAGGTAGAGAGGGGGGCGAGGGTGAGAGGGGGGCGAGGGTGAGAGGGGGGCGAGGGTGAGAGGGGGGCGAGGGTGAGAGGGGGGCGAGGGAGAGAGGGGGGCGAGGGAGAGAGGGGGGCGAGGGAGAGAGGGGGGCGAGGGAGAGAGGGGGGCGAGGGAGAGAGGGGGCAAGGGGGAGAGGGGGCGAGAGAGAGGGGGGCGAGGGAGAGAGGGGGGCGAGGGAGGGGGCGAGGGAGGGAGAGAGGGTGCGAGGGAGAGAGGGGTCGAGGGAGAGAGGGGGGCGAAGGAGAGTGGGCGAGGGAGAGAGTGGGCGAGGGAGTTGTCGAGCGAGAGAGTGGGCCAGGGAGAGAGGTGGGCGAGGGAGAGAGGGGGGCGAGGGAGAGAGGTGGGTGAGGGAGGGGGCGAGGGAGGGAGAGAGAGGGCGAGGGAGAGAGGGGGCGAGGGAGAGAGGGGGCGAGGGAGAGAGGGGGGCGAAGGAGAGTGGGCGAGGGAGTTGTCGAGGGAGAGAGTTGTCGAGGGAGAGAGTGGGCGAGTGAGAGAGGCGGGCGAGGGAGAGAGGCGGGTGAGGGAGAGAGGCGGGTGAGGGAGAGAGGGGGGCGAGGGAGAGAGGGGGGCGAGGGAGAGAGGGGGCGAGGGAGAGAGGGGGCGAGGGAGAGAGGGGGCGAGGGAGAGAGGGGGCGAGGGAGAGAGGGGGCGAGGGAGAGAGGGGGCGAGGGAGAGAGGGGGCGAGGGAGAGAGGGGGCGAGGGAGAGAGGGGGCGAGGGAGAGAGGGGGCAAGGGAGAGAGGGGGCGAGGGAGAGAGGGGGCGAGGGAAAGAGGGGGCGAGGGAGAGAGGGGGCGAGGGAGAGGGGCGAGGGAGAGGGGGCGAGGGAGAGAGGGGCGAGGGAGAGAGGGGCGAGGGAGAGAGGGGGGCGAGGGAGAGAGGGGGGCGAGGGAGAGAGGGGGGCGAGGGAGAGAGGGGGGCGAGGGAGAGAGGGGGGCGAGGGAGAGAGGGGGGCGAGGGAGAGAGGGGGCGAGGGAGAGAGGGGGGCGAGGGAGAGAGGGGGGCGAGGGAGAGAAGGGGGCGAGGGAGAGAGGGGGTCGAGGGAGAGAGCGGGGCGAGGGAGAGAGCGGGGCGAGGGAGAGAGGGGGCGAGGGAGAGAGGGGGCGAGGGAGAGAGGGGGGCGAGGGAGAGAGGGGGGCGAGGGAGAGAGGGGGGGCGAGGGAGAGAGGGGGGGGCGAGGGAGGCGAGGAGAGAGAGGGGGCGAGGGAGAAGGGGGCGAGGGAGAGAGGGGGCGAGGGAGAGAGAGGGGGGGCGAGGGAGGGGGGGCGAGGGAGAAGGGGGCGAGGGAGAGAGAGGGGGGCGAGGGAGAGAGAGGGGGGCGAGGGAGAGAGAGGGGGGCGAGGGAGAGAGAGGGGGGCGAGGGAGAGAGAGAAGGGGCGAGGGAGGGGGGCGAGGGAGAGAGGGGGACGAGGGAGAGAGGGGGCGAGGGAGAGAGGGGGCGAGGGAGAGAGGGGGCGAGGGAGAGAGGGGGCGAGGGAGAGAGGGGGCGAGGGAGAGAGGGGGCGAGGGAGAGAGGGGGCGAGGGAGAGAGCGGGCGAGGGAGAGAGGGGGGCGAGGGAGAGAGGGGGGCGAGGGAGGGGGGGGCGAGGGAGAGAGGGGGGCGAGGGAGAGGGGGGGCGAGGGAGAGGGGGGCGAGGGAGCGAGGGGGGCGAGGGAGAGAGAGGGGGGGCGAGGGAGAGAGAGGGGGGCGAGGGAGGGTGGGCGAAGGAGAGAGTGGGCGAGGGAGAGAGTGGGCGAGGGAGAGAGTGGGCGAGGGAGAGAGTGGGCGAGGGAGAGAGTGGGCGAGGAAGAGAGAGGGGGGGCGAGGGAGGGGGGGCGAGGGAGAAGGGGGCGAGGGAGAGAGAGGGGGGCGAGGGAGAGAGAGGGGGGCGAGGGAGAGAGAGGGGGGCGAGGGAGAGAGAGGGGGGCGAGGGAGAGAGAGAAGGGGCGAGGGAGGGGGGCGAGGGAGAGAGGGGGACGAGGGAGAGAGGGGGCGAGGGAGAGAGGGGGCGAGGGAGAGAGGGGGCGAGGGAGAGAGGGGGCGAGGGAGAGAGGGGGCGAGGGAGAGAGGGGGCGAGGGAGAGAGGGGGCAAGGGAGAGAGGGGGCGAGGGAGAGAGGGGGCGAGGGAAAGAGGGGGCGAGGGAGAGAGGGGGCGAGGGAGAGGGGCGAGGGAGAGGGGGCGAGGGAGAGAGGGGCGAGGGAGAGAGGGGCGAGGGAGAGAGGGGGGCGAGGGAGAGAGGGGGGCGAGGGAGAGAGGGGGGCGAGGGAGAGAGGGGGGCGAGGGAGAGAGGGGGGCGAGGGAGAGAGGGGGGCGAGGGAGAGAGGGGGCGAGGGAGAGAGGGGGGCGAGGGAGAGAGGGGGGCGAGGGAGAGAAGGGGGCGAGGGAGAGAGGGGGTCGAGGGAGAGAGCGGGGCGAGGGAGAGAGCGGGGCGAGGGAGAGAGGGGGCGAGGGAGAGAGGGGGCGAGGGAGAGAGGGGGGCGAGGGAGAGAGGGGGGCGAGGGAGAGAGGGGGGCGAGGGAGAGAGGGGGGGGCGAGGGAGGCGAGGAGAGAGAGGGGGCGAGGGAGAAGGGGGCGAGGGAGAGAGGGGGCGAGGGAGAGAGAGGGGGGGCGAGGGAGGGGGGGGCGAGGGAGAAGGGGGCGAGGGAGAGAGAGGGGGGCGAGGGAGAGAGAGGGGGGCGAGGGAGAGAGAGGGGGGCGAGGGAGAGAGAGGGGGGCGAGGGAGAGAGAGAAGGGGCGAGGGAGGGGGGCGAGGGAGAGAGGGGGACGAGGGAGAGAGGGGGCGAGGGAGAGAGGGGGCGAGGGAGAGAGGGGGCGAGGGAGAGAGGGGGCGAGGGAGAGAGGGGGCGAGGGAGAGAGGGGGCGAGGGAGAGAGGGGGCGAGGGAGAGAGCGGGCGAGGGAGAGAGGGGGCGAGGGAGAGAGGGGGGCGAGGGAGGGGGGGGCGAGGGAGAGAGGGGGGCGAGGGAGAGGGGGGGCGAGGGAGAGGGGGGCGAGGGAGCGAGGGGGGCGAGGGAGAGAGAGGGGGGCGAGGGAGAGAGAGGGGGGCGAGGGAGGGTGGGCGAAGGAGAGAGTGGGCGAGGGAGAGAGTGGGCGAGGGAGAGAGTGGGCGAGGGAGAGAGTGGGCGAGGGAGAGAGTGGGCGAGGAAGAGAGAGGGGGGGCGAGGGAGGGGGGGCGAGGGAGAAGGGGGCGAGGGAGAGAGAGGGGGGCGAGGGAGAGAGAGGGGGGCGAGGGAGAGAGAGGGGGGCGAGGGAGAGAGAGGGGGGCGAGGGAGAGAGAGAAGGGGCGAGGGAGGGGGGCGAGGGAGAGAGGGGGACGAGGGAGAGAGGGGGCGAGGGAGAGAGGGGGCGAGGGAGAGAGGGGGCGAGGGAGAGAGGGGGCGAGGGAGAGAGGGGGCGAGGGAGAGAGGGGGCGAGGGAGAGAGGGGGCGAGGGAGAGAGCGGGCGAGGGAGAGAGGGGGCGAGGGAGAGAGGGGGGCGAGGGAGAGGGGGGGCGAGGGAGAGAGGGGGGCGAGGGAGAGGGGGGGGCGAGGGAGAGGGGGGCGAGGGAGCGAGGGGGGCGAGGGAGAGAGAGGGGGGCGAGGGAGAGAGAGGGGGGCGAGGGAGGGTGGGCGAAGGAGAGAGTGGGCGAGGGAGAGAGTGGGCGAGGGAGAGAGTGGGCGAGGGAGAGAGTGGGCGAGGAAGAGAGTGGGCGAGGAAGAGAGTGGGCGAGGAAGAGAGTGGGCGAGGAAGAGAGTGGGCGAGGGAGAGAGTGGGCGAGGGAGAGAGTGGGCGAGGGAGAGAGTGGGCGAGGGAGAGAGTGGGCGAGGGAGAGAGTGGGCGAGGGAGAGAGTGGGAGAGGGAGAGAGTGGGAGAGAGTGGGCGAGGGAGAGAGTGCACAGGGAGAGAGTGGGGCGAGGGAGAGAGGGGGGGCGAGGGAGAGAGGGAGGCGAGGGAGAGAGGGGGGCGAGGGAGAGAGGGGGGCGAGGGAGAGAGGGGGGCGAGGGAGAGAGGGGGGCAAGGGAGAGAGGGGGGCGAGGGAGAGAGGGGGCGAAGGAGAGAGGGGGCGAAGGAGAGAGGGGGCGAAGGAGAGAGGGGGCGAGGGAGAGAGGGGGCGAGGGAGAGAAGGGGGCGAGGGAGAGAGGGGGGGCGAGGGAGAGAGGGGGGGCGAGGGAGAGAGGGGGGCGAGGGAGAGAGGAAAGCGAGGGAGAGAGGGGGGCGAGGGGGAGCAAGGGAGAGGGGATCGAGGGAGAGAGGGGATTGAGGGAGAGAGGGGATCGAGGGGGAGAGGGGGGCGATGGAGAGAGGGGGGGCGAGGGAGCGAGGGAGAGAGGGGGGCGAGGGAGAGAGCGGGGCGTGGGAGGGGGACGAGGGAGAGAGGGGGGCGAGGGAGAGAGGGGGGCGAGGGAGAGAGCGGGGCGAGGAAGAGAGGGGGCGAGGGAGAGAGTGGGGCGAGGGAGAGAGGGGGGCGAGGGAGAGGGGGGGGCGAGGGAGGCGAGGAGAGCGAGGGGGCGAGGGAGAAGGGGGCGAGGGAGAGAGAGGGGGCGAGGGAGAGAGAGGGGGCGAGGGCGAGGGAGGGGGGCGAGGGAGAAGGGGGCGAGGGAGAAGGGGGCGAGGGAGAAGGGGGCGAGGGAGAAGGGGGCGAGGGAGAGAGAGGGGGGCGAGGGAGCGCGAGGGGGGCGAGGGTGAGAGAGAAGGGGCGAGGGAGGGGGACGAGGGAGAGAGGGGGGCGAGGGAGAAAGGGGGCGAGGGAGAGAGGGGGCGAGGGAGAGAGGGGGCGAGGGAGAGAGGGGGGCGAGGGAGAGAGGGGGCGAGGGAGAGGGGGGGCGAGGGAGAGAGGGGGGCGAGGGAGATAGCAGGGCGAGGGAGAGAGGGGGCGAGGGAGAGAGGGGGGCGAGGGAGAGAGGGGGGTGAGGGAGAGAGGGGGGCGAGGGAGAGAGGGGGCGAGGGAGAAGGGGGCGAGGGAGAAGGGGGCGAGGGAGAAGGGGGCGAGGGAGAGGAGAGGGGGGCGAGGGAGCGCGAGGGGGGCGAGGGTGAGAGAGAAGGGGCGAGGGAGGGGGACGAGGGAGAGAGGGGGGCGAGGGAGAAAGGGGGCGAGGGAGAGAGGGGGCGAGGGAGAGAGGGGGGCGAGGGAGAGAGGGGGGCGAGGGAGAGAGGGGGGCGAGGGAGAGAGGGGGCGAGGGAGAGAGGGGGCGAGGGAGAGAGGGGGCGAGGGAGAGAGGGGGCGAGGGAGAGAGGGGGCGAGGGAGAGAGGGGGCGAGGGAGAGGGGGGGGGCGAGGGAGAGGGGGGGGGCGAGGGAGAGGGGGGGCGAGGGAGAGGGGGCGCGAGGGAGCGAGGGGGGGCGAGGGAGAGAGAGGGGGGGCGAGGGAGAGAGGGGGGGGCGAGGGAGAGAGAGGGGGGCGAGGGAGGGTGGGCGAAGGAGAGAGTGGGCGAGGGTGAGAGTGGGCGTGGGAGAGAGTGGGCGAGGCAGATAGTGGGCGAGGGAGATAGTGGGCGAGGGAGAGAGTGGGCGAGGGAGAGAGTGGGCGAGGGAGAGAGTGGGCGAGGGAGAGAGTGGGCGAGGGAGAGAGTGGGCGAGAGTGGGCGAGGGAGAGAGTGCACAGGGAGAGAGTGGGACGAGGGAGAGAGGGGGGCGAGGGAGAGAGGGGGGCGAGGGAGAGAGGGGGGCGAGGGAGAGAGGGAGGCGAGGGAGAGAGGGGGGCGAGGGAGAGAGGGGGGCGAGGGAGAGAGGGGGGCGAGGGAGAGAGGGGGGCGAGGGAGAGAGGGGGGCGAGGGAGAGAGGGGGGCGAGGGAGAGAGGGGGGCGAGGGAGAGAGGGGGGCGAGGGAGAGAGGGGGCGAAGGAGAGAGGGGGCGAGGGAGAGAGGGGGGCGAGGGAGAGAGGGGGGCGAGGGAGAGAGGGGGGCGAGGGAGAGAGGGGGGCGAGGGAGAGAGGGGGGGCGAGGGAGAGAGGGGGGCGAGGGAGAGAGGGGGCGAGGGAGAGAGGGGGGCGAGGGAGAGAGGGGGGCGAGGGGGATCGAGGGAGGGAGGGGATCGAGGGAGAGAGGGGATCGAGGGGGAGAGGGGGGCGAGGGAGAGAGGGGGCGAGGGAGAGGGGGGGCGAGGGAGAGGGGGGGCGAGGGAGAGGGGGGGCGAGGGAGAGAGGGGGGGCGAGGGAGAGAGGGGGGCGAGGGAGAGAGGGGGGCGAGGGAGAGAGGGGGGCGAGGGAGAGAGGGGGGCGAGGGAGAGAGGGGGGGCGAGGGAGAGAGTGGGGGCGAGGGAGAGAGGGGGGCGAGGGAGGGGGGCGAGGGAGAGAGGAGGGCGAGGGAGAGAGGGGGGCGAGGGAGAGAGGGGGGCGAGGGAGAGAGGGGGGCGAGGGAGAGAGGGGGGCGAGGGAGAGAGGGGGGCGAGGGAGAGAGGGGGGCGAGGGAGAGAGGGGGGCGAGGGAGAGAGGGGGGCGAGGGAGAGAGGGGGGCGAGGGAGAGAGGGGGGCGAGGGAGAGAGGGGGGCGAGGGAGAGAGGGGGGCGAGGGAGAGAGGAGGGCGAGGGAGAGAGGGGGGCGAGGGAGAGAGGAGGGCGAGGGAGAGAGGGGGGAGAGAGGGGGGCGAGGGAGAGAGGGGGGCGAGGGAGAGAGGGGGGCGAGGGAGAGAGGGGGGCGAGGGAGAGAGGGGGGCGAGGGAGAGAGGGGGGCGAGGGAGAGAGGGGGGCGAGGGAGAGAGGGGGGCGAGGGAGAGAGGGGGCGAGGGAGAGAGGGGGGCGAGGGAGAGAGGGGGGCGAGGGAGAGAGGGGGGCGAGGGAGAGAGGGGGCGAGGGAGAGAGGGGGCGAGGGAGAGAGGGGGGGCGAGGGAGAGGGGTGGCGAGGGAGAGAGGGGGGCGAGGGAGAGCGAGGGAGAGAGGGGGGGGCGAGGAGAGAGAGGGGGCGAGGGAGAGAGGGGGGCGAGGGGGGGGGCGAGGGAGAGAGTGGGCGAGGGAGAGAGTGGGCGAGGGAGAGAGTGGGCGAGGGAGAGAGTGGGCGAGGGAGAGAGTGGGCGAGGGAGAGAGTGGGCGAGGGAGAGAGGGGGGCGAGGGAGAGAGGGGGGGCGAGGGAGAGAGGGGGGCGAGGGAGAGAGGGGGGCGAGGGAGAGAGGGGGGCGAGGGAGAGAGCGGGGCGAGGGAGAGAGCGGGGCGAGGGAGAGAGGGGGGGCGAGGAGAGAGGGGGGGCGAGGGAGAGGGGGGCGAGGGAGAGGGGGGGGGCGAGGGCGCGAGGGAGAGAGAGGGGGGGGCGAGGGAGAGAGTGGGCGGCGAGGGAGGGTGGGCGAGGGAGAGAGTGGGCGTGGGAGAGAGTGGGCGAGGGAGAGAGTGGGCGAGGGAGAGAGTGGGCGAGGGAGAGAGTGGGCGAGGGAGAGAGTGGGCGAGGGAGAGAGTGGGCGGGGGAGAGAGTGGGCGAGGGAGAGAGGGGGGCGAGGGAGAGAGGGGGGCGAGGGAGAGGGGGGGCGAGGGAGAGAGGGGGGCGAGGGAGAGAGGGGGGCGAGGGAGAGAGGGGGGCGAGGGAGAGAGCGGGGCGAGGGAGAGAGGGGGGCGAGGGAGAGAGGGGGGCGAGGGGGGGGGCGAGGGAGGGAGTGGGCGAGGGAGCGAGTGGGCGAGGGAGCGAGTGGGCGATGGAGAGAGTGGGCGAGGGAGAGAGTGTGGGAGAGGGAGAGAGTGGGCGAGGGAGAGAGTGGGCGAGGGAGAGAGTGGGCGAGGGAGAGAGTGGGCGAGGGAGAGAGTGGGCGAGGGAGAGAGTGGGCGAGGGAGAGAGTGGGCGAGGGAGAGAGTGGGCGAGGGAGAGAGTGGGCGAGGGAGAGAGGGGGGCGAGGGAGAGAGGGGGGCGAGGGAGAGAGGGGGGCGAGGGAGAGAGGGGGGCGAGGGAGAGAGGGGGGCGAGGGAGAGAGGGGGGCGAGGGAGAGAGGGGGGCGAGGGAGAGAGGGGGGCGAGGGAGAGAGGGGGGCGAGGGAGAGAGGGGGGCGAGGGGAGAGAGGGGGGCGAGGGAGAGAGGGGGGGCGAGGGAGAGAGGGGGGCGAGGGAGAGAGCGGGGCGAGGGAGAGAGGGGGGCGAGGGAGAGAGAGGGGGGCGAGGGAGAGGGGGGGGGCGAGGGAGAGGGGGGGGGCGAGGGCGCGAGGGGGCGAGGGAGAGAGAGGGGGGGGGCGAGGGAGAGAGTGGGCGGCGAGGGAGGGTGGGCGAGGGAGAGAGTGGGCGTGGGAGAGAGTGGGCGAGGGAGAGAGTGGGCGAGGGAGAGAGTGAACAGGGAGAGAGGGGGGCGAGTGAGAGAGGGGGGGCGAGGGAGAGAGGGGGGCGAGGGAGAGAGGGGGGCGAGGGAGAGAGGGGGGCGAGGGAGAGAGGGGGCGAGGGAGAGAGGGGGGCGAGGGAGAGAGGGGGCGACGGAGAGAGGGGGGCGAGGGAGAGAGGGGGGCGAGGGAGAGAGGGTGGCGAGGGAGAGAGGGGGGCGAGGGAGAGAGGGGGGCGAGGGAGAGAGGGGGGCGAGGGAGAGAGGGGGGCGAGGGAGAGAGGGGGGCGAGGGAGAGAGGGGGCGAGGGAGAGAGGGGGCGAGGGAGAGAGAGGGGCGAGGGAGAGAGAGGGGCGAGGGAGAGGGGGGCGAGGGAGAGAGGGGGGCGAGGGAGAGAGGGGGGCGAGGGAGAGAGGGGGGCGAGGGAGAGAGGGGGGCGAGGGAGAGAGGGGGGCGAGGGAGAGAGGGGGGCGAGGGGGAGCGAGGGAGAGAGGGGACGAGGGAGAGAGGGGACGAGGGAGAGAGGGGGCGAGGTAGAGAGGGGGCGAGGGAGAGAGGGGGCAAGTGAGAGAGGGAGGGCGAGGGAGAGAGGGGGGGCGAGGGAAAGAGGGGGGGGCGAGGGAGAGAGAGGGGGACGAGGGAGAGAGGGGGGCGAGGGAGAGAGGGGGGCGAGGGGGAGCGAGGGAGAGAGGGGGGCGGGGGAGAGAGGGGACGAGGTAGAGAGGGGGCGAGGGAGAGAGGGGGCGAGTGAGAGAGGGAGGGCGAGGGAGAGAGGGGGGGCGAGGGAAAGAGGGGGGGCGAGGGAGAGAGAGGGGGGCGAGGGAGAGAGGGGGGCGAGGGAGAGAGGGGGGCGAGGGAGAGAGGGGGGCGAGGGAGAGAGGGGGGCGAGGGAGAGAGGGGGGCGAGGGAGAGAGGGGGGCGAGGGAGAGAGGGGGGCGAGGGAGAGAGGGGGGCGAGGGAGAGAGGGGGGCGAGGGAGAGAGGGGGGCGAGGGAGAGAGGGGGGCGAGGGAGAGAGGGGGGCGAGGGAGAGAGGGGGGCGAGGGAGAGAGGGGGGCGAGGTAGAGAGGGGGCGAGGGAGAGAGGGGGCGAGGGGGAGAGGGGGGCGAGGGGGAGAGGGGGGCGAGGGAGAGGGGGGCGAGGGAGAGGGGGGCGAGGGAGAGAGGGGGGCGAGGGAGAGAGGGGGGCGAGGGAGAGAGGGGGGCGAGGGAGAGGGGTGGCGAGGGACAGAGGGGGCGAGGGAGAGAGGGGTGGCGAGGGAGATAGGGGGGGCGAGGGAGAGGGGGGGCGAGGGAGAGAGAGGGGGCGAGGGAGGGTGGGCGAGGGAGAGAGGGGGGCGAGGGAGGGGGGGGGGCGAGGGAGAGGGGGGCGAGGGAGGGGGGGCGAGGGAGGGGGGGCGAGGGAGGGGGGGGCGAGGGAGAGAGGGCGGGGTGAGGGGGGCAAGGGAGAGAGTGGGCGAGGGAGAGAGTGGGCGAGGGAGAGAGCGGGCGAGGGAGAGAGCGGGCGAGGGAGAGAGCGGGCGAGGGAGAGAGCGGGCGAGGGAGAGAGCGGGCGAGGGAGAGAGCGGGCGAGGGAGAGAGCGGGCGACGGAGAGAGCGGGCGACGGAGAGAGCGGGCGAGGGAGACAGCGGGCGAGGGAGACAGTGGGCGAGGGAGAGAGGGGGGGCGAGGGAGAGGGGGGGGCGAGGGAGAGAGGGGGGGGCGAGGGAGAGAGGGGGCGAGGGAGAGAGGGGGCGAGGGAGAGAGGGGGGCGAGGGAGAGAGGGGGGCGAGGAAGAGAGGGGGGGCGAGGGAGAGAGGGGGGGCGAGGGAGAGAGGGGGGCGAGGGAGAGAGGGGGGCGAGGGAGAGAGGGGGGCGAGGGAGAGAGGGGGGCGAGGGAGAGAGGGGGGCGAGGGAGAGAGGGGGGCGAGGGAGAGAGGGGGGCGAGGGAGAGAGCGGGGCGAGGGAGAGAGGGGGGCGAGGGAGAGAGGGGGGGCGAGGGAGAGGGGGGGGCGAGGGAGAGGGGGGGGCGAGGGAGAGGGGGGGGCGAGGGCGCGAGGGGGCGAGGGAGAGAGGGGGGCGAGGGAGAGAGGGGGGCGAGGGAGAGCGAGGGAGAGAGGGGGTCGAGGGAGAGAGGGCGAGGGAGAGAGGGGGGCGAGGGAGAGAGGGGGGCGAGGGAGAGAGGGGGGCGAGGGAGAGAGGGGAGCGAGGGAGAGAGGGGGGCGAGGGAGAGGGGGGGGGCGAGGGAGAGAGAGGGGGCGAGGGAGGGTGGGCGAGGGAGAGAGTGGGGCGAGGGAGAGAGGGGGGCGAGGGAGAGAGGGGGGGCGAGGGAGAGAGGGCGGGGTGAGGGGGGCAAGGGAGGGAGTGGGCGAGGGAGAGAGTGGGGCGAGGGAGAGAGGGGGGCGAGGGAGAGGGGGGGCGAGGGAAGGGGGGCGAGGGAGAGAGGGCGGGGTGAGGGGGGCGAGGGAGGGAGTGGGCGAGGGAGAGAGTGGGCGAGGGAGAGAGTGGGCGAGGGAGAGAGTGGGCGAGGGAGAGAGAGGGCGAGGGAGAGAGCGGGCGAGGGAGAGAGCGGGCGAGGGAGAGAGCGGGCGAGGGAGAGAGCGGGCGAGGGAGAGAGCGGGCGAGGGAGAGAGCGGGCGAGGGAGAGAGCGGGCGAGGGAGAGAGCGGGCGAGGGAGAGAGCGGGCGAGGGAGAGAGCGGGCGAGGGAGAGAGCGGGCGAGGGAGAGAGCGGGCGAGGGAGAGAGCGGGCGAGGGAGAGAGCGGGCGAGGGAGAGAGCGGGCGAGGGAGAGAGCGGGCGAGGGAGAGAGTGGGCGAGGGACAGAGTGGGCGAGGGACAGAGTGGGCGAGGGGGGCGAGGGAGAGAGGTGGGCGAGGGAGGGGGCGAGGGAGGGAGAGAGTGGGCGAGGGAGAGAGGGGGGCGATGGAGAGAGGGGGGCGAGGGAGAGAGGGGGGCGAGGGGGAGAGGGGGGCGAGGGGGAGCGAGGGAGAGAGGGGGGCGAGGGAGAGAGGGGGCGAGGTAGAGTGTGGGGGCGAGTGAGAGAGGGAGGGCGAGGGAGAGAGGGGGGCGAGGGAGAGAGGGGGGCGAGGGAGAGAGGGGGGCGAGGGAGAGAGGGGGGCGAGGGAGAGAGGGGGGGCGAGGGAGAGAGGGGGGGGCGAGGGAGAGAGGGGGGCGAGGGAGAGAGGGGGGCGGGCGAGGGAGAGAGGGGGGGGCGAGGGAGAGAGGGGGGCGAGGGAGAGAGGGGGGCGAGGGAGAGAGGGGGGCGAGGGGGATCGAGGGAGAGAGGGGATCGAAGGAGAGAGGGGATCGAGGGAGAGAGGGGATCGAGGGAGAGAGGGGGGCGATGGAGAGAGGGGGGCGAGGGAGCGAGGGAGAGAGGGGGGCGAGGGAGAGATGGGGGCGAGGGAGAGAGGGGGCGAGGGAGAGAGGGGGGCGAGGGAGAGAGGGGGGCGAGGGAGAGAGGGGGCGAGGGAGAGAGGGGGGCGAGGGAGAGAGGGGGGCGAGGGAGAGAGGGGGGCGAGGGAGAGAGGGGGGGGGAGGGAGGCGAGGAGAGCGAGGGGGCGAGGGAGAAGGGGGCGAGGGAGAGAGAGGGGGCGAGGGAGAGAGGGGGGGCGAGGGAGAGAGGGGGGCGAGGGAGGGGGGGCGAGGGAGAAGGGGGCGAGGGAGAGAGAGGGGGGCGAGGGAGAGAGAGGGGGGCGAGGGAGAGAGAGGGGGGCGAGGGAGAGAGAGAAGGGGCGAGGGAGGGGGGCGAGGGAGAGAGGGGGACGAGGGAGAGAGGGGGCGAGGGAGAAAGGGGGCGAGGGAGAGAGGGGGCGAGGGAGAGAGGGGGTGAGGGAGAGAGGGGGCGAGGCAGAGAGGGGGCGAGGGAGAGAGGGGGCGAGGGAGAGAGGGGGCGAGGGAGAGAGGGGGCGAGGGAGAGAGGGGGCGAGGGAGAGAGGGGGCGAGGGAGAGAGGGGGCGAGGGAGAGAGGGGGCGAGGGAGGGGGGGGGCGAGGGAGAGGGGGGGCGAGGGAGAGAGGGGGGCGAGGGAGAGGGGGGGCGAGGGAGAGGGGGGCGAGGGAGCGAGGGGGGCGAGGGAGAGAGAGGGGGGCGAGGGAGGGTGGGCGAGGGAGAGAGTGGGCGAGGGAGAGAGTGGGCGTGGGAGAGAGTGGGCGAGGGAGAGAGTGGGCGAGGGAGTGGGCGAGGGAGAGAGTGGGCGAGGGAGAGAGTGGGCGAGGGAGAGAGTGGGCGAGGGAGAGAGTGGGCGAGGGAGAGAGTGGGCGAGGGAGAGAGTGGGCGAGGGAGAGAGTGGGCGAGGGAGAGAGTGGGCGAGGGAGAGAGTGGGAGAGAGTGGGCGAGGGAGAGAGTGCACAGGGAGAGAGTGGGGCGAGGGAGAGAGGGGGCGAAGGAGAGAGGGGGCGAAGGAGAGAGGGGGCGAAGGAGAGAGGGGGCGTGGGAGAGAGGGGGCGAGGGAGAGAGGGGGCGAGGGAGAGAGGGGGGCGAGGGAGAGAGGGGGGGCGAGGGAGAGAGGGGGGCGAGGGAGAGAGGGGGGCGAGGGGGAGCGAGGGAGAGGGGATCGAGGGAGAGAGGGGATCGAGGGAGAGAGGGGATTGAGGGAGAGAGGGGATCGAGGGGGAGAGGGGGGCGATGGAGAGAGGGGGGCGAGGGAGAGAGGGGGGCGAGGGAGAGAGCGGGGCGTGGGAGGGGGACGAGGGAGAGAGGGGGGCGAGGGAGAGAGGGGGGCGAGGGAGAGAGCGGGGCGAGGGAGAGAGGGGGCGAGGGAGAGAGGGGGCGAGGGAGAGAGGGGGCGAGGGAGAGAGGGGGCGAGGGAGAGAGGGGGCGAGGGAGAGAGTGGGGCGAGGGAGAGAGGGGGGCGAGAGAGAGAGGGGGGCGAGGGAGAGGGGGGGGCGAGGGAGGCGAGGAGAGCAAGGGGGCGAGGGAGAAGGGGGCGAGGGAGAGAGAGGGGGCGAGGGCGAGGGAGGGGGGCGAGGGAGAAGGGGGCGAGGGAGAAGGGGGCGAGGGAGAAGGGGGCGAGGGAGAAGGGGGCGAGGGAGAAGGGGGCGAGGGAGAGAGAAAGGGGCGAGGGAGCGCGAGGGGGGCGAGGGAGAGAGAGAAGGGGCGAGGGAGGGGGACGAGGGAGAGAGGGGGGCGAGGGAGAAAGGGGGCGAGGGAGAGAGGGGGCGAGGGAGAGAGGGGGCGAGGGAGAGAGGGGGCGAGGGAGAGGGGGGCGAGGGAGAGAGGGGGGCGAGGGGGCGAGGGGGGCGAGGGAGAGAGGGGGGCGAGGGAGAGGGGGGGGCGAGGGAGAGAGGGGGGCGAGGGAGATAGCAGGGCGAGGGAGAGAGGGGGGCGAGGGAGAGAGGGGGGCGAGGGAGAGAGGGGGGCGAGGGAGAGAGGGGGGCGAGGGAGAGAGGGGGGCGAGGGAGAGAGGGGGGCGAGGGAGAGAGGGGGGCGAGGGAGAGAGGGGGGCGAGGGAGAGAGGGGGGCGAGGGAGAGAGGGGGGCGAGGGAGAGAGGGGGGCGAGGGAGAGAGGGGGCGAGGGAGAGAGGGGGCGAGGGAGAGAGGGGGCGAGGGAGAGAGGGGGCGAGGGAGAGGGGGGGCGAGGGAGAGGGGGGGCGAGGGAGAGGGGGGGCGAGGGAGAGGGGGGGCGAGGGAGAGGGGGGGCGAGGGAGAGGGGGGGCGAGGGAGAGGGGGGGCGAGGGAGAGGGGGGGCGAGGGAGAGGGGGGGCGAGGGAGAGGGGGGGGCGAGGGAGAGGGGGGGGCGAGGGAGAGGGGGGGCGAGGGAGAGAGGGGGGCGAGGGAGAGGGGGCGCGAGGGAGAGGGGGGCGAGGGAGCGAGGGGGGCGAGGGAGAGAGAGGGGGGGGCGAGGGAGAGAGAGGGGGGCGAGGGAGGGTGGGCGAAGGAGAGAGTGGGCGAGGGAGAGAGTGGGCGTGGGAGAGAGTGGGCGAGGGAGATAGTGGGCGAGGGAGAGAGTGGGCGAGGGAGAGAGTGGGCGAGGGAGAGAGTGGGCGAGGGAGAGAGTGGGCGAGGGAGAGAGTGGGCGAGGGAGAGAGTGGGCGAGGGAGAGAGTGGGCGAGGGAGAGAGTGGGCGAGGGAGAGAGTGGGCGAGGGAGAGAGTGGGCGAGGGAGAGAGTGGGCGAGGGAGAGAGTGGGCGAGGGAGAGAGTGGGCGAGGGAGAGAGTGGGCGAGGGAGAGAGTGGGCGAGGGAGAGAGTGGGCGAGGGAGAGAGTGGGCGAGGGAGAGAGTGGGAGAGAGTGGGCGAGGGAGAGAGTGCACAGGGAGAGAGTGGGGCGAGGGAGAGAGGGGGGCGAGGGAGAGAGGGGGGCGAGGGAGAGAGGGAGGCGAGGGAGAGAGGGGGGCGAGGGAGAGAGGGGGGCGAGGGAGAGAGGGGGGCGAGGGAGAGAGGGGGGCGAGGGAGAGAGGGGGGCGAGGGAGAGAGGGGGGCGAGGGAGAGAGGGGGGCGAGGGAGAGAGGGGGCGAAGGAGAGAAGGGGCGAGGGAGAGAGGGGGGCGAGGGAGAGAGGGGGGCGAGGGAGAGAGGGGGGGCGAGGGAGAGAGGGGGGCGAGGGAGAGAGGGGGGCGAGGGAGAGAGGGGGGCGAGGGAGAGAGGGGGGCGAGGGAGAGAGGGGGGCGAGGGAGAGAGGGGGGCGAGGGAGAGAGGGGGGCGAGGGAGAGAGGGGGGCGAGGGAGAGAGGGGGCGAGGGGGAGCAAGGGAGAGAGGGGATCGAGGGAGAGAGGGGATCGAGGGGGAGAGGGGGGCGATGGAGAGAGGGGGGCGAGGGAGAGTGGGGGGCGAGGGAGAGGGGGGGCGAGGGAGAGGGGGGCCGAGGGAGAGGGGGGGCGAGGGAGAGAGGGGGGCGAGGGAGAGAGGGGGCGAGGGAGAGAGGGGGGCGAGGGAGAGAGGGGGGGCGAGGGAGAGAGTGGGGGCGAGGGAGAGAGGGGGGCGAGGGAGGGGGGCGAGGGAGAGAGGGGGCGAGGGAGAGAGGGGGGCGTGGGAGAGAGGGGGGCGAGGGAGAGAGGGGGGCGAGGGAGAGAGGGGGGAAAGGGAGAGAGGGGGGCGAGGGAGAGAGGGGGGCGAGGGAGAGAGGGGGGCGAGGGAGAGAGGGGGGCGAGGGAGAGAGGAGGGCGAGGGAGAGAGGAGGGCGAGGGAGAGAGGGGGGCGAGAGAGAGAGGGGGGCGAGAGAGAGAGGGGGGCGAGGGAGAGAGGGGGGCGAGGGAGAGAGGGGGGCGAGGGAGAGAGGGGGGCGAGGGAGAGAGGGGGGCGAGGGAGAGAGGGGGGCGAGGGAGAGAGGGGGCGAGGGAGAGAGGGGGGCGAGGGAGAGAGGGGGGCGAGGGAGAGAGGGGGGCGAGGGAGAGAGGGGGCGAGGGAGAGAGGGGGCGAGGGAGAGAGGGGGGCGAGGGAGAGAGGGGGGCGAGGGAGAGAGGGGGGCGAGGGAGAGAGGGGGGCGAGGGAGAGAGGGAGAGGGGTGGCGAGGGAGAGAGGGGGGCGAGGGAGAGAGGGGGGGCGAGGGAGAGAGGGGGGGCGAGGGGGAGAGAGGGAGGGCGAGGGGGGGGCGAGGGAGGGAGTGGGCGAGGGAGAGAGTGGGCGAGGGAGAGAGTGGGCGAGGGAGAGAGGGGGGCGAGGGAGAGAGGGGGGCGAGGGAGAGAGGGGGGCGAGGGAGAGAGGGGGGCGAGGGAGTGAGGGGGGCGAGGGAGAGAGGGGGGCGAGGGAGAGAGGGGGGCGAGGGAGAGAGGGGGGCGAGGGAGAGAGGGGGCGAGGGAGAGAGGGGGCGAGGGAGAGAGGGGGGCGAGGGAGAGAGGGGGGCGAGGGAGAGAGGGGGGCGAGGGAGAGAGGGGGGCGAGGGAGAGAGGGAGAGGGGTGGCGAGGGAGAGAGGGGGGCGAGGGAGAGAGGGGGGGCGAGGGAGAGAGGGGGGGCGAGGGGGAGAGAGGGAGGGCGAGGGGGGGGCGAGGGAGGGAGTGGGCGAGGGAGAGAGTGGGCGAGGGAGAGAGTGGGCGAGGGAGAGAGGGGGGCGAGGGAGAGAGGGGGGCGAGGGAGAGAGGGGGGCGAGGGAGAGAGGGGGGCGAGGGAGTGAGGGGGGCGAGGGAGAGAGGGGGGCGAGGGAGAGAGGGGGGCGAGGGAGAGAGGGGGGCGAGGGAGAGAGGGGGCGAGGGAGAGAGGGAGAGAGGGGGGCGAGAGAGAGAGCGGGGCGAGGGAGAGAGGGGGGGCGAGGGAGAGGGGGGCGAGGGAGATGGGGGGGCGAGGGCGCGAGGGAGAGAGAGGGGGGGGCGAGGGAGAGAGTGGGCGGCGAGGGAGGGTGGGCGAGGGAGAGAGTGGGCGTGGGAGAGAGTGGGCGAGGGAGAGAGTGGGCGAGGGAGAGAGTGAACAGGGAGAGAGGGGGGCGAGTGAGAGAGGGGGGCGAGTGAGAGAGGGGGGCGAGGGAGAGAGGGGGGCGAGGGAGAGAGGGGGCGAGGGAGAGAGGGGGGCGAGAGAGAGAGGGGGGCGAGGGAGAGAGGGAGAGAGGGGGGCGAGGGAGAGAGCGGGGCGAGGGAGAGAGGGGGGGCGAGGGAGAGGGGGGCGAGGGAGATGGGGGGGCGAGGGCGCGAGGGAGAGAGAGGGGGGGGCGAGGGAGAGAGTGGGCGGCGAGGGAGGGTGGGCGAGGGAGAGAGTGGGCGTGGGAGAGAGTGGGCGAGGGAGAGAGTGGGCGAGGGAGAGAGTGAACAGGGAGAGAGGGGGGCGAGTGAGAGAGGGGGGCGAGGGAGAGAGGGGGGCGAGGGAGAGAGGGGGCGAGGGAGAGAGGGGGGCGAGAGAGAGAGGGGGGCGAGGGAGAGAGGGGGGCGAGGGAGAGAGGGGGGCGAGGGAGAGAGAGGGGCGAGGGAGAGAGGGGGGCGAGGGAGAGAGGGGGGCGAGGGAGAGAGGGGGGCGAGGGAGAGAGGGGGGCGAGGGAGAGAGAGGGGCGAGGGGGGCGAGGGAGAGAGGGGGGCGAGGGAGAGAGGGGGGGCGAGGGAGAGAGGGGGGCGAGGGAGAGAGGGGGGCGAGGGAGAGAGGGGGGCGAGGGAGAGAGGGGGGCGAGGGAGAGAGGGGGGCGAGGGAGAGAGGGGGGCGAGGGGGAGCGAGGGAGAGAGGGGGCGAGGTAGAGAGGGGGCGAGGGAGAGAGGGGGCGAGGGGGAGAGGGGGGCGAGGGGGAGAGGGGGGCGAGGGAGAGGGGGGCGAGGGAGAGGGGGGCGAGGGAGAGAGGGGGGCGAGGGAGAGAGGGGGGCGAGGGAGAGGGGTGGCGAGGGACAGAGGGGGCGAGGGAGAGAGGGGTGGCGAGGGAGATAGGGGGGGCGAGGGAGAGAGGGGGGCGAGGGAGAGAGGGGGGCGAGGGAGAGAGGGGGGCGAGGGAGAGAGGGGGGCGAGGGAGAGAGGGGGGCGAGGGAGAGAGGGGGGCGAGGGAGAGAGGGGGGCGAGGGAGAGAGGGGGGCGAGGGAGAGAGTGGGGCGAGGGAGAGAGGGGGGCGAGGGAGAGAGGGGGCGAGGGAGAGAGGGGGGCGAGGGAGAGTGAGGGAGAGAGGGGGTCGAGGGAGAGAGGGCGAGGGAGAGAGGGGGGCGAGGGAGAGAGGGGGGCGAGGGAGAGAGGGGGGCGAGGGAGAGAGGGGGGCGAGGGAGAGAGGGGAGCGAGGGAGAGAGGGGGGCGAGGGAGAGGGGGGGCGAGGGAGAGAGAGGGGGCGAGGGAGGGTGGGCGAGGGAGAGAGTGGGGCGAGGGAGAGAGGGGGGTGAGGGAGAGAGGGGGGGCGAGGGAGAGAGGGCGGGGTGAGGGGGGCAAGGGAGGGAGTGGGCGAGGGAGAGAGTGGGGCGACGGAGAGAGGGGGGCGAGGGAGAGAGGGGGGGCGAGGGAGGGGGGCGAGGGAGAGAGGGCGGGGTGAGGGGGGCAAGGGAGGGAGTGGGCGAGGGAGAGAGTGAGCGAGGGAGAGAGTGGGCGAGGGAGAGAGAGGGCGAGGGAGAGAGCGGGCGAGGGAGAGAGCGGGCGAGGGAGAGAGCGGGCGAGGGAGAGAGCGGGCGAGGGAGAGAGCGGGCGAGGGAGAGAGCGGGCGAGGGAGAGAGCGGGCGAGGGAGAGAGCGGGCGAGGGAGAGAGCGGGCGAGGGAGAGAGCGGGCGAGGGAGAGAGCGGGCGAGGGAGAGAGCGGGCGAGGGAGAGAGCGGGCGAGGGAGAGAGCGGGCGAGGGAGAGAGCGGGCGAGGGAGAGAGTGGGCGAGGGAGAGAGTGGGCAAGGGGGGCGAGGGAGAGAGGTGGGCGAGGGAGGGGGCGAGGGAGGGAGAGAGTGGGCGAGGGAGAGGGCGAGGGAGGGAGAGAGCGGGCGAGGGAGAGAGGGGGCGAGGGAGAGAGGGGGGCGAGAGAGAGAGGGGGGCGAGGGAGAGAGGGAGAGAGGGGGGCGAGGGAGAGAGCGGGGCGAGGGAGAGAGGGGGGGCGAGGGAGAGGGGGGCGAGGGAGATGGGGGGGCGAGGGCGCGAGGGAGAGAGAGGGGGGGGCGAGGAAGAGAGTGGGCGGCGAGGGAGGGTGGGCGAGGGAGAGAGTGGGCGTGGGAGAGAGTGGGCGAGGGAGAGAGTGGGCGAGGGAGAGAGTGAACAGGGAGAGAGGGGGGCGAGTGAGAGAGGGGGGCGAGGGAGAGAGGGGGGCGAGGGAGAGAGGGGGGCGAGAGAGAGAGGGGGGCGAGGGAGAGAGGGGGGCGAGGGAGAGAGGGGGGCGAGGGAGAGAGGGGGGCGAGGGAGAGAGGGGGGCGAGGGAGAGAGGGGGGCGAGGGAGAGAGGGGGGCGAGGGAGAGAGGGGGGCGAGGGAGAGAGGGGGGCGAGGGAGAGAGAGGGGCGAGGGAGAGAGAGGGGCGAGGGAGAGAGGGGGGCGAGGGAGAGAGGGGGGCGAGGGAGAGAGGGGGGGCGAGGGAGAGAGGGGGGCGAGGGAGAGAGGGGGGCGAGGGAGAGAGGGGGGCGAGGGGGAGCGAGGGAGAGAGGGGGCGAGGTAGAGAGGGGGCGAGGGAGAGAGGGGGCGAGGGGGAGAGGGGGGCGAGGGGGAGAGGGGGGGCGAGGGAGAGGGGGGCGAGGGAGAGGGGGGCGAGGGAGAGAGGGGGGCGAGGGAGAGAGGGGGGCGAGGGAGAGAGGGGGGCGAGGGAGAGAGGGGGGCGAGGGAGAGGGGTGGCGAGGGACAGAGGGGGCGAGGGAGAGAGGGGTGGCGAGGGAGATAGGGGGGGCGAGGGAGAGAGGGGGGCGAGGGAGAGAGGGGGGGCGAGGGAGAGAGGGGGGCGAGGGAGAGAGGGGGGCGAGGGAGAGAGGGGGGCGAGGGAGAGAGGGGGGCGAGGGAGAGAGGGGGGCGAGGGAGAGAGGGGGGCGAGGGAGAGAGGGGGGCGAGGGAGAGAGGGGGGCGAGGGAGAGAGGGGGGCGAGGGAGAGAGTGGGGCGAGGGAGAGAGGGGGGCGAGGGAGAGAGGGGGGCGAGGGAGAGAGGGGGCGAGGGAGAGAGGGGGGCGAGGGAGAGTGAGGGAGAGAGGGGGTCGAGGGAGAGAGGGCGAGGGAGAGAGGGGGGCGAGGGAGAGAGGGGGGCGAGGGAGAGAGGGGGGCGAGGGAGAGAGGGGAGCGAGGGAGAGAGGGGGGCGAGGGAGAGGGGGGGCGAGGGAGAGAGAGGGGGCGAGGGAGGGTGGGCGAGGGAGAGAGTGGGGCGAGG